>NC_045741.1:19383873-19433242 GCF_008692095.1 Etheostoma spectabile | reverse complement strand
GCACAGAATTTAATGAAAAGAACCTCTGTCCTTCTGTTAAGCATGGGGGTGGATCAATCATGCTTTGGGGTTGTATTGCAGCCATTTGCACAAGGAACATCTCACGAGTAGAAGGAAAAATGGATTAAATAAATTTCAAATAAATAAATAAATAAAATTCAAAAAAAATTTCAGCTAATTTTGGAAGCTAACTTGATGCCATCTGTGAAAAAGCTAAAGCTAAAGAAAGGCTTTTACAAATGGAAAATGATCCTAAACACACCTCAAAATCTACAGTGGATTACATCAAGTGGTGTAAACTGAAGGTTTTGCCATGGCCTTCACAATCTCCTGACCTCAACATAATTGAAAATCTATGGATAGACCTTAAAAGAGCAGAGCGTAACAGACAGCCCAGAAATCTCAAAGAACTGGAAGACTTTTGGAAGGACGAATGGGTGAAGATACCTCAAACAAGAATTGACAGACTCTTGGCTGGCTACAAGAAGCGTTTCCAAGCTGTGATACTTGCCAAAGGGGGCAGTACAAGGTATTAACTCTGCAGGGTGCCCAAACTTTTGCAGATGCCATTTTTTTGTTTTCTGTTATTTTGAAAGTGTAAATAATGGAAATAAAATCTAACTTTTTGTGACATATTACATGAATGTCTAATCTGTCATTTGATGCCTTTTGGAGATTTTCCATCTATTCTTGGCTTCTTTATGCACATTAATACAAATTTTACCTGGGGTGCCCACACTTTTAAGCCCCACTACATTTACTGTTTTTTTCTGGTAATTACCAGACAATTGAAGCTCAGCTGACAGCAAGGAAACCATCGTTGTGAGTGAATGTTCAGAGCACTTCATATGGATACTTGCCAGTTCCGCCAGATTGATTTTTATTGTCCACATTCAGCTTGAATTTGCACATCTTGTGTGTCAACTCAGCTGCTGCTTTGCCGACTAAATTATTCCACAGATAGTTATATATTTTTTAATCTCACAGTTAATAATAGGCTGGGTACTGTATACAGCTGCATGAATAATTCATGAGGCCGTTCCTTTGTAGAGATTAAAGGCGTAATAAGAAGAATTCACGCTGTAAGCTTACATAAATGGTTTTAGAAACCGCTAATCAACTAGCAAGCCTGTCTAAGGCAAGGCAGCTACCTAAAGTCGTGAGTTCGTCCTCAGAAGTGCCTGCTTAAGCCAGTCTGAGAACAAATTCAAAGGCTTCTGTCCATATCATCTCCACCGTCTCTCCAATATAAATTCTTATGATTTATCTGGGAACGTGAGACGCTGAAGCCTTTCCTGGTTTACGCTGCCACTGAGGAAGTGGCAGGTCCTATTATATAGTCTGGGGACCATAGACACACTCAAACATTAACAACTACATAGGGATAAACGCAGCAGATTAAAGGAGGAGAATAATGAGAAGAAGAAAAAATGGCAAGAGAGAAAATGAAATAGAAAAGGTAATAAAAAAACAACATTTTGCTGATAAAGCAGACAAGAGATTAAGTTTGTTCTTAATGTTCGGTTCTTTCGACTAGTTTCGATATCATAATCAGATTTAGAGGCACATCATGTATATTTATTCAGTAAGGGTTTTTACATAATACCCTTTGTGCACACCAATTGCACTGATCAGTCATGCCTCAGTGCGCACCAACAATTTCTCAACCCATAAGCTGAACCTTTGCCCTTCATTGAAAACCAGTGAACATACAGCAGACTGTTATTAGATGTCTTCCCAACCATATGGTTTGCAAGCTTAGTAATTGCCTGGGCCTGCATTACAGAACATTGTGGATGAATTCATGATCTGAACATGCTGTGCTGTTTAGCAAACAGTTCTAAAGGACACTGGCCTTCTGTTTACTCTGCTGTAACCCTCCAAGCTCTAAATGGATTAATGATCCTGAGGTTGTCAGTTCAAATGCAGGCGCAGAGGATATTGCTGATGTGTCCTTGAGCGAGACACTTAATCTAAGTTGTGTCAGTTAATATCCATCTTCATAAATGCATTATACACATATCATAGGTTATGTAAGTCACCCTCGATGAAGTCAGGAGAAACAAACAATGTGAGCCCCAGATAGCACCTTGGCCCACAACACAGTCCCGGGGAATATCAAGTGGCTGTTGTCTGGATTGCATTGCCTTGACATTGTTTGGAGTCCCTATCATAATGTATTCTGTAGGTGCATAAAGGCCCTTTTTTAGCAGGATGATATAAATAGTTCCACTTTTCCAAAATGATACTCATAAGTTCTTATCTTCTGTTAATATTTGTTGTGTTGCTGACATGCTAAGCGGCTTGTGGGCAGCGCTTTATCAGAACAGTATATCTCAGACACTTCTCTGAGTGGGTGGTTTGCTTCGACCCAGACCCCACATATTCTAGGAGGGGAGTTTGCAGGGTTGCCCAATTAGTGCTGAAAAGTGTGGCAGTGCGTCAGCAGGGAAGTGTGCACCAGAGAAGGCGTGTCATCAATCATCACTCCAGCTTCAGGCTGGTTCCAACCCTCTTCCCTATCTGGCAGAAGGAGAAAGAAGGAGAGGAGAGAATGACAGTAGCCAGCCAATTCCAGTAATGACAACAGACTGCACTGGAACTGACTGCATTAAAGCCTAGCTCTGAGCATAAATACAGGGCAGTTATTTCCTTTGATCTTTAAAAAAAATGTTTTATATATAGGTAGCTACAGAGAGAGAATTCAGCTAAAGCATTTAGCTAAAGGATAAATCAGGTGATATTCTTTATTTTTCGTATTGTCAGCTAATCCCATGGAAAGATCAAAACCTAACAATGAACTGATCACCAACTTACAAGTATTGCCTGTATAGTCAAAGCCTGCTATAGGTTATTCATCTGCGTTATACATATCCATTAATTAACATCTCACTTACACAGTCATACTGTTGTAAATACTCACTAGTACTCCAAATCTATTGTTGAAAACAGCCAACAACAAACACACTATTTACTTGTTTCTTTGAGTAATGTTTGCTCAGCTGTTTTAGCCATTATGGGGGCAGGTGAGGATCAGCAGGTAGAGTCTGGTGTTCCCTAAACCTAGGGCTGGCGGTTTGATTGACTTGGGGTTAGGAACAAGCTGGGGAAGCTCTACACAAACATGACATAGAAATATAAACAGGTCTAAAGTCAAGTGTAAAAAAATCAGTTGTGCAACATATTAGTAATCCCTGATTTGTATAACTACCAAAGCTGGTTAACTGCATCAAAAATGGTAATAAATGTTGCTGATCATGGAGCACCTTTAACTGTGTATTGTACGCGTTTGTGTGGTCAATGACTGCCAATCATTGATCATACAAATCAATAACAGACAAATGTTGCACATTCAACCTGTGTGATGTTTAAACCACCTTCCTTCCCTCTGTTGTCAGCCATGTACAAACCAACTCTTCCTCCTTGGCTTTAACACTGACACATAGTGTGACACTGGCTCAGAGATGTTTCCAAAAATGGGTACTTTGCTCTGTACGGAGGGGTATAATGATAATGACAGTTCATCATCATATAAAATGCCCCTTATGTGAGTCTGCTCATTGCTTTATCACAGTCTTGACAGTGTCAGCACCAGCTTAGAATATATGAAACTTCCAAAAGCACCATATTTAAACTCAAATTAAAATTATAGTTATATTTCCTGACATGAGTTCTTTTTTGTTCATTTTATGCCCTCCGCTTTATAGCACAAAACTTCCATGGGGAAAATGCTTTATGATAATCTCTCCTTAGCGAGGTGTACAGTAATATAATACAAGGAATAACAGAAGCTGCCCTCACATGGAGCAGTGAGACAAGGGCTGTGAGAGAGAGAATTTAGCCAGATGATAATGTGTTTGCAGTTATAACCTAATTCAACCTTTCAAAATATCTGGATGCTCGAAGTAGTCATTCTAGACTGTAATATCAGGACCAAATTTGCAAACATGATATGGCCTCTGGCTTAGTGTCCAGCTGTTGGACATCCACCCTTCATAAAAAAAGTCATCAACATTAGCTGAATTGTGTAATTAAGTTTTTGTCCCTCCATTAGAGCAATATTTCATCACTTGCAAATTATCCCCAACAACATTAACTTCATGTTAATGTCCATATGGCATTTGTGATGACTGTACTACTCTCACTGGCAGGGGTATCAAATGTTATTGCGCCAATGGAGATTTCTCTTGATTAGTGAAAAGCAAATCAAATGACACCATGATATCACTGAGGGTAGCCAGGTTGCTAAATAGTGCATCTAAGTAATAATAATTGACCATTATTGAGATAAATGGAACAAAATTGGATACATATAATACAATTTAAATAGCAGCATGTGCTCTTCGTATCCATCATACTGGGGTGGGAGAAGCATTTGGACAAAAAGGGTCTGTGGGAGAGTAGGATCCACACGTAATAACCTCTTCTTTTAACCGATAGTCATGAAAGGCAGGGCTGACCTACATGCTGTAAGGAGGATTCTTGCTCTCTTGTTAGTGTGTACTGGTGGGGAATTGAGGTCTTTTCTGTCAAGAGGTGAAACGTTGAAGCTGTAGACTATCTTAGCCAAGCCCAAGAAGAGAGAGGGAGAGAGGGACAGAGGGAGAGAGGGAGTTGGAGAGGGGGAGAGAGAGAGAGAGAGAGAAACCAGTAAAATGTTGGATTAGATTGTGGATAAGTGAGATGTGCATTTGTCTGTGTAAATTGGTTATACATGTGTGTGTTCATGTTAGAGAGACAATAGTACTGACAGCCCTATGTCCCATAACACTATGGAGCTCCTTATATCATTAATTGTTGGCAAAAATGAATATTGTGCTGTATTCTTTGCGGGCCAGGCTGACCATACTGCCGGCTTTTGCAATAGTGTGTGTGTGTGTGTGTGTGTGTGTCTCTCTCTCAACTTTACACAATGTGTAGGTGAGAATTCGCAACGAAGGCTTGAGGTTTCTGACCTGTGTGTTTGGTTCAGTGCCACTATGATGGATGACATGGTTATCAGAATCTCTCCTTCAGGATGGAGGCTGTCCTATCCTGCTGTCAAGGTCAATGGTTACTAGACTCATAATAGAGTGGCAAACCTAGTGAGCTTACTGAAATGCACCCTATATTCCATCATTCATCTATCATATCAAATGTCAGACTCCATAACACCGCTGTCTTACAACAGACCTAGAGAAATCCACCAAAAGGACAAATCTGACCCTAGCAGAGGCAAAAGTTGGTTGTAAATTTAAAACTTTATAGGATTCTAAATATGGGATTATTTGTGGCCAGTGTTAGCGGACTGTTATGATGATAATGGAGTCCTGTGTGTGTGTGTGTGTGTGTGTGTGTGTGTGTGTGCCAGTCAAACGGCAGCTTGGTTACGGCTTGATTGGGACTAATATTGAGCCAGAGAATTAGCCTCTCCCATTAGTCCGCAGGGAGTTGATAACAGATTGCAGGCTTTACTATTAAAATAGACTCACCAGAAATGAGCATATACCGTAGCTTTTGCTGCAAAAGCCACTTAGGAGGAATAACTCTCTAAGTTGTGAGATCACAGTCAGCATCGAGACACTACCGCTCATTTAGTTGGACATTGAGAAATATAAAATTATGCTTGTTTTCTCTAAACTTCCTCAGGTTTTATCAGACAAAATCTGACTGTGATATATTTGCGGGGTCTGGACTTAAAAATATTCATAAAATGTTCATCAAAATAATCTAGAAGTAATTTTGCCTTTGCTTTTTTAATACCTCTAAAGAATTGTTCTCACAGTCCTCCATCCACAAAACGGACATCAGTACAACAGGCACCTAATAACAATGTCCATTCTTTGTGTCTTTGTGTTGCGGCCCACTGCCCATTAGTGTTTAATTTTTCTGGCTACACCTTCTCGGTCCTGTGTTTGTCCTCTCCTTTGGCCTTTCTTTCTACCATCTTTAAACCCTATCCTTTGTAACTGCAGCTCTAAATGGTGCAGATGAAAAGTTTTCAACCATTAACATTACCTAATTGTTCAAGACAATATAGGTTTGCTTGAGATTAAAAAAAGCAGTAACAAGTTCAACCACACAGTAAGTGTGTATTATGGGCTGTACTTCTGGAGTAATGTGTTAAGCTTCCCAACCAATGTATTTATTGTTTTGTAAATAGTGAGATAGAGGCAGAAATCAGGTTCGTTCAGAGCTATGATTCAGTCAGTATATTTGAAGATGAGCAGGCTATTTTTGGAATACCCCAATGGGGGTGGAATATATTGACCTTGTTAAACTGAGAAGTGGAGGATTAAAATACCTTGTAGAGGCTAGACATCATTTAGAATTGTTATCATACATGTTCTGCACCACACCAACAGTATCAACGGTCAGCGCACCTCGGAAAACCGTCACCAGAAAGCCATCTGTGCTGTGAGGGACTTGGCTTATTCACAATGTAACCAGACCCCCGGTTGATGGAAGCAAAAAGCAACCAGAGCTCTGTTCAACCATGCTATGCTAAGCTGTGTGTAAAAATAGACTCCATTAAGCCCTGATTTTCACAGTGTTGATATGATTTGCTTCCCAATGTGTAGGGTGAGTGCTTGCCATAACTTGCTAAATATTTTCTCCAGTCATAGCCTAAAAAGGAGGCTAGCAAGATCCTCTCCAGGCTCTTAAAACACACTTGCGGCCAGATGTGTTAAATGTATACAGGATGCACAATAGTTGGATTGTGGTTTAGTATTCTTGTTGTGAGTATTGTATTCATAAATTAGGGAAGAAATACCACTCATTTACTTCAAGGTGTCCAAGGCTTGATATTAAGAGCAAGAAAAGCATTCTCTTACATCAAATAGAAAGCATGTCAATGGAAAAACCCATTACATTTGCCTTTAGGCGCTTTCCCATTTAACACTGTTTTCTTAAATGGGGTTATTCAGTAAACCTTGCGGCCATCTTCAACTAATTGCATGTTTCATAAACTGATAAGGAAAAAATCACACAGGTTACAGGCTGCAACCCATACATCTTATTTAGATTGCTGCACTTCTGTAACCATCCAATTTAAGAGCTTAGCTGACTTTACTTCTTATCAGCAATTTCATCTTCAGCTGAAATTACATACTCTGTGAGGGCTAGATTTGCTATACAAGTGCTGTGATTCCAAACTTATACGCATGATGAACGGGAATAACTTTGAATCACAAAAACATTCTCTGTTGTTTCTTGTCAGTGTTTTATGAGGTGAGCTTGTTGTATCTTGTGCAGAATCATCAGCCCATCCCCTCACACCCCGCGGACTACAGGGTTGTGTGTTTTTCATTCACTATTGGCTCATTTGAATGTGTGCAATGTCGGTAATGAGCAGCCAGAGCTGGTGAGGCATAATGAAGCCTAAAGAAGGGATGACATTAATTTTCTGCTGGGTGTTTCTCTTTTACTATTTACCATTATCCTGGTTGCCAAGACACTAAAGTCCTGGATGCTGTGGGCTTAATGAATCTGCTAGTTTAGACATGTATTCTCTTGCTATTCCTCTTCACTACTGGCACGGAGGTTGAGAAGAATCAGGCCCAAATTCATCATTTAATAAGCTTTAGATAACAATATCATGCCAGTTAATATGTTTTTGTGACAATTCAGTGCTGGAGCTGTACTGTTGCCCCTGCATGTTACAATGACTTCATGCAATTGATTAGATGTGCAAGAGAAGCAATTTTCTCCAGAATTTTTGATTGGTTTTGAAATTAAGAAGAATAACAATTGATCAGGATTTTGGTATGTTATTGAATTAAACCAAATAGTGATGTGTGTGCTGCTGCACTCGGAGGATATTTTTGTGTGTTTTAATAAGTTGAAAGATTATTGCCACTAATGCAAAACTTATTGTATAATTTGCTTTCCTTATCACTGACAATGATATTTTCTTTCTCAATCCAGACACTAGGGGCTTGTCTGAGGAACATTTCCAGACAATAAGAGCAATTTCTTGTTAAACACCCTCATTTAGTTCCAACTAATTATGCTTAACAAGGTCATTTGGTAACAGACAACTGTCACAAAAAGGACAATGTAGGTTTTGTGTAAAGAACATGCCCTCATGCAAAATGAAATTATTTGCTTCTACTTTTTTTTTTATGTCAGTCAATCATTTGTTGACCTAACCAACATGTCTCAAAGTAAATTTTGAATTGCCGCTTTACACTAGTTACTTTCTTTGTGAATATAAATATCGTTGTCATGCTAATTGTAGATTACTGTACAGTAATTGTTATTACTGGCTCTTGCTCTGGGCAGTGTCAGTGTGACTCAGTTTCTGGAAATCTCTCAGTAGACATATATATTAATATTATAATAACACTACTTCACGTCATACATGTTGATTTGATTTGGAACAACCAAATAGAACCTGCAGGAAAGCCAAAGTTAAGCTTGATACCCCTTCATTTTCCCTTGTAGAGAGGCCTCAGTGATCTTATTGAACAAGGAGAGGAACAATCCAGAATAATTGCCAGCTTCTCACAGAAACCTGCAGATTCTTGGTCTACATGGCACATGGTTTCCCACCACTGCTCTTTGAAGTTAAGTTAGTCGGCAAGTAAACAAGAAGAAAAACTCAGGGAGGAAGCAGCAGGACTTAAAAAACTCTTCTTTGTTCATCATTAAGCACAAATTGTTTGGTCCAGCTTACCTTGCACGCACTAGCCAGAGCTTTGGATGGTTTTAAAACTGTATACCAGCGTTGATGCTCCTGGAGGAATTGGATTGTTTTTCACCCTGCTGACCACCTCTTCAGCAAGTTGAGTGCAACAGGCTCTGAGCCTAGGCAGAGTGAGGTAAATAAGTGCCTCTCCAACCCATGTTGTGCCCCCTGTTGGCTGTCATCAGGAAGTAAGGTTTAGACTCTTGGTTTTCTGACTTTTTTGTGATTCATTCCTTTTACCGTGTCCTTATATCCACCCGGCTAGATCCCACACACACTAGAGGCATATTGATATCTTTATTTGCAGTTCTAGTATTTTAGTCTTTCTGCTATATTTCTATGGTGACCTTACAGTGATTAAGGCAATCTCGAAATAGAGTATTTGCTCTATTAATAAAATTACAAACTCAAATTACTGTTATGAATCAGAGACCTTGTTCCTGCGATGAACCCTCAGCTGAGCATAATCCTTGCCAAATGGACTGGCGATTAGCTTAACTAAGACTTTTTGGTCCCTGCCAACACACAGGCTCTGCATTTTAAGCAGAGGAGCATTCATTGAATTTCTGTATTCATACAACCTTCTGCGTCCTCCTTCCATACAAACAGGCTAACCTGCATGCATACACATACACAAAGAGAAATATGAACACTAAAAAAATTCATTTTCAGTATTCACAACACTGCTTTTGATTTATGTATAGGGAAGTTTGACACAATGCATTCTGTCATGTTGACTGACAAAATACAGATTAACGTTATAGGCTACAAGCATTCCCTCAAACACCTTACGTAGCTCTGATATTACTAGGGTTTTTATGAAGTGTTTCGTAATGTTTCAAGGGGAAAGCAGGCTGCTGAAACTCTTCATGCTGTACAACCCACTTCTTTCACCCACACTCTAAACTACGAGAGGGAACTGTGTGTGTACTGCATGAATGCGTGTAAAACAATGAGACAGGTAAAAAAAGGACCGTCCCTAAATCAAGTAAGTGAGCACAAATAGGGCATGCAAAATATTACTATGCCCAGAGGGACCTCTTCTCTTTGCAACATATTTATTCCAATATTTGCAGATGACTGAAAGCAGTTAAGTGCTGTGGCAATTGCTTATTTTCCTTTGTCAGGATGATGAATGTGGTCGCACCTATCGGACTGTGCAGGGGTTCCAATGTCCTCTGACAATGAAGGATTGTCCATTTGTGCCATGGACAGAGCACATCAAAAAGGGTGATAAAGCCCTGCAGGAAAGCAATAACAAACACTCCCTCATTACTGCCATTGTTTATGACAGAGGGATTTTAAAGCTTGGCATTTTCCATTTCATCTGCAAACATTGAATACATGACATCACATGACATTTAGGAACCCAACTATACCTTTTCTATTAATGTTTAGTTAATATGAGCACTAAGGGATGTATCAAATAACTGATCATGTAAACACCAACTATTTGAATCAAAAGCCTTTCTGAAGCTATGGCACGTAAAGTATGTTTATGGTTTCTATGTTCATGTTTATGAGCTATGAATGGTAAACACAGATGACACCCAAAGGTGTTGGCAGTTGTTAAATGATTGATTTTTTTTGTTATTTTTTTAATCTGAAATGTTTTGCACCATCATAGTCATTTGCCATTGGTAGACTGTTTGGCATTCAAACTTTGGCAAATCTTGTTGTTTGCCTGTGTGTTAAAAAGGCTTAGACACTGTTTCACCTCAGCTGTTATTGCCTGTAAAGATGCCAGTGCTGGCTTGGTGACTGTAGTGCCATTGATCTGCTTTCTATAAAATGGGTTCTTCTCCTTAATGCAATGCCAGATTCACCAAACAATTTGACCTCACAGTAACTATACAATTTAGACAGAATGAGCAAACATTTTGCAGTAAATTATATTGTCTTTGTTGCTTGTGTCTGACTACATTTGAAGTAGCGATGCTAATCAAGAGTTTTTTCTTGACTGATAGCCGATCCTCGTTAACCGATAATTTCCTGCTAACCGACAATCTGCAGATTTCAGGTTAATTTTGCTTTTGATATACTGACTCCCATTAACATGCGTAGTTGTGTAGCTTTCCTTTGTGAAAGCTGTCTAGCAAAGTTGGTGGTCAGAGCTGCAGGGGTTCTTTCAATGCATTGCAAGCCTCACCCTCACCGGGTCTAACCATCGGGGAATTTAAATGATACTGTATATATTCTAAAGATGCGAGTAGCAAACTCATTACAAGGAATAACTCACTTTCCTCCAATCTTCTGAATTGCACGTTCCTTCCATCGCTATCAGCTTAGTTCAGCAGTAAACGGACAACAGAGGAAGTAGAAATGTCGGAGATGTGATGTCCATTTTCATACCCTTGTGCTCAGGCCCATCTCTATGGAAACAGAGATACAACAATTTGTCGCAGACACTACCCTACTTCTTGACGTATATTTGCCTACCAAGTATATGTTCAGTGTGCTTTCTTTTCTGTTCTTTTTTAAAGAACAGTACATTTTCAAAGTTAAAGTATTCCTTTTGATTATGTTTTAATGAAAAAATAAAATAAAAATGTTTAAATAATAACGAAAGGGGAAAACCTGTTCCAATACTGATACTTTTTTTCTATTTCTAAAACTGTTGCATCTGCAGTGAAGTTGCACCACACGTTTCCACATCATGTTAAAGATTTGAGCTAGTATATAACAATTGTCATCTTAAAAGACCCCCCCCACCCCCCTCAGCCTCCCTTTAAAGCAGTCGTTTGCAGTGACATTTCAAAACACAGAAAGCATAGCCTTCCTTTAGATCTCAAGAGCCCTCACACTGTCTTGTTTGGGGCTTGTCTGATTTAACTTGGGGTTTAAGCTCTGTTATTGAGCACTGTGAACTCACCTGTAAACCCCAGCGGTCCCAAGCAAACAGGCGGTGGGTGACTCCACCCCACACCCAGCCTTGACCTCTCCCTCTGACTTCACTTCCCTCGCTCTCCCTGGTGCACTGCCAAGCCTGACCTGTCACTTGGGCGGTGAGTGGTGTGGGGAAACTGTTCGGCAGCGGAATACCCAACCAGGCACATTCTAATGAAAGGAATCACCTCACATACACACTTCAAAGCACAAACAAATTAGGTAGAGGACTGGACCTGAATAAGAATCAGTCTATTTTGATTTTTTTTTTTTTTTTTTGCTTTAGAGTGTGACAAGTCTCCATGGTTACTTTTCTTGCAGTTAACCTCATGCACATCTTGTTCTTACCTCAATTAAACATCACACTCTTAAAAGGCCACAGCATGTGACCCAGTTTTTGTGCCATAAAGTACAACTGTCATTTATAACTGATGTGAAACTCTTCAGCTGTCATCGTTGATTGAGGACAATAATGACTCTTTTCTCTGTGTGTGTGGTATGTGTATGTGCTATACATGCGCATGTGTGTATGTAATGGAAGTAGTAAATGTTGAAGCTAGAGAGAGAAGACTGCGAAAGAAGAGACCGGAAGGTTGACAGAGAGTGAGGGATTAGGAGGACCTGGGCACAGATGGCTGTGGGAGGCAGATGTCCCTGCTGAGCTGTTCAGGGTAGTCCCTGCCAGTGCAGAAACGGTAACAGAAGTACGCAGAGCAAATGGGCTACCTCAGAACGGGTTGCTAGATTTGGGAAAGCAGATGCTAAAAAATGCATTCCACGCTTGGAAATGTCACTAGAACTAATACATCGAAGGAAAACCGCAACCCTCTGAAGAATTGTGTGAAAGTTTGAAATCCTCTAAAACATGCTCCAAAAAAGGAGATTTCTTTCATGTGGGTGCACTCATCTTGACTGAATTCTTGTGTTTGTCTTTTGAGTAATTTATCATTTGTAATTGTAATTTACCCACTGGGGATCAATGAACAGGATAAAAAGTATAAATAAAAATTAAATGACAGTAGATAAACCGAGTACTCAAATCTCGGAAAGACTCATGTCTTTCTGAGATATGAGTATTAGCTATTTCCAGTAGCACAACGCGATGGACGTTGTGGGCATTTACGGGACTGCAGATAAATAGTTTCTTATAAGCCCTGCACCTCTAACTGTCTGTAATGACACAATAGCATAATGAGGAAATATGTACTTAGTTGTGGCAGAGCACTGAAGACGTGCATGCGGCCAGCTGGTCTGGATCAGCTCTCTTTTATAGTCACGTTCAGTCAACACATTGAGTTTTTTTGTTTTTTTTTAATAATCTTTCACTATCGTGTCTGATTGTTATGCTTCTGTTGAAGGTTGTGTGGTCTACTCCTTTTTGATTATATTTTCCTTCACCTCTTCTAATTCCAGATGTTCTTTTTTTGTACCATACTTGGTGTTAGCATCTGTTACCTTGTGCTTTCTGTTGGCTTCTGTTCTGAAAAGACCCTGTTAGGGGGATTACTACCAAATAAAAGTTTCTGATCTATGGTCTTGTTTTAGTGGAATCATATCGTAATGTAATGCCGATACTGTGGTTTTCTCAATCACTCGTCTGTCTCAATTAGATTTTTGTTTACTTTTTTAATCAGTCTAGTGGCCTGTGGAAACAGTCACTTTCCCATATTCTAATGTTAGTTTAAAAAAATTGGAGATTCGAATTGGTGCTGCACAAATACAATAATTACCACTGTTTTGATCAATATTGAGATAACGATTATTTATCACAATTCATTGATTTTCAAAAAATATTTGTATTTCACTTTCACACTGAAATAAACAGAGCACTGCTTTCAAGTCCTTGTTGTGCTACGTTCCTGCTAATGTACAAATCTTTGCGTCAAAATAAGTAGGGCTGGACCCGAATATTTGACATTTCAGATATTTGTTCGTTGGGGACGTATTTGGTTTTCAATTTTGGGATTCGGATATCATTTTTGTTTTTCTCCAATATTGTAAAACAACAGAAACCCTAAAAAAAACGTGGGCTTTAGGAAAATATGTGATGAACTATTTTCTGACATTTTATAGACCAAACAGTTAGTTGATTCATCAAGAAAATAGTCAAGAGATTCACTCATAATGAGAGAAAACACGTAATAAGTTATCTGGTGTGCTGTTTTCCGTCCACACATTACACCATATTTGAAATTAAATGAAGCATAATTAAAAGGCTCCCAGGGCCCAGGCAATATTATAGCACTCCAAACTCCATGTGTGCTTGTCTAGGGTTTGTCAACCACCCACAGCTTGCCTCAGTTTGATCTCTGGGCCTTTAATACTCAGCAGAAATGCAGTTATATGCCATAATTCTTTTCTCTTCTCCTTCAGTTATTGAGTATAGCCTCCCCTCCCTTCCTTCCATAGGGGATGAATTAGACAGACATGCATTCATGGTAAATGTCAAATGCCAGTCAGTCATTACAGGCTCACAATTGGTGCATTAATAAGCAATTTCAAAAAACGTGTGGCTGTGAATGCCTCTCACTGTTTTTGGTTGACGGTAGTTGAGTTTCAAGGATGACCCAAATGTGCCTCTTCTTTGAGACATTTTTTGTAACGTAACCTAAGTGTGTTTTCTAAATTGTCAGTCCCTCTTCATGCTGGAACCACAGGGAGGTCGCAGTGTGCAGTGTCGAACCATCAGTTTTGAAGGACAAGGTAATTTGATTTGGGAGATACATTGTTGGTGCTCTCTGCATCCACACACAATTACAGTCACCTGACAGATACCTTAGGGGACAAAGCATTGCCTTTTAGTTAGCTATTCTGAAGCCCTCTTCCATATTATTGATACAGACAGGCTATACCCACAGAGCTGTCCACCAGGAGTCCTAAAGGCTGTGTTACAAGTAAAACACTGGGTCCTGTTATTCGCAAGGTTAAAATGGTACGAAGAAATCTTCTATAAAAGTTCTCCTTTGACACTTAAAGATGGTTAGCCTCGATGGAAGTCTAATATTATTACTGAAAGAAGAATGATCGGAAAAGACACAATCTACTGATAAAAAAGAAGTCTACTGATACTCCCTCGTAGCTCTACTTGGACACTGAGTGCTTAGCGGATCTCATATCACTTAACTCGCTCACTTGGGAGCACAGAAACTGTAGGTCAGATAACTTAAAAAAATATAAAAATAAAACTTTAAGTGTCTTTCTGAAATCATAAAAGCTTGGTACAATGAAGTGGATTGTATTTTTCAAGAGGTCAAACTGGGCCTGCTTTGCACCACAGGATGCCTGGAGCAAGCAAAAATAACTGCAGTGATTTAAAATGTGTCCTAGGCCTGCAGCAAGTTTCAGTTTCATGAAGGAAATACAGACTCATTCATCTCTTAAGTGTTTATCACTGTGAGTTATTGCTACAGGAAGTTGAAATGAGAACTGTTTACCAGTAAATCGTTTCCCCCTGCCCGTTGTTTGGATTTCTTTTTAAGATGGCTGAATGTTAATGAAAAATAAATGCAGTTTAAGCATAGGTGCTGGAGTACACTGTGTGTAGTAATCCTAATAGTTATCTTTTATGCCCTGTAGTGCTTGTGATTCAATGGTGAAGAGTTTATGTTCCAATAGTGTGTTCACAGGAGTGCTCTCTGACAGTGATGCTGAATAACTGTAGAGTTTAGGAAAAAAGATTACCAGACAATATTCTGTTTGTTGAACAGGTAACGGTGCAGTAGACTGTTTGATCTGTGCTTTGTCTGCTCTTCAAATGTGACATTTAACAGTATCTGAGTGTGCAGTGGACTCAGTTTTGATGTGAATGTATTACGCAGAGCTCATTCACATATTTATAAGGGGGAATTGTCTGGGGTGGAAAAATGCTCGCCCATTATGCCTCAGCAAAGTCTACTCTTTATCCTCTCAGAATTCCAGCTCTCCACTTTTTATTCAACCACTAATTTGTAAGCCCCATTCATTTTTGTCCACTGGACGTTGAATTCATTCAGTCAATGTAAATTCTTGGAAAAAAGATCACTTGTGTAGAGCTTTGTCTGATTTCTTACAGGACTTAGTTGTAGTGGAAAGACTGATGTTGGCTCAAACAGCTGGTAAGGGGTAGAACTGAGGGAAAAGCTTCTCACCATTGTTTACATGTGAGAGATGACTCTTTCCT
This sequence comes from Etheostoma spectabile, assembly GCF_008692095.1. Lineage (NCBI taxonomy): Eukaryota > Metazoa > Chordata > Actinopteri > Perciformes > Percidae > Etheostoma > Etheostoma spectabile. The sequence goes on along the minus strand of NC_045741.1, from coordinate 19,417,526 downwards.
AGTTACATATTGTGGACAGCTTTGACTCAGCTGCTTTCACGCATGTGAAACAAGACAAAACCATTCAACCAAAGCTATTCAAGCATGGGTCACTTCATTTGTATGCACTGGCAGGAACGAGGGCAGTTGCACCTTGAGGGGACCCAATGCTGGAGGGGACGCGGTGATGCTGTACAGGTTTTGTTGTAATAACTGTTGTGGTAACAACAGAGTGGAGGCATTGGTTTTATAAGTAGTCAGGGGTCTGAAGATTTCTTCCTACTCCCTCATTCAAAGGCTCCATCTCAGTGTCAGTTCACACAAAAATGATACTGAAATAAACTAAAAATACGAAATAGATCTTCCTCGAAGTCTTCACACATGAAGTGAGATTTGCGAGTTTCTATTTGCTATGATACAGTTTTTATTCTCTGTGTCTGTGATGTTAGGTGTTGGTTTCGTCTGTGTGGATTATAGCTGGAAGGCTTCAGATGTGTCCCTCTGTCCACAGTCGACAGGATTATTTTAGGGATTAAGAGCCTGGTGCTCTGTACCTTGGTTGCACAGCCCTACACTATGTCCTCATTCTCCCTCATTCTCTGCAACAATTCAACACCCCACCCCTTAAATACCCATCTTAAAGCAACCAGACAAACCTGAACCTACTGTTTGCTCATGGGACAAGCGAGCACCACTGTTATACCCCCCAAAAATTAGGAATGGATTGGACGTGATTGGTCATTGAAGACAAACAAAAACAGGAAATCCTCACAATTAAGACAATAGCTGCTAGGTAGTTTTCTGTCAATACATTTTTTATTTGATTTTGTACAAAATACTAACTTACTAGTACTTATGGCCCTATTTCAATCACGCAAGTGCACCGACAAGTGTAAAGCGGTAGGTCTTGGGGCGTACAGACTGTGTTGGCGTCTCTAAGCGCACCTACTAGTTTGACTCATTTATGTGCTGCAGTGAAGGTTAATACAAATCTGTCACATCACTGTTCTCAGTGCTCATGAAACAAGAGAGCCAATCATAGGGACGCATGATCACTGTAGCTCAATAATGGAGGAACTGGCTTCCCTGGGTAATCGGGTTTTTGTCCTTGTAGTGGACGTTGTGCAAAATGGCACCACGCACTGGCACGGCATTTGTCACATCTGCAGATTTATCAACGTATCTGTTCTGCTGCCTCCAGATAGCTGCAGGGATTTAATGAACTGAAGGAGAAGCTTTTAATACACTATAAACAGCTGTGGACAACAGATATGATTCTTCCAAATATTTAGTTTGCTCTTGTTGATAAAATCTCCAAAGTGGCAGCAGATTGATGTCTAAGACATATTTTCCACTAAAATACCAACAACTCCCTCCATTTTGAGCCTCTCATCATACCTGTGCATCGTGCGTTGTGCACCAAAATATACCACACAGACTTCCATGAAAATAGGGCCTAAGAGATTAGGGCTTTCCAGATGTACCTTAAGTAGTTTGCTACATGAATTGATCATGTTTCAAGTATTTTACATGGTATTGTCTGGTAATAAACTATTATTTGATTTATCGATTGATTGACAAAAATACTAAAAATAATTTACTGGTTTAAGATTTGTTAATGTGAAGAGATGCTGGTTTTTCTAGTTTTCTATAACAGCAAACTGAGTAACTCTGATGCTTGGACTGTTGGTCAAAACATGCGATTTGAACATGTCAACTTGGGCTTTGGGAAACTGGGATGGGCTAATGATTAATCGATTCATCAAGAAAATAATTTGCAGATTGAGTGATGATGAAAAATGTATTGCAGCCCTACACATTACCTATATAACCTAGTCTTGCAATCACCAGACCAAGCCACGCTCAATAGATTTGACATTCAGAAGCGTGACCAACAGGCATAGTTCACATGACTCTGTACGCAATTGGATAATCCTTCAACCAATCAGACCAACGATCCGGGTGACGTAGAAGCGACAGCAGCATCAACGGGTTGCTGCGCTTCGGTGGCATTTGGTGGCCGCCATGTTGAATGTAAACAAAAACCTGCTTGATTGCTTCTCTATTGTCATCATGTTAAACCTGCCAATAGCACGCCAGGTAGATAAGCCAGTTTGTGATTGGTACCCGCAAAATTGTGAACTGAAGCAGGAGAATTAAACGTGCAGGTTTCCACACTGAACTGCAGGAAGAAATCAAATTGCCGGCAGAGTGGGCGGGGTTTACCCGGTCTATATAGCACCCTTTATCCCCCGCTCTTATTTTAGCCATTCCTGTTAGGATTACCTAATAAATAAAGCACCTTCACACTCTATAAAAAATAACTCTCTGACTTCACAGCTGAAAAGACCAGGGATTTTCACACATTGATCACACCTAGTCCGCTTTCACTAGTGCTCTAGTCAGTCAGTGTGAAATGCAATTTCTCATTTGAGGATTCATTGGACAGTTGAGCTCTGTTGAGGGCATTGAGTCGTTGTTAAGGTTGTATAGCTTACAGTGCTGTACAGTCAGCACAGCCTCTCTCTTTTTATGTGTGAAACTGCTAAAATGGAATGAAACATCCCTCCCTAACTTCACAATGAATGGCTTTTTTCAAGCTTTTCCTCTTACATTTACATGGCTGTATCACTCTCTCATTATACTCTTCAAAACACTTATTTCATTCAACTTGGTTAAGTGGGTGCTGCTATTAACTGAAACACAAAAGCATTGTCTTAAAGCAGATGTTCCACTGCAATGATACTGTGCACCAATTATTTTCCAATGTACGCCCGTTCAACACTGGCTGGAAAGTAAAATATTCCAGGTGGTCTTCTCAGTGGTTGAAGCTTGATTTACACTTCAGTGATTAAGTGTCATTCAGCATGCTGCAGGACAGAAATGATACAGGGCTGACTGTTTCAATAGATTTGAGTGTTGCTTTTTTTTTTTTAAACACTCACAGATGTGACACCTGTGTTAGACAAGCTGCGGTTGGAAGGGAAATTCTTCAGATTTTTTGGGTACCTCCCTTGTTATATAGTGTACCAGCAACCATATTGTCCTCCTCTCCCTTCTCAATAAAAACATCAAATATTTCCCCTTCTTCAAATTATGCAGGTTTCAGCTTATTGTGAGCCGCTACTTTTTTGCAGAAACCTCAGCAAGATTTGTCCTTTGATTGCTATAGTAACAATGCACTCTGTCTCACTCTGCCATCATGTGACAACGTTTTGTTTACTGACATTGGCTGTGCCTCTGGCTGGGTCCGACCACTTACTGCTATAATGCCCACTTTTGATGGTTAGTATTGTCCCAAAAGGAACACTTATGTTAAAACACTTATCGGAAATGAAAAGCGGCCGGCTCGGCTCGCGGCCTCTCAAAATCTGACGAAAATCTATTAAACAGAGGTTTGTCGATCAAAAAAACAGATTAAGCAACTGTTTGGCCTATTACTCGCTTAAAATGTTTTCAGAAACAAGTTTTTCTGAATTGCTGATTTATTCTTGCAAAAAAGCTAACAATAGCAAGGGGGAAAAACACGAAACAGCATGGGTCTTATTCAACATTTTCACTAATCATAAGTGTATTTATTGGAGAAAATAGGTACAGCTATAAGGCTGACATGCTGTTTCCCTTTTAATTTGAGTCAACAAAAACATTGTGATAATAATGAGCTTACATGTTGTGTCTGCATGGATTGTAGTTTAAACTTCCTGCATGTTGATTATATAACTGTTACATAACAACAAATCTCAGACTACAGAGGGACTCATCCAGAAGTGATTCATTTCTTCTGCCAAATGTAGGGAAAAAACAGCTGAATGTGAACTGCTAGACTGTGAAACATTGAAATGTGTTTGCAAGACGAGATCTGTGGAGTTGGTGCCAGGAAGAATATTTACAGTTGAGGAATCTAGTAAACAATTTTATTAAGCAAATACGAATGTGGGTCAGACTGATGCCCGAGTGTTAATTATGGCATCCAATCAAAGAGCTTGAAGAAGATTGGCTAAACAGATTACGATCTGCTTCTCTTTCCAGCTGCCATACTGTAATTAATGGTTTATCATTATTCTCAATGCATGCGAGGTGCTCAAACACCAGCTTAGCCCTTTTTTGCACATTGTTATAATCACTGGTGTTTGAATTGAACTCTGTTATTTGTGAGCCAAAAAAAGAAGGAAAAAAAGGCTCGTAATGAGCCTTGTTCCTCTGCAGTCACTCGTCAGTAGCAGGGATAAATAAAAGTATCAATTAGTGCATGTTTTAGATGTCAAAGCTGCTTCAGAGTAGATGCTCTGAGGTCTGTGGAATAATTACCTCAGCTTTGTATAAACCATGGGAAGCCTGTATCCTGGTGGGCTCCTAGAGTAAAGGGGCTTGATGAAAGCAAAGCCCGTCTTAGGTGTTTAGCAGTTTTGTGTTGCTATGCCTGATTGAGGGGATAAACAAGAAAAATGTGACAGAAGAAAGGCCTAGCTGATAACGTGACTTGGCTGTGGCTTCCAGTGTATACTCTATACGTTAAGTACATGGTGTAGCATGTTTGTAATTGCTGTGTTTATCATGGTATATTCCTAAATGACTTTGAACAGAAAGTGTCAAAGAAAGATTTAAAATGAAGCCAACTACTTAAAATATATCATAAAACAAAGGATTTGAATCACTTAAATCCTTTCTTTTCGCTGGCATTAAGTAGGATCTGTTCTAGCTTACATTTATCTGTACAAATGACAAGCAGGTAAACAGTCCATCTAAATGATCTTGTTGATGAAACACCTCTCTATCTAGTGAAAACAAGCAGGATGAGAAATGATTCAGAGGGAAATAAAAATGACTTAGAAATAATCTAGAAGGCACATTCTCAAGTAAACCAGCATTGAATCTCTGGTGTTTTGGTGTGTGCAGACATATCAAGTTGACGGATTTCAGGGAGTTTGTTGTGATGTGTTTAATGTGTCAGGCAGATTTAAGCCACTGACAATTAAAACTCCAATTACTTCACATTACTGGATATATGTCTTCTTCCATTGTTATTTCAGCAGCCTATATCCATCCCACTGGGTTGTCAAACTCATGCCAGACTTGTAATGAGTTCCACTGTAGTTCCTATGGATTTAGCCACAGTACACAACAACACCTCAGACATTGTGCTAATGTAAAAAGGGCCTGTTTTGAAACACAGCTTTGTGTGGAGGTGAGTAGATGAAGGCATCTGTACGACTCCTTGGTGTGAGATTTCAAAGACAGTGAGATACAGTAACAATAATAATTTCGGGAGGGAGAGTGCAAAGACACTCAGCAGTGATACTGCAAATTGCAAAAACAGTTGAAAGAACACAAAGGACAGATTCATCAAGATGAAGGAGATGAATCCTAGTAGCGATGCTGGCTGGGTGAAGTGTCCTCCCGCCATACGTCGTCTGGCATTACGGCTTTGTTAATCCCAAAATGATCCTTGAAACGATCCTCCTCTTCACAGACAGCAGCAGATGTGGTCAGCAGTATATAACCACATATGCCACCTTTCAAACCTATATTGAGTGAATCTTTGATTCTGAAAGGACAATTTTGGGTGAGAAAACCAAGAAATCGATAGCAGCTACAATGGAGATAAACATGTGTTGTGGTTACCCTGTTTAACAAGGATATAATGATAAAAGCCCAGCAAGTTGTTGAGATTTACAGCAGTAGAAAAGTGGAACTTAATTCCACTTCACATTAAAGATTGTGGAAGTCTCAGCAGTTTTAAAATGTCTTTAAAGACTTGGCTGAAGGTGAAACAACTATGTGATGATTGATCTTTTTACATGGAATTTTTATATTTTTGTATACTGGGTTGTACGTTATTTTAATGCTTGTTATATGTTAAGTTTTTTCTGTATTGATAGTGTCCTTTTATCTATTCTATTTAATCTTTTTTATGTAAATTAGCTGTATAGCTAACTCTAGTATAGGGCTTAAACTGTGCATGGTCCCTGACAAATAAACAAATAAAATAAAAAATAAAATAAAAGATAAAGTTGTTCACATCAGTGATCGGGGCCTGAGCACAGGTGCATTGAGCATTAATGTTCAGGCCGGAAACTGGCACGCTCAGCGGTCCCACCAAAGTGTGTTAAATCATTAGTCACTGAACGCCTGTGATTGTTGAGGCTGGTAGCAAGCCTCGCTACACTTGAAAGCGCCGCTGTTCCTCTCAAAGGCAGAACATGCACCCAAATGAGCTTTACTTATGTCATTTTAATTTTCAGTTTCAATAATCATGACTGCTGAATTTGCACTTGATGTTTGATTAAAAAAAAGAACAATCAGAAAAGGAGTGACTCTTGCCTTGAGGCTCCTTCAGTAAATCTTTCTCTCTCAGGGCTAGAAACTCTACAGCTTAGGTGGTCAATGGGCTAACTAACCGACAGGTCCGTGTGGACTTTCCAAAGGACCTGGACCGCTCTCTCGTGTTGTTTTTCTTACTATCCGTTCTCCATTGTTTGTCACTTTCCTGACAGACATTTTCTTGGCATAGGGGGTAAAGAGCTTTGTGGTTAGTGCCAAACTGATTTCCTCGGTGGCTTTTCTACTGGTGCTGGCAGTCTGCATAGGATGTTCACAACAGCTAAAGAGCCAAACTTGATTGCCTCTTTTCCAACTCATTATTACAGTATTTGTCACAGAATATGATGGGATTTCCTTAGTCCAAACAGTGCTGGAATGTTGACTAAATCAACTGCCCTCTGACAACATGACCCCAGCATCAATAAATTGCCTTGAACTCGGTAATGGTCACACAGGATCCAGAGTCTGGTCCTAGAATACAGCCTATTCAGAGCCAGGGAAGTTTAAATACTTGTAGCTAGGATCACATTGAAAAACTTCCAATATAGTCAGAAGTTGTAATTGTGAAGTAAATAAAACACAGTACTATTTGTACCATGTATTTACAGTCAGCATATGGCATCCTATACTGTTTTCATGTCTTTGCACTTTTGGTCGGATGTATCTTCTCTTTTCCCAAATCTACACACTACAGGAGTATTTTTCGGTGGCTGCTGTACTTGCACTACAATCTATATATTTGAACAGACTTCCTCTAGTCTAAGTTGCAGGTCAAGGTCTTTATATTTCGTTACTTAACTTAAGAACCAAGCTTTTCAGGGCTCTAAAAGGTTAACATCCCCATTACAAGCTTATGGTACTGTCTGCTAAGGACTGAGAAATTATTTAGGAGCATGAGAGATAACAACAGCATCTCTAATGGAGAAAATAGTATTCAGTCGGAAAACAAGACACATTCTAAAACATGTAGGCCTATTTTACTCAGTTGTTTCTCAGAGTCAGACAACCAGCATTTCTCCAGGTCTAACTAAAGTGTCTCTTGTCACTGTAGGTGCTACCTATTGGATGGGATCTCTAAAGGAGCCTGGCTGAACCGCTCAAGCATCATATTTGCAGGGAACGACAGGTGGTCTGCGGACCCACGCGTGTCCATCGTGTCCAGCGTTGGAGACAAACATGAGTACAGCCTTCAGATACAGAAAGTGGATGTATCTGACGACGGTCCGTACACATGCTCCATTCAGAGTGAGCGCAACCTACGGCCAAAGCTCCTCAACTTAATTGTAAAAGGTGCGTACAGATAGCCCTTGTTGTTCTGAACAGGCACTTGTTTGTGAGTGTGTGATTTTCTTTGTGTGTGTGATTATACTGTATGCACTAGTATTAAATAATAATTGTAATGCTTTACCATATTTTCCATTAGTATTTGCTGATGGATTCCAGTTGTTGTTGTTATTGTTGTTCTTGTTGTTGCACCTTATATGTGGTATGCTGTCTGTTATTTGATTGGTGGGTGTGATATTTTCATAAATAATTGCTCTTATTTCTGATTTCTGTTCTCCTCTGCTTTATTTTAATCTAACAACTTGCTTGTTACTTTACATTACACCAACAGCCAACAGACCTTTTAGAACAAATCCAACAATGTCTTGTGTGGTCCATGTAATAGTCACAGTTGTATCTAGCACCATCTGTGCTGCAAAAATGCCTGTCATTCTCTAATACTCGGAATAAGAACAAGAGCTTGAGATATTCTTTGTATAAAATAATAAAACATCTTTTCAGCATTGCAGGGTACATGTTGTGCCCGTGGGCTATGTAACACAAAGTAGAAGCGTGTTGGTTCAAATGACTGGAGGCAGACTGTGTAGCTTTAATCAAGACACCCTGGGTTTTTTTCACAGCAGGAAACAAATAAGATATGCGTCTTAAGACTTTTAAATGAATTTTGTATAGTTACTGCTGTATACTATCTGTCATTGCATTAGTTAACAGGTGTTAAAGCTGTGCATTTCTGTCTTTAACACAATAAGTATGCTGTTGAGCTCTAGAGAGCCTGTCCAAATTGGACTTTATTTTCTGGATATCCTTATCCTGAAGGTCAATAGGTGTATTTGTGTTTTATGGGACATTAAGAATGCTGTTGTGGACACATAGAGCTAATTAACGACAGCATCCTAATTGTTACTTGCTGGGGTAATAGGGTGGCGGCTGGGTTTGTATGCTGATACCTTGGACTGTAGATTAGAAGCAGGAAAACAGCCCCTCACTGAAAATCCATCTTCCAAATCCCATGTTCCATGGCTGATGCAAAGAGTTACAGCATGCATGGTCCACTTGGCTCTGCATATGTTTAGGTTGGAATATTAATGATGTTATCAGACAACCTGTCAAATGAAAACCCACTCTTTTACCTTCTGTTTTTTAGCTTCAGTGATTATTTTACAAAATTATGAGCCTGCATTCATTGCCCTCTGTTAACACCCTTGATGTTTCCCTGAGAAAACATCAGATGGAAAACAAGTTCATATCAAATTATTCTTAGTTTGTTTAAGCCATGGTTAGTGTTTCAAAAGGAACTAATGTTGGAATATGCATACTTTCACACAGGCAGCATAGTATTAATAGAAGAAGTTAAGGGTCAGACACACTGCTTGTAGAAGTGTGAGCTGTGATTTGTGCAATGTGTAAACAGCTCGCCAGCTGGTATTGCTGCTATGACATATGGAGTGAGCGCATGAAAATTATTTCAGGGGTGTGATCATACTGTACTTGCAGTTTGTTTAGTTTTGTTCTAAAACATAATTTAAAGCATGTGTTTTGTCTTCATCTGCACGGCCCTGGTACAAAAACACTAGAGGTTGTAAAAAAGGGGAAAAAAAGAAGTCACATCAATTCACAAACAACCTGGACAGTGGTCATTCTGCCAGGTTGCAGATTTCACTAAGGACAAACAAGAGTAGTCAAAAATAAATCATTATTTACCTTCTCAGGAGTTTGTACCTAGCCCCTAGGACTAAAAAATGCAACAATGTGCAAGACTATGATTCCTAGATGCCGGATCAGCCCACCCCTCCCTCCATTCCACCCTTCATAGCCCACCCCCCATTCTCACACCCATAGAAACCACCCACCCATACCTTCAGCTCCCACCACCAATTTCTTCCGAGTATGTAGCTATCCAAAGGAAAAGAGTAAATAAGAAAGTATAGGATATTTAAACAAATAACAATATTGCAAAAGAGGAGTGGATGTAATTAAAATAGCAACAACTATAAAACTTAACTCGATTCACACAGTGACAGCTGGATTCAACCCTTATTTGAATATAAAAGGAGGACTGTGCTAGGAGTATGTATGTACTTTATCTTAGAAAACCACCCCAATTAAGTTGAAACTCTCCTGGCTTTCTTTCAGGTTATACCTTATCTTTTCATTTGGTATGCATGACGCTAACTCATGTGTCCATCTAACATATGCAGGTGGTTGTTCATATACCTATGCATTGCTATACACTTGCAATGCATTGCAAGATGAGTTTGTTTTTATTGACTTTTATTAAAGATGTGACACCCAGGGTTATTCTTTGTCATGCAGGGATGGTATACCTGTGATCTCATAAACCACATTAAGTATAGAGGTCCAACATGAATTTAGACACAAGGCCTTTCAGCTCATTTTGTTCTTCCATGTTGTCTAAGTTGCTGGCTATCACATGCCAACATCCATCTTCTTTCACTGTTCCTATAAAAATGAGTGGGTGTTGGGGGGTGCTGTGATTTGGCTTGAACATGCCCTGAGTGCCTTTGTGTTCGTTTATGTTGTTGTCTCTTAAACGGGTAGAACCGTGGCTGATGATAAGAGTGCAACTCACCTCACCCCCCTCAGGGAGGTGAGGTTAACAAGCCTGTCCCATTATCAGAGGGTCACAGAATTAAAACCCTCTTAAAAAGTTTACTGACTCACTAATGGTTTATTGATATAGATACACATTAGCTCAATGCCTGAAATAGAAATGCAATGCTCTATCTGCACTTGTCAACTTGCCAGAGCACCATGGCCTTTGCACTTAAAGTGACTGCCCCATAGCTGAAAGGTCACAGGGGCAATCTTTTCCATTGCCAATGTGTCCATCAACAGCCTGGCGTCTTGTTAAAGTTCCCTCAAGCAAACAACTCTTCCTTCTGCACCACACTTTTTCTTTCTCTTTTTCTCCCCATGTTTCCACTTTGGGAATGATGTCACTCTTTCAAAACCTTTCCATTCAACTTAAACTGAGCTGCAACGATTAATCAATTAGTTGCCAACTATTAAATTAATCACCAACTGTTATGAGAATTGACTAATCAGTTTGAGTAATAATTTAAAAAAGACAGAATTCTATGATTCCAATTTCTTAAATATGAATATTTTTAGTGTCTTTACTCCTCAATGACAGTTAAGTGACTATCTTTGAGTTGTGGAAAAACAAGACATTTGAAGACGTCCTCTTGGGCTTTGGAAAACACTGATTGGCCTTTTACTATTTTCTGACATTGTATGGACGAAACAACTTATTGATTAATTGAGAAAATAATCGACAGATTAATCGACAATGTAAATCATCGTTATCTGCAGCCCTAGCTTAGTCATTGCTGCCACTCATCCCATCCTTCATGTTAATTTTGATGTGAAGGCAGTAGTAGGCCTTTGCTGTGTAACTATTGACAATGTCATTCCAGGTTAGCAATGATTATCAAAAAATGTAAACATTGCATGGATGAAGTAACTTTAGATCTGATCCCATTTAACAAAGATCAATCATGGAGAACGTCTGTTAAAAAAAAAAGAGCACTGGACGGGTATTATATCAGCTCTTGGCAAAAGCCCTGAGTTAATGGATGCCCTAAGTAAATGGATCAGGAGAAATAAAGTCATATCAGTGTATGCCAAGATGTTAGTTGCCGGTTGAGTATCATAAAACACAATAAGATTTTTTTTTAAATAACTACAAGTTTAGGGGTTATGATAAGAAATGGAATAGTCAACAGAATTGGCTATATAATGCCCCAACATTGTTCACTTGCTTGGTTTCTGTAACTTATGATGCTCCTGCTGTCAAAATTGCCTCATTGTCCACCTGTTAAAACAGTGGAACTCTTGTGATGTACACTCCTAAGAGTGAGTGAGAGGACTGGAGTGGCTGAGTTCAAAATAATGACATTCACACTGACAGTTAGGAGAGCTACTTCGGCTCAGTCACTTTACCTCTGCTTCATTTACAGGTGCACCGTGCCTCTAAATACACGTGTGATAAACCGTAGTCAGCTGCTCGGCAGGCAGTAATGGTCACTACAGGACCATCATGTTTTTGTAGATGTTGCCTTTCTGAAGTACATTTTGGAATGGGAATCACACCAGGGGTGTTTCAGGTCATGGCAGTTCCTCACCACTGGCCATATGGCCACAATCAAACCGAAACTAATGTTCCAGCTGTCAGCTTTATAATACGTTTCACGATGCCAAGAATTCCTGCCTAAGTGCCCAAGATTTGGCAACGGTTTGACCTAAAAATACCAATTCTGTTGGCAATTTCAGTCAGAGGTGTCTACCACTTATCCTGTGAGGCAGGCATTTTTATTCTACAAAAACAAGCTTTATTATAGAAATAAAACATTGTATTAACCCCAGACCAACAGTATATTTACAGCTTCAAAACACATTTACAACAGGGAGTCTTTTAGCCAGAGTACTATTTGGATAGTGATGCAAGAAAACCAAAATAAATATATATAAAGTGATAACAGCAAAAAAAAGATGGTCACTGAGATGATGAAACAAAGTTGAACATAGAGTTCCATAATTGGCATAGTACTTGTTACTTTTACAGTTATTAGTAAATCTTGATGGTGTTATGATTGTGTTCTCTAAATTTGCTACCATGGAGTCATCGGGCAAATGGGTCGCCAGCCGTTGAGACAGAGCTGTGTATCAGAGTGTAAGCTGCAGGCAGGAAGTATGCCGAAATACTGAGGACTCACTCCAGTTGATGAATGCCTATGGTCCCATCTCTGACAGGTTCTCAAGGTAGTTAAAAATCTGGTTCAATATATTGCCAGCCACTCTGTCATTTTTTGTATTCATGTACGGCTACAACATATGTGTGCTGCACTGGCAGAACTGCACACCATATTGTACTTTTGTGCATTTACTTTGTCTGAACTCTTTGTGTTGTGAATCATTACCCGTCACTTTGCAATACTTGTGTACACACATGCTTAGGCCCACTCATGGAGAACAGAGGGATTTCTTTACAGAGGAGATGTAGCAAGGGAGCAGCTCTGTCATTTTGCAGAGGCTTTTGGGAGCATGCTGTTTTTTTCATCTGCTGAAAGGAAAGAAAAGAAAAAAAGCCAGACACTTTAATCTGGGCTTTTCAGTCCAAGCATACAACATTTATTAATGCTGCAACACGAATGTTACAGTTGAAGTAAAAGGATTTCATGGCATTGGATTTTTTTGACACTTTTGCTTTGCTAGACAGTGCACCATGAGAAGTAACACAGAACATGGTAGCAAGAAGGGATTACTGTATATGTATGGTAATATGTAATGGTCTCAACCCATTTCAGGTGAACACAAGTGTCTTGGACCAGCTCATCCTCCGAGTAATTATGCATTTTGAAATGTATATCTATGTCAGCAGTGCTGCTTTGCAAGACTTTCTTGTGTTTGGTCATGGCATTACAGTTGTGCCAACAGATTTATTTCTACATTTTTAAGTGTAGACAGAATAGAAGAATGCTAAAATACAAATATTGAAACTGCTGTTTCATACTGAGGGTGGAGTTGGAGAACTTTGCTTCATAAATCTTTAACATCATACATTTCTGATTAGTGATGGCTTTGGGAACCCACTGAAAGTTCTAAAACTTAAAATGTGTGTAGCCTTTTTTAGTAATTGTGCTCTGCCATTGCTAAATCCCCTTTCTATGTGTTTTTCCTTTTATTTTTCCCTCATTATAGCAAAAACCTATTTTAACTATTAATGGAAATGAGAAATTGCCATTCATTCTGCCATTGGAGCCACTGATATTTCTTTACAATCACATCCCATCGGGGTTTCCCCTTATGGAACATTACAACAGTTTTACAGCAACGGGAATTTCTTGTTATCGTTGCACTTCCTAACACATGCATCACAAACTGCTGCATTAGAGGCGGGAGGTCAGATATAGCTCTGTCTGCTTACTCATCTCTTAGAATCATTTAATCTCTGTGTGACAATTATCCCTCTCAGAGACCTTGTATCACCTCAACAAATTAGATGTTTGCATCTGTGCCTCCCCCCGCATACATTCATTGTCATTAAACAGCGCCCGTCAGAAAATTGTGTAATTTAAAACATACAGTACTTTGTTTTTGCTCTTTGTTCTTGATGCATATTAAGTAAATCCAACGCTGTATATGCTGGTAGTGAAAAAAAAATCATTGCACATAGGTTTCCCTAGGTAGGTTAGAGTCACTATGATACACCAGCAGACACAGAGAAACCTATGACAATATTAATACTCTGTACAGTGATGCAAAGACGGAGTTCAACTAATATATTATATATTAAACATGTATTGCAAAAATGTTGTCGCAGCATCACACTGGATCATTTAGGGAGTAAAATTGTTAATCACAAGCCACACCTACCGGTGCCTAAATCGGTCTCTCAAATAATCTTAGCCCAAAAAAATAATCATCAGCGCCATCGGGGTCTGCTGAATTACCCAAAGGGTCCCTGTTTTCCTCCAGGTACATTTGGCACGGGTAACTGCTGAGCAGTTAAACCCTTTCTTTAAATACTTGACTTAACACGATTAAATTGAGAGAGTTCTGCCTTGTGGCTGTGCCCTGATTACTAAGTAATACCGTGATATCACTGACAACACTATGAACTATGACCATTACCAACTCCTGGTCCATATCAGCCCAGTTCTTTTCTTCTTGTTTTACCTCTCTACTGTACCCCTGGTCTTCATCTGCATATCCTCATCTCCACCATGCATACACTGACCTACTTACAGTCTACCCTGACCATTATCTGATGTAGGATACAGAGGAATGAGAGATTAGTATCAGGCCCATCCCACCCTTCTACACATCATGACTACCCTCCTCCTCAGCCGCCATTCTTTTTCCTCCCTCTCTGTTAATTAAGATTGTAGATGTGATAGTGCTTTAAATATGCACAGCACCTCATCTAAGAATATCTTGTCACAGTGAGGAGGGGGAAAGAGGCATACATCCCTTCAGCAGTGACTGCTTACATGGGCACTTGTAATGTGTTTCTAGCTTTCATCATTAAAAATTACATATTGACTACCACAGGATCAAAATGAACAGCAGTATACCTTTAAATGATTTTATGTAAGACTTTACAGATGCCTCAGTGCGATGTAGTACTTCAAAGGATTAACGCTTTTAAAAAATGTGAGGCATAATCCTGTATGGAATGAAAATGCTTTGGACAGTAAAATGGATCAGAGCGGAGCCACAGTGAAAACTCGTCACCTACGCCCATGGAGTAGTTCAGTGTTGGAAAAGTGTTTCTCAGCAAGAAGTGAAATCCAGGGTTAAACCTCCTCGTTGTCTCCCCTCTCTTTGATGTCAAGACAGAGATAGAGTATAATTACAGAGTTTGGGCACAATAGGTTTTAGGAAATTGTATTTTATTCTTAATATGCTATAAATATGTGCCTTTCAATAATTGGTGGGTTCACTTAAACGTCCAAAAATACAGTCCTGTCACTACACTTTAACACAGCTCTCTGAATTAATCCAAAGTATGAACACCTTCTGAATGGCATTTCCCCTCATTTACTGCTGTGGATTCCTCTTGAGTATTAACTATATCAATACCCTAAAGTTTAAGCACAATTGCTTTCTTGCTCTTTAATCAATTAGAAATAAATGGCACTGTGTGAACATATTGGTCAAACAATTACGTATTTAAACTTGATGTTGAGTAGCTTAAACAGGTTAATGCTAAATCTTCTATATTTCACTTAAACGCAACAGGACATTTTGTCAATAGGCTCTGTGACTCAACCAACAATAAAATGGAATACTGCTATTTGACTGGCAATTTCCTATTATATCAATAAGTGTTATAAAAACAAAAAACAACAGTGGAAGTCTCCTCCTAATTGAGTAGCCATTTCAGTAGATAAAGGTCCACCCTCAATTGTGCAGTCTTTATTTCTTAAGACAGATGTAAAGTGGGTATTGTAGTTTTGGGCTTGATCCCCTAGTTAATCCCCTCTTGCAAAAAGCTTACATGTACAGTATAATATGTCTCATAGAAACATATGTAAAGCAGTTTGGATGGGATTACATACATTTTATTGCCCTTTGATGCTGCTTTGAAACACTGAAAGTTTGATAATTTAATAATAAATAAACAAATTTGGGCTTCACACTATTCACATCACACAAACACTGCGAAAACCTACTGCATTAGTACCTCATGACTGTAGGTGTTTTAAGTATTGTGAGAAGACGATAGTGATTTGGTGTTGTTATCCCCAGCTGGAATAACTAGGTATCAAGAGTCTCATTGAAATAATAATGCATTAAAACAACATGGCCAGCCATTAATATTAGAGGGAAAGAGTAGAAAGAATATGAGCGTGTCTAAAGGAACAGATTTGCTATTATGGCCCCTGACATTTAGCTAGCCACTAATCATTGTCATTTGGGTGTGTGTGTGGTTGTGAGTTTGTGATTTCTTATCTATTACCCTGTAAATCTCTGTCCTCTAATATGTGTTTGCGTGTGCATGCAACATTACACATGTGCTTCTTAATGCACGTGTGGGTAGGTGATTGTGTGTTTGTGAACTTGCACTAATGTGATTCCTCATCACGGAAACGGCTGGTATTAGCCATGGTTAATTAAAATGAGCAAGGACAAAGGTCAGCCACTCAGCTCTCACGTCTCTCTTCTCTGGAGAGGGAATAGATACAACACGAGTTGAGAGTAACTTAGGCATTTTATGTAAAAACTTGGTATAGTCTTTACAGGTTACACATCTTAACGTAAAGGCAGACTGTCACACTGTCACTACTGCACATTTATTCTTCCACATTTCATTTAACCAGGCAGAGTTTTCTTCATCTCAAATTCAGAGCAATCCATTATGGAAAGCTTGATTGGTTTCTGCATGATGTTTCTGGACCTACTTTACTCACACGGAATAGCAGGGTGATGTTTTTGTACTCTTTCTACTTTGAAATGCATGTTTACAATCGTAAATCAAAATGAGCTTCAGATTATAGTAATGCAGTTGTTCCAAACCAAAAGAAAACATAGATTTACTCCTTAAGAATTTTCTTGGACACTGTCCCACTTCAATTATGCTTACCTGATCAACACATTCACTCCATGTCTTTACTTGTGGATAACATTAGATTAATGCGCAGGGTATATTCATCTCTGTTGTCACTGTTGCTGATTGTGGTAAATATTTATTATAACACAGCAAGTTGTCATGGTGCAGAGCTGTGATGATAGTCAAGTAAAAATATCATGCTGCATTACAGGTGCCTACAAAGAAATGTCTAATAACACAGTATAAAATAAAAAATAAACCTAATGCCTACATTTTTGTGAAGGTGAAGCCTGTTAATAAGCCTTTTTATCCAGTTACGTGTTTTTTATTCATCACTTAATTAGTTGAATTGCCATTTTGTTATCACTTCATTATTTAGCCTGACCTTTTGTACATTTTGTCATGTTTTCAGTTGGATGTGTGTTGGTGTTGTTGTCTGTTCTTTTTTTGAGATTGTTGCTGGAGCTTTTGTAAAAAATTGCGATAATAGTTGCGATGTCTTTTGTATTTTTTGTTGCAATGAAGTTGCGACAGACAGTAAAAATTGCAAAAAGAATTTTTGGTATAGTTGTTTAAAAATGTTTCAGGGAGAATAAAATTACTCTGGGCTAAGTTTTCCCGTAAAAAAATGGCTGGTGGATTTAAGACAAAAAATATTTTTATTTATTGAATTAATGAAATTTGAACATTAGATTACATTACATATCATTTAGCTCACAGTTTTATCCAAAGCAATTTACAATTTACTAAATATCAGAGGTTGCATGCCTCTGGAGCAACTAGGGGTTAAGTGTCTTGCTCAGGAACACATTAATTGATGTATCACATTGGGAATCAAACCCAGATCTCCCACACCAACGGCATGTGTCATATCCACTCTGTCATCACCAACCTTACCTACATATGTGTCAGTGGCTTGTTGATCTTTACATTGTTAGTTCATTTTCCATCCTGGCCTGCGACACATTAATACAGTTTGATAAAGTACTTTTTGGACTTTAACTTATCATTGCAATTACAATAAAGAGCGTAGCTATCCCCAATTTAGGTCATCCTGAATGTCTCATCTCTGTTTTTTCCTGCGTCCACTGTGTGTGTTTGTGTGTGTGTGTGCGGCAGTCATGGGGGGAACGCCGGGGGAGAGAGCTGACAGCTTTAGAGTGACCTTAGAGTGAAAAAAAAACCATTAATAATAATGAATACTTTATTAATCCCGCAAGGGGAATGCTTTTTTCACTCTGTTGTTACACACACTACATACAGGCCTGAATTACACACACATGCTCAGTACCTATACATGCACTAAATGGAGAGATGTCAGAGTGAGGGGGATGCCCATGGAAAGACACCCCAAGCAGTTGGGGGGAATTGGTACCTTGCTCAAGAGCATATTGACAGTGCCCAGGAGGTGAACTGGCACTTCTCCAGCTATTAGTCCATCACCATACTTTGGTCCGTACGGGGACTTGAACCAGCGACCCTCTGGTTCCCAACCCAACTCCCCTACTGACTGAGCAACTGCCACCCCAGCACACATTGATATTAAAATGTATATATGTTGACAGGACGATATGAAATGTTTTACGCAGCCTTTCGCTGTACATTTTGTTGGTAGATGTAAGATGTTTCCGTCACACACGTCTTGTCTTCTTATCAGAAACAAGGAAATAAGTTTGGCAACATATGTGTGTTCTCATTCCCGCTTGGTCAGTGGCTCTCAGACTAATTCAAGTCCGGCACGTGGGACCGCTGGGATTGGTTGAAGTCGCGGGAAACAGGTTATTGGTTAAATCTGTGGAAAAGTTCTGGCAATTGGTCAAAGTTGCGAGTCACACCAAATTCAAGATTAGGGTTAGGGTTAAAATTTGCATGAATTGTTGCAATCGCAACATCGCAAAATCCTGGAGGAACTGAATTATGCCAACAAAACAGTTGTCTCTGTTAGCTCCTCGTCTAACTCATTCACACTTTGTTGTATGGCCATTTTTCTGTCACTATTTTCTATATAAGGAGCGTATTTCTACCTACAAAGCTCTGATTGGCCTGGTAGGTTTTGTCAACATACGCTCAAGTACAATAATATAGGAGATGTGGGCAGAGGTCTGGAATCAGGCTAAAATGCCTCTACTCCCCATGCTTACTCTGAGTCTCTCTTTTTTAACACAATAGTTCTCAATCACCAATGAATTTAAATTCGTTCTAGATTGCTTTTCTTTTTCTCTGTGTTAATAAAACTTAACAATCGCTGCAGATATTTTGCATTAAATGCTGACCAATGCGGTCAGACCACAAATAACTTTAGTTGAGTTTTTTTTTTTAAATATGTTTATTGAACTTTTTGGGATATTAACAAAAACAATGATATGGTAACAATGCTCAGTACAACATTGGTCTATACACCTTTACAGTTCACATGCGCTCAACCAGTACAATGAATAGGAAATAAATAAAATAAGAAATAAATTAAAATATATATACATACACACATACATACATATACATACACATACATACACCCCAGTTCTAGCAGTTCAAAATGACCAGGTTACAAGTACTATGTTATGAGTAGGACATAGGGAAAGAGGCAGAGGCTAGCTAAGGACAACACTTGAAAGCACTGAAGTCACTGTGGTGTTGGAAAAATGAAGATATGGAGCCCAAATGTTCATAAACTGTCCCTCTAAAGAGTGAAGCAGACAGGTCAGGTGTTCAAGAGGAAAGCATTCCATAATTATCTTATGCCAGTTTGATTTAGTAGCGGGTTTGTCACTTATCCAAGACAGAAATATGTTCTTCCTTGCTGCATATGTGAGGATATTATACAGTCTGGTAGAGTTAGCATCTACAATAGTATCTTTACTGGGGTAACCCAGAATTAAAAAAAGAGTGTCCATATGTAACATAACACTGAAAATATTTTCCAGATCTTGCAAAACACCCAGCCAGTACGTTTTGGATTTTAGGACAAGACCAGATACAATAAGTGTAGGTGCCCATTGAGATTTTACATTTTAAACATGCAAGTGAGAGTTGGGAATTCATTTTATGTCTTTTGTTAGGAGAGATTTGTAAACTATGTAACACCTTAAAATGCAGCAATCTTGCAAGGTTACACACAGATATTTACTTATTATTGTTTGAGTCCATTTATCCCCATCAATATCTATACCAAGTTCATCTTGCCATTTTTGCATAACATCCTGTACATTTATCACATCAGTATGGCTCAGGGCATTGTAAAAGTGAGTAATGGATTTCTTAACTGGGCCAAGGAGGAGCAATTGTTCAACTGCAGATGTAGAGGCATCAATATTGAGTGTAGTTCCCCTGTTTATGAAGTCCCGAATCTGCAGGTATTTAAAAAAATCATGCCTGGGGAGATCATACTTTTTCTTGAAGTGTAAATAATAGTATGGATGTACCCTGAAACAAATCACGCATTCTCTTTATCCCTCGACATGTCCAAGTATCATACCCACCATCTACCATGCCTGGTAAGAAGTTAGGATTGCCCTGAATAGGAGCCAATGGGGATGTTCGTCCAGACATCCTTTCAAGCTTTTGTGTAATAAACCATGCTTTTAATGTAGTAGAGATTATAGGGTGGCTCCTGGCTGACTTTAAGCCCTTGAAGGCCAAAAGGCCCAACAGGGAGCATGAGGTCTGTAATCTCTCTAAACTCAGCAAATCAGAAGTGGGATCCTCCTTGACCCAATTTGCTATGAATTTTAAATGGGATGCTGGCTGATACCATCTGATGTTGGGAAGATCTAGACCTCCCTTTGAACTAGGGAGTTGCAGTTTAGCTACTTTTAGCCTTGGCTTTCTCTAATTCCAAATGAAGTCACTCAGCAAGCCATTAAGCAGCTTCAGTACCTTGCCTGACAAAAGAAGAGGGATCATCTGTAGGGGCTATAATAATCTTGGCAAAATGTTCATTTTTATAATAGAAAATCTACCAAGCAATGACAAAGAAAGTGAGGTCCATCTGTCCAGGTCCTTCTTTACGGAGTGTAAGAGGGGGTTAAAATTAGCCTTAAACATCTACCCAGGTAGACAAAACCTGTAATGGACCCTTTTGAATGGGGATGAAAGGTAATGTGTCAGTTCTGTCTGTGAGGCTTCCCATTGGCATAGCCAAAGATTTTGAGAAATTGAGTTTGTTACCCGGGAAACATCCAAACAGAGTGATTACATCAACACGGCATGGCACAGAAGTTTCAGGCTCTAGCACATGAAGAAAAACATCCTCTGTGTAAAGAGAAATTTTATGTTGGATCCCACCAACAATTATGCCAACTATTTCAGAGTCTTGCCTTACGGCCTCAGCAAGAGGCTCTATTGCAAGGGCAAAAGGGGCGAGGCTAAGGGTGTAGCAATGACGTGTTGAGCGATGAAATGGAAAGCTATAGCGATTGGTGATGACCGCTGCCATCGGATTTTTATATAATAATTTGACCCATCTAATAAAATTGTCTCCCAGATTAAATTTATGTAAGACAGTAAACAGGTGTGACCATTCAACGCGGTCACAGCTCTTTTTCGAGTTTTAGTTAGCTGTTCTAATTGTCTTTTCTTTTTCGAAGGTGAATAGGCTATAATTATACCCCTGATGTATGCTTTAGAAGTTTCCCACAGTAAGGATGGGTTGTTAGTAGATTGTGAATTAATAGACAAAAACATCTTAAATTCACTTTTCAAATAAGAGATAAATCTGTCATCTTTCAGGAGACGCGTATCAAATCTCCAGCGTTTACTTTTCACAGATTCTATGTCAAGAGACAATTCAAGGAGCATAATTGCATGATCGCTAACCACAATATTTTCTATTGAGCAAGAACACACAGATTGCATCACAGACTGGGATACGAAAAAATAATCAATTTGTGTGTGGCACCTATGAGGAGGGGAGTAAAAGGTGAATTCTCTATCCGATAGGTGTAGCATTAGCCATGTATCAACCAGGTTGATTTCTCCACAAGTCGATAAGAGGGCTCTAGCCTGGCTTGTCAGAGGAGAATTTCGTGGGGGGTGTATATCAATTTGAGGATTAAGTATACAATTAAAGTCACCTCCCACCAAGGCCAGTGACAAAGATAATTCTGCAAATTCTGAAAATGCTTTAGTTAATAAATCTGGAGAATAGTTAGGTGGGCAATAGACATTCATAATAGTAATGTCTTTGCCACTTGAGACACCATTTATAATCACAAATCTTCCGTATTTGTTCTTTATACATTTTTTAATTGGAATGGTAGATTCTTGTGTATCAATATATTAACCCCTCTGCTACTGGTGGTAAAAGAAGAAAAGCACACCCGGCCAACCCAGCTGTATTTAAGTTTGAGGTGCTCACTGTCCTCTAAATGCAGTAGAGCCACATCTACCCCCTCCCTCTTCAACAAAGAATAAACCTTTCTTCGCTTCACATTACCTCTCAAACCCCTTATATTCCATGTACAGAGTTTTAACTTATCATAGGGCATCATTCTATTGGTAATTATAATAAACTAAGTTGATTGTCCATACAGATGATAAGAGATGCAGTTTTATATAGCCTATATTATATTGTACTGCTTTTAGGGGCATGTTTTTAGATAGTTTACCCAAACAGCCCAGTACTGAGCATGAACTGCAAGTAACACAAAACCAGAAAATAAGGAACCATAACAGTAGAAAACTAAACATGTTAAAGAAATAAAGAAAAGAGAAAAAAAGGGGGAAATGTTTAAGTAAAAGAAAATGGATAATGGGGGTCCTCGGGGGGGATTGTTGTTCTGTAAGACACCTCCGCTAGGGCCGAATGTATTTATTGCACCACGTGAACAGAAAGAAAACAAAGCAAGTGATATAACCCATTTGACCTGGACTCACCGCAACACCCAAATTTTACATGATAAATAAATATTTTCATCCAATAGGCCTTTAAATGTGAATCATTATCTACTCTTGAACCAGCTGGACTTCCATTGAATGAACACTGGTGTATAATAAGGCAAGGGGGACACCCTAAAGCATATTATGATAATGAATAATCATCATTTACACGGATGTGAGATGTATCATAAAAGAGTATAGTCACCAGTATACAGGGCCGCGTGTCCAAACTTAGCTCTTACATGATCGGAGAGTCCGTCATTCCTGACGTGCTGCACTGCCTCCAAAGGCCAGAGCCTCTGTCGGGGAGAGGAAGGTTTTCTTGGTGCCATTCAGTGACACTTGTAACTTTGCAGGGAAGAGCATGGAGTAATCAGCGAAGATTTGTCTGAGATGTTGTTTTGCTTCATTAAACTCTTTCCGTTTACGAAGTACTGCGGCGGACAGTTCGTGGTAGAAGGATATTTTTCTTCCCTTCATAATAGTATCCCGGTCTGCTGCTTTTTGCCGTACTGCTGCCATCACTCTGTGCTTGTCCGGAAACTCGTGGAACTGAATGATGACAGGGCGCGGTCGCCGTTCTAGCTTAACTCGGCCCTCCTAGCTTAACTCGGCCCTCCTTAGCATACATGCCAAAAAAATACGGCAGCCAGTGTTCAAAGTAGTCCAAAGCACTACTGCCCTCCATATTCGCGGGCAGGTTGAAGATGCGGATATTTTTCAGCCGCCCTCTGTTTTCCAGTTCATCTATATGGTAGAGAAGTGAATCTTTTCGACAAAGCTTCTATTCGTTTAGCAGTCCTAAACTGTAGCATCCTAGCCTCTGCTTCATCCAAGCGGTCATTAGCCCTCTTCAGCTCAGTAGTATGAGACAGGATGGTTTTAGCCAGAGGGTTGAGTTTTTTGTCAATAGCCGCCATTAGCTTAGTGGTCATCAAATCCAGCGCTTTAGCGAGTCCCGGCTCAAGTTCTCCCTCCTCACTGTCTTTAGCATGCTCGCTGCCATGTTGGGCTACCTCCATATCCATGTTGACGGTCGGCTGTCCTGGCTTTCCCTTTGGCATTGTTTGGTTTTATTTCGTCCAGAAGTGTTCAAGAGTCATACTACTGCACTGGCATGATAAGAAGATAATGTAGTTTAAGAGAGAATGCAAAATATATAGAGGGTGTTGGCGGAGCTCCAGCAAAACCGACCGTCTCCTAGACCGTCATCACGTGACCCCCTCTAGTTGAGTTTATATTGGTGATGTTTTCTTAGGGCTGCACAATGAATCAAATTTTAAACATTATCACGATTTTGACTTCCCACAATCAAATTTGCGTGATTGAGCGATTTCTTTTTTTTTTTAAATGCGTCATTTCATAGAATGCTCCATGTTTTTTTTGCAAAGCAAATCTCCCTCTTCATAAACCACTGTCTGATCATTTGCCAGTCAGAGTTGTTCCCTCCACCGCGCAGCTTAGTTTTTAGATGTAGACAGTCACAGGACAAAGTAACGTGAGGAGAATTCAACAGATAGCATTCAGTTATACGTCGATCTCAAGGTTTACCAGTAAACGCAACATATTGTCCTATCTGTGTTGTTTTTCAGACAACAGCAGTGACCAGTGCTAGTGAGTGTCTGTTAGCTCACAGGGCTCTAGGGCGTGAGTAATATTTTTCCTCTAGGACGCACCGGTGTACCTAATGCATCCGCTGTAGTGTTGTTTATATCGATATGGTTTAATTTTGTGTCACGTGACCCATGTCTTCTGTAAGCCGTGCCTGTGTTGGATCTCTCCTCTACTGTCTCTCCTCTTACTCTCCGCGCAGCCCCGCCACACAGCGGTGCCGGTCCACACTTCTGACATTTGTCCATAGTTTTGTTATTAAAACAGCTGTATATTGTTAAGCATGAGAGGCAAACCTGCACTTGTACCAGTGTTTCCACTGGAAACCCTGCTATCGCGGCCGCCACGGCAACAAGAGAGTAATAGCGTGTGAGACGGAGCCTGCCGGACCTGGGCCAGAGATGTGACCCATGGCCAGAATATCATAGTTCATAAAAATGCAGCGCAGTGACGATACAGACATTTCATACACACACTAATAGTGTATAGTGCATTTCTGTTTACACTGTAACATGGAGGTGAATCAGTAATGATTTTCACTGTTTGATGACTGTCAACGGGAAAGTGTCTGATATAAAGCTAAAATGATTAGTCAAATAATAAGTCTGACAAAAAAATGAAAAGGCAACTATGTTGACCAAAATGATTATGTCATTTTTAAGATAAAATGGGAAAAAATCAACTGCCCCAGCCTCCGTTCCTGTTTCAAATGTCAATATTTGTTGGTTTTCTAAAGTAATATAGTAGGTATCCCTGGGTTGGACTTTTAGCCTCACAAAACTGTCTGAAACATTTAATTGTTGTCGTTTTATCAAATAAAGATTAATTTATAATAATTAGTTGGAGATCTAGTCTCCTATAAGCCCTGATCTTTTTTTCCATATTTTTTTTAAGTGTCATGATAGTTTAAAAAAATTGTCTATCCTTAAATTACAACATCTGCAAGCATTAACCACCCACACAAATGCCTTCATTTTCCTTGTCGCAGTCTTGTTATGCCTCTGTGCCGGTGACAGAAACATGTCCAATAGGATAAAAATGATTAAGTGATGATATTTTATATCCAAAAAGTCAATTTAAAGTTCTATATCACTATGACATCAAAATGTTTTACACTTT
Source organism: Etheostoma spectabile (assembly GCF_008692095.1). Lineage (NCBI taxonomy): Eukaryota > Metazoa > Chordata > Actinopteri > Perciformes > Percidae > Etheostoma > Etheostoma spectabile. The sequence continues at coordinate 19,392,259 of NC_045741.1, read as the reverse complement.
TTTTTGCTATTATTCAACATCATATCTCAGCAACAGAAGGGGAGATGGTGGCCATTTTTCACATTTGTTTGATACTATATTTGGTGACAATGATCTTGTCTACAATCATGGCTACTTTTGTTCTATTGTGTTCATCTGGTAGTCCACCACAAACTGAGAGTGACATTTTGTTTTTTTCATCCACCAGTGGTGTTAGACCATTACTTCTCTTGTGCAACAGTTAGTTCTCAGAGGTATCAAAACAGACTCTTTCACTTCAATGTGGATCCAAGCACAGTCCTCAAGGCAGTGTTTATCATACAATACAACCTTAATCAACAGTGGGATAGCTGTGAAACAGATTTGCTGTGGGTGATACATTGGCAGGCATCTCAGGGATACACTGGCCTTAATTGGGCAGATAAATATCACAGGCTGTGCTCCCTGGCCCTACAGCACTGTTGCATACATCACCCTGAATGCGAACTGACCACCAGCAGTGGGGTGCCACCAGCCTGTTTCATCCCTGAACTATATCTTTTGCCCAAAGTACAATAAAAGAGCAGCAAAAAGATTTCCTCCATCAGTCTGCTTCCCTGAGTTATAGCTGCTTTAAGGGCCTCTCAGACCAATAGTCGCATTTCCCTGCGTCAAACAGCGCAAGCTTGCCGAACTCTGGCGTGCTGTGGATGTGCACTGAACCCAGCGACAAGCGCAGCGCAAACAGCGTTTTAATTGCAGAAACACGCGGAAGCACAGTGAATAGCCCTGAAGCATAGATTTGTGCCCGATGGCGCGCCTGGCTGCACTCTGCCCTTCCTGTATGTGATAACCTACCTGGCTTGACACATTCAGAGGAGATGGCAGAATGGTCTCTGCAGTGCAAGGGCCGGCGCAGCCGCTCCACGCCTGATTGCAGCTGGTGTGGCCGGACAGATTGGATAACATGGGCGGCAAAATGAAAGTAGCTCCGCTTCATGGCTATTCCTGCTTTGTTAGAGAATCCAATGGTCAGCTTTATTTATACGCCAGCATGGCAAAAGATGTATTATCAAAAACACAGCAACTAGGCAAAGCGGATAAGAGACACTGATGTTCATCACTGTTCATCACTCCCACTGATGTTCTAGATGAACATCAATATTTGAACAATCAGTTCATCAGAGTAACACTGTAAACTAACAAGCATAAAAAACTGACATCTCTATTCTGCAAAGTACAAGCTCAGGGTTTAAAAAAAAAAAACTGTAACACTTTACTTGATGGTATCTACATAAGAGACACATGAACCCTAACCATAACCATAACTTGTCATGACAAAACCAAATATCAATTACTAAAAGACGCATTGTATCATAAACTTTTGACTTGTTTATAATGTTTATGACACGTTCATGACAGTGTCATGTTACTCTTATGCAGATACCTTCGAATAAACCAAAAGAACTATGTATTGAATAGTCATAACGTTGGCCTTTCCAAAGCTCTGAGTGGGTACAAATGGCCCTGTATCACCCAGAGTAAGTGTTGTTGAGTCCAAATCTTCTTCTACCAGCCCCGTGGGAAGGATCAGGAAGAAAAGCAGTCGATACCGGGCACCATCTGAGAATGTGGCAGCTGACACACACAAACAACAACACTCATACTGTATGCACACACCTTTAGTGTCTGTGGGTGTGCACAAACCACATACATGCACATACACACACACCCTCTGAGAGTAATCACTAATCCTCTTCAGCACTTAAACCTTGAATTGTTTGGCAGCCAGTGCTATTTATCATGGACTTATGCGACTCACCAATGAGAAAAATAAATCAAGAGAGAGAGAGAGAGAGAGAGAGACAGAGAAAGAAAGGAAGAGAGAGTTTGGCAAACAGTGCATGAATTTGTTTAGACCTCTGCCCACAAAACTTGGTCAGACAATTCACTGAAAATGTTAGGCTTCTATCCTACCTGATGACACAATCTGAACTACGTATTAATATTTCAAGTTAATAGCTTAATGCCATTACAAATGGATGAAAAAGACAGGGTATTGCACATTGCTTTGATGATGATGGGTTCTTTAGAAAGCCCAAACTCGTCTATTTTAAAATATACTTATCATAGCTATCAAGGGCACTTTCAGAAGTATGGCAGTTGATAGTTTATGTGCCCAAAAAGACTTTCCACATCTCTGAGAATTCATTTCCCAACAGGGGAGTTACAATAAAACAAAATGTCTGAACAAGCAGATGCAAGTTAGTATTTTATACGAATTATCATTTTGTACATTAAGTAATAACTGTGTTATAAATTAAAATGGCCTTAATCGGATGGGGTTGGACTATCAACAGTGTTTTTTGGATCTTGAATTTTGGTCCTGTTTTTAAATAGATAATGATTACAATGACAGTAGCACCAAAAGCATTTTGTCTGTCTTGATCCAGTACATAGTCAGGACACATGATGAACTGTTGAGCAGAGAGCCAGGATAGAGCAGCTCCAACTGCCCACTGAGCCAAGCTCCTTCCTTATGACAGGGGGGAGTGTGTGTCTGTTAGCTGGCAGCTCCTATCTCCCCATTAATCACGACCCGGGTTCTAAAGTATGAACTTTGACCTTTAGCGCTGTATCAAGGCTCAGTGACAGATGGAGACGGAGCTTTGTGTCCTCACATCAGATCATCCATTTCACAAACACACAGATACACACACACACACGCACACGTAAACACATGGGCTGAGAGCTGAGATGCATAGGGGATCACCCATAGCGACGGTTGTTTGGTCATCGGTTAAAATTTTGTTTGTTGCAAAGCAGCGTGCCCTCTGACAGTCTCGGCGCTTCTGTTTGACAATAAACTATTTGAAATGAGCCTTGTACGTGGCTGCGCCTATCAAAGACACTTTGTATCTACGAAGCTAATTGAAAAACCAGTGATCATTCTTGAAAGCTTAAGCAGAGTGGCCCATGCTGAGGAATTTTGTTTATCATAAGCAAGATGCTGAGGCTGAAAGACACTGATTAGCATGAATAAATTAGAAACTATTTCAATAAGTGGGTGATAGCTTATCTTTGAATTACATGCCCAGTGCAGCTCTCCCATTGAAGATTAATTGCCTCTCACAAGGTATTTCAAAAAGTTCATTTTCATCAATTGATTTCCCTTACTTCATGAATTCCCCAGAAGTGCATGAAATTGGTAACAAGCTCTCCATAATCACGCTTTCTGCATCGTTAACTTCATTGGCAATTACTCATCATATGTATTGGTTGTGACATTTGCGGAAGCATGTTATTCTTGCACCATTAGGTCATGACAGGAATATTATCATGAACTAATGGTTAATCACAAGTTCATAGTTTCCTCAGATTACTGCAAGGAGCAAAGCTTGTTACCAGCATGTTTAAAACTAAAAAATGTTATCCTTTTTGCTCTTTCTGATTTACTCACTAGCTGCTATTATAATTACTTACATACAGTGGTTATGACCAATACATACACATGCAACAATGACACATCTGACGCTGTTCCACCAAATAACCAAGAACTTTGACATAGTGAAAACAGTTTCAATATATGACTCGACATCTGTACGTTTTGAAGGCTTGAGGTAGAATTGTCTAATGCTTTTCTTTCTCTGAAGCTATCGTCACCTCACCAGAACATTATTGTTACCACAGTATTGGCATCATTTCTGTTTCACTCAGAGACAGGAATGCTGCCTTGAAGAAAAAATAAAGTGTGCCACAGGGTTACAACTAAAGTAATAAGCATATATTTTACTGTAAGAATTTATGCCAGGTGCATTTACAGTGATACAGTGAGGTGTAAGTACTTATGGAGATGCAGCAACACAATTAACAATTAGGTCACACCTACACAAAAAAAGCTACTACAGAGGAATCTAATCGAATGTTAAAGAGAACAATTTGCACTTGCACTATATTAGACACGTTTGTATATCAAAAACACTGTTCTCTGATCTGTTGAAGTTGATATACAATATAATATCATACTGTTCCAACACTATAACACACTATCATTGGACCTTCAGGCGAATTCCTGCAGTACATTAATAGGGTAAATCACTGGATTCATCATACGTAATGATACCATTATGGAATAATGTTTATCAGCTAATGTGCACTTGCTGGGAATCTATTTGTGTCTTTAGCCATTTGCTGTCTGCTACAACTCACATCTTAACTCTTTATTTACCTAACCACCGTCTTGCCACAAGGAGATCTTAGAATATGAAGAGATGCCAAGACCAGACAAGCAATAAGGGCTGATGAGGTTTTATGTCTTGGCCTTGCCATTCTCAGCACTTACTCCAGCTTCTCTATTGCTGCTGGGCTCAAATAAATGGAAAGAAAAAGAAAACATCCCCTTTTTTTCTGAACAATTTTTATTGCTTTTTATTATTGGCGTATGGTTGTATGTGTTTTTCGGTTGAAAATGATTGAGATTGATATGTTTAATAACGGTATGAGAGAGCAGCAGATGATATTGGAGCTAGAGTGACTTACAAAGTTTATGGGCTGAGACTGAAGCACTGTGTGCTATTTATGTGAAAGTACACACTGCAGGCACATGAGCTCTAGAGGTGTAACGGTTCACACAATTCACGGTTCGGGTCGATATAAGACAGAGGTGTCACGGTTTAGTACGTTGTCAGTACAGCGAAAAAGAAAGAAATAACATAGAAATTTACTTGATAGACAGTTTTTTTTTTTAATAAAACTAACATCATAAAGGATGATCTTTTTTAATTACAACAATGACAGAGCTATACTTGACCCATCTTCTGGGGTGTCTTCCTAGCAGCATATACAACAAAAACAACTCCTTATGAAAAAATAAAAAAATAAACTTGTTGCTGTCAGGTAGCTTTGTGTAGCCCTTGACGTGTAGCCGTCTGCTGTAGAACAGCTGATGCTTCATACAATTGATTCTCTATTTGGGTTTTTTTTTTTCTACAAAGCAGGAATTATGGTCCGGCTGAAATGGGCTCGTGAAGGAATAGTGTAACGGGGATCAATTACTCTGACCATTTTCGTAAAACTTGCGTTTTCCACTACAGAGTAGCGTCTCATATCCGCGGCTATAAATGTACCAATTGCCGCAGTGATGTCTTTTGCCCTGTTTGAATTAGTTGGAAATTGCTGCTTAAATGCTGCGGGTATAGTTTGTGGCGTGTGTGGCCTTTTGTTTTCATCTAGTTCCAGTTATTCACACACTGAGGTGATGTTGGTAAAAATTAGTTGACATGTTTGTAGGATTCTCACTGGTGTAGCCTACTGTTGTGTAGCAGATGCGAAATTGCATTTTTTTATCCACCGCTCTCTTGCCATCACCCTCATAACTTACAGGGAAACCAAAGTGAATCCAAATGCCAGACCTGTTGGTTATTGGAGGATCTTCTAGTTCTAGTCTGGTAATAGTTGCATTAACATTACTAGCCATATTGCAACGAGCTAGTTCAGCGTAGCATGCCTGACTGGAGTAGAGTGTTTTTCTTTGGGACTGGGAGGGGTAGCCAGCACGTTGCCTCAAAGAGGTTATAATACAGTGTTTCACGAATGTTATGACAATTTTTATACTTTTAACAATTTTCCTTAAAATGTTCTCTGAACGCACCTGTACACCTACAACACACAACTGGCAAAACGGTTAACTTTATGCTTAAAATCACACATTGTAAACTAAACTCTAAACTAAACTAAACTAAATTTTTAAAATACAATACACTAACACAATACACTGTCAACCAAAACACTGCAAACGTGTCTCAAAATCAAATAATTCCTCCAAAACACTAACACATGTTCTCTCCCAAAAGAAACATTTAGTCAGTCATAGCCCAATGTCATAAAAACACTAATATCAGATGGAATTACAGAAACTTCATTACTGTATATGTGTCAGGTCTGCCCTTAAACAATAGATTATAGTATATTGTATTGAACACAGATCCAATGCAGTTTCTCTTGAAGCCCCTCTACATTTTTGTTTTGTTGGGTTTAGTAAATGCTGCATTTTGTTTCTTTTGCTGCGGAAATTCAATACAAAAACAAATGAGCCATCTCAGCGTAGCTTTATAGAAAGTGTCACTGCCCTTTGTGAGTGCAGATTTGAGTTGTGCATGCGTCATCCTGCAACAAGTGAAGATGTGAGTTGCATATGCATCACTTTGCGACAAGTGGCATACAAGATGCTAGCAAGAGACTTCTGTAATGTCAAAACAGTAAAAGTGGACCTACTTAACAAAGTTCATTCACTGCTGGCTACAAGTTTGCAGTCAAACACAACAAAGGCTGTTAGTTGAATGGCGTTAGCAATCAAACAATCATAGATAGCTAAAACGTGTTTGAAATGATTTCCATCTTCTGTTATTGTTTGTAATGAAAAAAGTTTATTATTTAATGGATTTCACAAATTTCAGTATGACACGTCATGCCGTAAATTGTTTAAATCTGAGCATGCGTGTCTCACATCTGCACTCGACTTACATCAAGCAGAGACAGAATGTATGGTTTATGAAAAAAGGGAAACAGAATTGTCCTGGTACTTGTCTTCCTCTCCCTGCAGGAATTTTTCTTACTTTCTTTGTGTTCATCTTTACTGCATTGTTCCTTTTCCTCACAAAATCAGCCCAAATAGGTCCTCTTTTACTGTATGTACTACTGTAACATATCAAGTCAGCTTTGGCCAGGTTTGTGTAACAAACAAGGAATGTGACTTTGGTTACTGTGATCCTTGCGGTCAAAGTACAGCACTCACTTACTGTAACATATAAAGAATATTGTTAAAACAGATGGCAATTGAAAGAACCTCAACAGCTGAGTGTGTTTCTTAGATGGGAATCAGCTGTGATTGATCTATTTGCATAATTTTAATCAGCTGTTTCTCTCATTTACAGTAACAATGGAATACAAGTAAAATGCAGGGGATATATTTGTGTTTCAATTTACAATATGTACAGCTGTTCACTTTGACTTTAGCCTAAGTTAGGTTTAGAACATGATATTTTCTGTTCTGACATACGGTGTAAAAGCATTTGCGAATTTGTCAGTAAAAACCCATTGTTTTGGTCTTGGTTGAGCTTCTTTGTAAAAGATGTTCAAGCATTTTAAATGTTGTGTTAACTGTATGCATTTTGTGTCAAATCAACAACAAATGTGTTAATTGTATCGCCTACATAGACAGATGTTGTGCTAACTGTGTTGGTGTCAACATACGCGCCTAATGTTTTTGATGGCAATTTCAATAATATGCTCACCAATCAAATGTTGGAGTTAACGGACTGTTTGCTGTGTGGGACCCAAATATTGATCGGTCGAACAGGTCGAAAAGGCTCAGGCTACAAATTCGTCTAATATGTCACAAAAAGTTAGATTTTATTTCCATCATTTACACTTTCAAAATAACAGAAAACAAAAGAATGGCATCTGCAAAAGTTTGGGCACCCTGCAGAGTTGATACCTTGTACTGCCCCCTTTGGCAAGTATCACAGCTTGTAAACACTTCTTGTAGCCAGCCAAGAGTCTGTCAATTCTTGTTTGAGGTTTCTTCGCCCATTCGTCCTTCCAAAAGTCTTCCAGTTCTTTGAGATTTCTGGGCTGTCTGTTACGCACTGCTCTTTTAAGGTCCATCCATAGATTTTCAGTTATGTTGAGGTCAGGAGATTGTGAAGGCCATGGCAAAACCTTCAGTTTACGCCTCTTGAAGTAATCCACCGTGGATTTTGAGATGTGTTTAGGATCATTATCCATTTGTAGAAGCCATCCTCTCTTTAACTTCAGCTTTTTCACAGATGGCATCAAGTTAGCGTCCAAAATTTGCTGAAATTTTATTGAATCCATTTTTCCTTCTACTTGTGAAATGTTCCCTGTGCCACTGGCTGCAATACAACCCCAAAGCATGATTGATCCACCCTTATGCTTAGCAGTTGGACAGAGGTTCTTTTCATTAAATTCTTTGCCCTTTCTTCTAGAAACGTACCTTTGCTCTTTGCGGCCAAAAAGTTCTAGTTTAACCTCATTGATCCACAGAACTTGTTTCCACAATGCATCTGGCTTGACTATATGTGCATTTGCAAACTTAAAACGCAGATTTTTGTGCTAGGGACATAGAAGAGGTTTTCTTCTGATGACTCTTCCATGAAGACCATATCTGTACAAGTATTTCTTTATAGTGGAATGGTGTAGCACAACTCCAGTGTCTGCCAGGTCTTTCTGGATGGATCGTGTAGTCAAACGTGGGTTTGGACTTGCTTTTCTCACAATCTTGCGAGCTGTTCTGTCTGATATTTTTCTTGGTCTTCGAGATCTTGCTTTAACTTCCACTGTTCCTGATGACTACTATTTCTTAACTACATTCCGAACAGAGGATATTGGCATCTGAAAACGCTTTGCT
>NC_045741.1:19383482-19383863 GCF_008692095.1 Etheostoma spectabile | reverse complement strand
AGCCTTCTCCTGCTTTGTGAGCGTCAACTATTTTCAGTTTCAGTTTTCTAGATAACTGCTTAAAAGAACCGATGGTGCTGATTGTTGGGTTAAGGTCAGATGAGTCTGGGCATTTAAAACCTTAAGATTGACATCACCTGGTCTTTCACCTGGTCTTTCCAGACTATGATTGAGAACAATCCATGACACTGTCAGGTCTCAGCTTTTCAAAGGGGGCGGTGCATGCTAGAAACTCTGCAGGGTGCCCAAACCTTTGCAGAAGCCATTTTTTTGTTTTCTTTTATTTTGAAAGTGTAAATGAGTGGAAATAAAATCTAACTTTTTGTGACATATTATATGAATTATATGAATAATCTTTTCTTGGCTTCTTTATGCACATTA
>NC_045741.1:19382841-19383472 GCF_008692095.1 Etheostoma spectabile | reverse complement strand
TTACCTGGGGTGCCCAAACTTTCAAGCCCCTTTGTACATCTGCTGAAACATGTTGCCGTGTAGCTTATAACTGGCACACTTTTCCCCCTATATTCAATATAGGAGAGTTTGTTGTCTAAAAGACATTTTTAGCAAGGTTGGCTTGTTACCATTCTCTGACTTTCAGAACACATTCAATCTATCATGTTCTTCCTTTTTCTTTTACCTGCAGTTAAGGTTGGCACTCAAGGCACACAGTGTCCCTTGGCAGAGGCCTTTGCCCATTTATTCTATTCGGAAGTTATTTACTGTGCAGCCTAAAAACTGTGTTATGGTGTCTAGGCTTAATCCGTTCTTGGTGGTATCTGGCCGCTCTGTCCTTCCTATGGAGAGGATCTAGGCATGTGATTGCCCAGTGATTGCCCATTGCAACCCGTTGGAAACCACCTCATGATATGTCAATCCATGCATGGACCCTTGCCTTTTTGGATGTTGTGTACAAGGAACTATTGACAGCGCGCATCCATGGAGCGCCAAAAAGGACCCTGGACACTTGGCGGAGAATCGCTGAGTCTTTGAGGTCCAGGCCATAGCCTTGTGCTACAGCCCGGACCTCAACCTGCGCATGTGATTGGTCCCTTGTCTTGTGTCT
>NC_045741.1:19382409-19382831 GCF_008692095.1 Etheostoma spectabile | reverse complement strand
TGTGTGTCTGTTTATGTGTGTGTTTGCGTGTGTCGGTTTCTGCATGTCCTATTTGTCTCCCTCCCAGCTTTCCTCTCTGGGTTTTTTGGCTCTGGGACGCGTTCCATGTCTCAGTGTGTTGTTTGTAATTGTTTGTTTTGTTAATTTTTGAATATAAAAGAAAATAAATAAATAAAAAGGGGTTAACACAAAAAATACATAATGGTCACTGACAGGCTTAGATTGTTATTAGGTGTCTGAAAAACAATTTGACATAGATCCCTACAGAGATAGACCTTTTGTTTAGTATAATCTTTGTTTAACCAGAAATAGCTCCTAGATTGCTGTCATTAAACACACCAGACTCCATGTAAATAATATGGGTGGGGGGGGGAAATCGATACAGCATTGTATCGCAATATTTTCTGTGGCAATACTGTATC
>NC_045741.1:19360189-19382399 GCF_008692095.1 Etheostoma spectabile | reverse complement strand
AGCCAAGTATCGATCTATTATTATATATGTGTTGGTCAGTTTGTTTGCTTGATAATCCCATTTTGCAACGACCAAATTAAATGAAGATGAACAAACAGAGAAATGTTCCTTTTTAGATGAACCAGATGTTGACAAAGTTTCCTTTTGGGTACATAATTTGAAATTGGGAATAAATAATAAAATTGCAATATATCGCAGAGTATTGCAATATGTTTAAAATCGCAATTCTATTGTATCATGACATAATGTGTTGATGTTGTATTGTGAGGCCTCTGGTGATTCCCACCCCTAGTAAATAACCAATAGTTGTTGCGTGTACATACAATAGTTTTTTTTAGAGCCGATTAAAAAAGGCATGGGAAGGCGTTTAGATTAAATGACTGCCATGGTTGTTGTTTTCTAGCAGTTTAAAGCAGATTAATCCCTTGCTGTGAGTAGGGATGCCATATTTTATGTGTCTCCGTCATTAATCCAAACACTTTAGATCAGTCCAAAATGGTGGCCACTCGGCTCGGTGACTGGGCGCAGATGTTGTATGGGTGACCCAACGGAGTGTCACCTCTTATTATTATAACCTCTTTGGTTGCCTGTTACATTGTTTGGGCTGCCTTGTTGAGTGCAGCAGCACTGAGAACATTATATTTCACACAATTTTAACTTATTTCTAGATGAAATAGGATTAGTCCAACAAATCATTCGGTTTCTAATGTGTATCGAAAGACTCATACCGAACAGTTCAAAACGAATACCTGTATTGTAACACCCCTGTTGCAGTCATGTACTGTATATACTATACTTAAACACAAACACACACTATGCTGTATTTCCAAAAACTCAACCTTTTTCCTTTGTAATTACACATATTTTTGAAATCAATTGGCTTATCTGAGGGCTATGAAATGTTGAAAGTCAGCCATATCAAAGTAAAAGATACAAATTGCTAAAATGGAGGGCCAAGGTTTTTCCAGCCACTAACTTTTTGTCACATCCAGTGGAAAACCCCCACAAATAATGGCAGATTTCTCTTTCTACTTGGATGAACTTTTTACAAAGTTAAGTACTACAAATTATCTTTGCCTGCTTTATGACACTGCAAATAGAGATAATCCCTTTGAGTAATATAATCTGTCACTGTTTATGTTTAGTTTCCGTGTCTGACACCTAATTAACGGGCTGGAAGTTGGTTCTTTCTTGATGCCTGCAGTGAAGAAAGGGAATTGAAAACCTTTAGGAATAGCTGTGTGGGAATTACTGAGGTTTATATTACGCCGTACAAACCCACATATTTTACAGGTTTATTATGATACATCTGTATCAATGTCACCTCAAACCAAAAGCGTTTTGGGGAAGCTTTGGAGTAGGTAGAAGCTGTTCAAAGACCTCAGGATTTCCTCAATGTATTAAGCAAAGCTGATAAATAAAACTCATATCTGCCCCTAATCCAATTCCAAAGTGCTGCATGCTGTTAATTAAAAATGATCTGTCCTCAGATCAGTAAGCATCTGCGTTATATCATATTGTGTTTGGACAGGAAATATGCTCGGGGCAGTTACAGCACCTTCATCCATTTCTGCGGTATGTGTAGGATGATGGTGGACAAATGATGGATTTGAATTACAGAAAATGAAGCAGGAACTTATTTCCTTTTCTGTCTCCCACCCTCAGCTCTCGCTGACTGCTCTACCTCCCCACCACCCATATTTGTCGTCCATTACAACAAGTGGCTTGGCTTCCCCTCTGTGCTCTAATTGGAAAGCTGGATTGCAGTAGGTTTTGCCAGTAATGGTGTTCTGTAATTTGGTAGCAGAAGTCATCCTGGAGAGACTTGTCAGATTTCATAGAAGAGCCCAGTTGTGTGCATCCCACTTTGCAGCTCTAGAAGATAAGCCCGGCATTTTAATAGTGCAGCTGTAAGCATTTCCGTAATTTAAGGTGGCGTCATTAGAGGCTTATTTATTCACCCAAGGCGTTTGCTAGGAGAGAGATGACGCCGCCCGGATCAGTTGTGGCAGCTCACTCTCAGCATCTCCCGCTGGGCTGGAGAAGAGGAAATTAGAGAGGAATGGGCAAACATGACAATCATAGCATCGTTACTGAATTAGCACCTAAAGAAAACAACATGCTGTGTGTGTAGGTATTAGGGAATGGGTTTTATGCTCTGTTGTTTAACAGGCAACACAGTCACGACTTTCTCTGATTTCTCAAGAGGTGTAGGAGGTGTAAAGGGCATAATATAGGGCACTCAGAGAGCTGAACCCTAGAAAAGAATGATGGTAATGGACTTTGCAGGCTTTCAAGGTAATGTAACCAAGAAATTGGCAAGCAAGGATTCCAACAACAATGTCTAAAAGGCACTTCACAACAAACATCCATGTGAATTATTTGCACCTAAAACATGATCACAACCTTAGTCTAACTATCTCTAGTTGCCTTTAGTCACACGCAGTAACTGAGGGGGGAACCAGTTTGCCAAAACACTCAATCTGATTTAAAGGAATTTCTGGACAAAGGACATATTTTAACCAAATGTTTGACAGTTTTAGAAATCAGTTATTTGCTCTTGCGGAGAGTTGGATGAGAATACCAATACCACTCCCATATCTATCCATCAAATATGAAGCTACAGCCAGCATCTTAGCTTAGATTGACACAAAGACCAGAAACAGCTAGCCTGGCTCTGTCAGTAACAAAGTCTGTCAACTAGCACCTGTAAAAATGAATGATTAACATGTTATATTTGTTTAATCGGTACAAAAATTGTAAAACTTACAATTCGTAGTTCTACGTGGGGTTATGTGTGCCGGGATATTTCTTTGCGGGAAGCAGTCACTTACTGGATTCTGTGCCGGACGCTGTTCAGTGCCAAGAAATAGTCCAATTTATAATCTCTCACAAAACGGTGAATTGTCACTGTTACTGCTTTGTTTGGTAAGATATACAGTAACGCATGGCTTAATGAGGTAAAGAGGTGCTGGTAGGAAGATTTTGTTACTAGGGTTGCAGCTATTGATTATATTAGTAATCCAGTTTGTTCCAGTGAGTAATTGAATAAGAAACGTTATTGCTATATTGAAGAACAATTTAAAAAATTGCAATAGAGTGCTTTTCTTTTTTGAAAAAGCTGCATTTGTATTGCGTAAATTAGCTGTCAAAAAACTAAACCTATTTAGTGAATTTAAGTGCCATATTACATTCTGTTTTTTAAAGAAAACATTTTATGAAATGCAACTTTAAGTTGTGCAGCTTAACTTTCAGAACTACGAGTTTCAACCTGAGAGTGCTCTGTCCATACGACTCTTTGATTAACTTGTGTCGGATCCTCTCTGTGTAGCCGATGTTTTTTGTTGAGATGTTGCAGCATCGACATTGCGCTATGGTGGTAAGCTAGTTAAATTTTGCAAAGACAGACTGTTCAAAGTTCTAATTTCTTTTGCAGCTTGAAATGATCCCGAGCGTTGGATACTTTCTGTTGTTATCTCTAGCCTGTCTCTTCTCTTAGCCCCTCACTATTATCGCTGTCTTCCTCTATTTTGTAATCTGCGCTGTAAAACTTCACGCCATGTGTCCACAGCAGCATCAGCACGTTGTGCGAGTAATCATTCCTGCGGAAACATAGTAAAACCTTAATTATATTGATCAAACAAAGCTTTGAGGCAAAATAGTTTTATGTTATGGAATTGTTTTAATTACTCCAGGAATCGTTTTAGCCCTATTTGTAACCGTTGGACAACACCAGGCTAGCCAGTATTGATTGTCTCATCTGAATCGCCGTCAGAAGGGGAATAAATATATCTCTCAAGATGTGGAACTATTCCTTTACGAAAGTTTTTGAATAAATAAATACTTGCACAATAAGATGTATGTTTTATAGAACATTTCTAACTTTGACACTAGGTGTCAGAGTAACAACTTTGTAGTGTTTTTATTGCAATATCCTTTTACGTTGGGTTAAAAGATGATTGCCTCAAACACGTAGCAGAAACACATTGTGACTTTTTAGTACTTATCCCACTTCAACTGTGTTATACATACTATAATATGCTAATGATGTAAATACAAAATGAAAATATGCACTTAAAGCACACTGCCCAACACTGATTAGGTCAGGGTATTACTATGCTGCTTTCTGAAGAACTGCATTGACTTTCACCATGCCAAAGAATCCATGGTATCTTTTCAGCTCAAAGAGGAACATTGTCATTGCCGACACTACCTGTAGACTCTGTTCCTTTCATCCAATCCAGGGGCATTTTCTCTATTTTGGTGTGAAATGCAACACAAAAAAACAGAAAATCGTCCGAGCCGCTGTGACCAAAGGTTGAATGCTGTAATTCTTTATGCATTATTCTTTTTGCATTTTTGCATTGAGTTTCAGCATCATGGTGGGAAATAGCTTTAAAGCTGTCAAGTAAGGTAATGGTGGAGCTACCTTAAACATTCAATGTCATAGTCTTGTCATAGTCTGTCAAGTCACTTTCTGCTGTGTTGGCTTTTAACATTGCAATTATTGATAGTATGTAAATTGAACTGACCAATTCTATTCACACTACCACTCATCCATTCATAAGAATAATTAGTGTGTGACATCAACAATTATAATTCAGTCGGATATTACCGAGTAATACATTTGACCATTAAGAGCACCATTAACTGAAAGGTAGACACTTCTGCAGCCACTTTGTAACTTGATTTCCTCCTTATTGGGTGTGGAATTTCAAATAGATTTAAGTTTCTATTTGCCAAATGGAAGGCCCCTTCAGCCCTCAATATCAAGTGTCCATCCTTTTGCCTCTTATCAACAATGATTGCAATGCCTCAGCACTGTAACCTAGCAACGAGACTCTCACTTATATAAGATCTTGTTTAGGATGCTTTTTTTTTTTAAATAATGGACAACAGATGGTAGAATCACATTTCAAATGCATTAGCTGTACCCAAAGTCCCTCTATCAAGTATTCACTGCGCCCCATCATTATAATAAATAACACAGTAATATTGAACAGTGAGCAGTGATTTCAGATTTAGGACACTTGTGAATCCTCAGCATTTTGCACCATACCTGGCAGCAGTATTGTGGTCCTTTTAGCAGAAAGTAATTAACATGCAATTATTTTTTTTCTATCTTTGGAATTTCCTAAACTTGACATAATTCAGACTTAGAAATATGTTTGTGGTGACTTAAATACAGAAGGTAAATATCAGGACACATCCGTTGTCTTACTTCTTACCTGAAGCAGTTTC
The DNA here is from genome assembly GCF_008692095.1 of Etheostoma spectabile. Taxonomy (NCBI): domain Eukaryota; kingdom Metazoa; phylum Chordata; class Actinopteri; order Perciformes; family Percidae; genus Etheostoma; species Etheostoma spectabile. The sequence continues at coordinate 19,377,158 of NC_045741.1, read as the reverse complement.
AGTTGCCGCAAGTCTGAAGTGTTTGATGGTGTCTAACTACAATAGTTCTTAAAGACATGAAACAAAAGCTTGGGTTATTGTCTGGTGAATAAATTACTGTTCTTTTCTTCAAAGACATTCCCATTTGTTTAAAGTTCGACGGATTTCTCATTGATCTTCTATTCTGTTTTCAAGACTTTTTTGTTATTCTGTGCTGGAGCAAAGAGTGTTATACAGTAAAGCAACTGAGCTACAGTATCTCTGAGCTAAAAAAAAACCGAGGGCTCTTCATCTGAACCTTTGAAAACCTCTCAGTCCCTGCCAGAGAGAGATAGGATCAGTAGACAACTCCAACATTTTCAATTTTGTGCTATCAGACACTGAGGAGATGTGTCAACAGTGGGGTCCTACAGCAAGTAAACACAGGAGTCTGACAAGCAATAACCTAGATTCAACATTGCCTCCGGTCCTCTCCCACAGAAGGTTCGCCTCTTTCATCTCATTTAGATCCAGATCTGTTGATCAAAAATGACGCCAATCCCCCGCAAAACAGAAAACACCAGTGATGAGAATGTTTTCCAGGGCAGTCCTTCATATCATTGAGGGCTATGCCTGTGTCTGGCTGGGTCAATACAGGCTGATGTGGTACCATTTGGGAATCATAAATGTTTTTCTCCTTACTCCCTAAGAGGTTCCAGTATATAAGTGTTGATGCTTTTAATGATGCATGCGACTAGGCTATTTGCTCGTAATATACAAGTAAAACACACACGGTCGGTGCATTCAAATTATGGCGCAGTGTTTATGGGCTTAATGTTGATATGTTGAATATTGGTGCAGAAGTGGGTCAAGACCACACGTCATTATTTTCAGTACAGTAACAAAGTTTTTATTTATTTATATTTTACTTTTCTTTTACTCCATTGTACAATATTTGAGGAGGGAAGACAACAGCTGTAAGGTAAATCTAAATCAATGTAAAACATATTGTGGATATTTTCATTATTCATACTGTATGTTCTGAGCTACACAATAGAGTGAAGAGGACGGTGGCTGCAGTTAAACTGTAGAGAGGTCAATGGCCAAAGAGAGCATGTGACTCCAAAAAGTGTTGGTGGGACTAAAGAGGAACTCTGGAAATTGTTGAATCAACTTTTCTTTTGTTAGTTTTTTAACAGGCATCAGAAGGGATCAGAGGGTTGAATAGTTTGAAGCCCCAGACGACTGAGAAGCCATTACTGTATAGCACAGTCCACTGCAGAAAAGCTCCCTCAGAGATTCAAATCTTGCAGATTAAAATAGTCTCAGTCTCATTTTTATAAGCCTGTATGTGTGTACGTGCGCCCACTTGTCTGCATGTGTGCTCAGTTGAATATGTTTAAATGCCTTTGTGGGTGGCTGCATGTGTCTGCATGTGTTTTGAGCAGCTTTAATACCGAAGCTTTTAACATCAAAGCTCCAAGAGGATTTAGGTGCCCAGAAACTTGACAATTATGGTTGTAAGTGATGTCCAGCAGGGACTGTTGATGAGCTGCTCTCAATAAAAAAGTAGAATAACTACTACTACTTTTCTTTCTTGAAATAATGCTTTTTATGGACTTTATGATACACAGCTTTCAAACCTCTGAAAGTGTAGCCTGGTTCCAGACCTATGAATCACTGCCCTCATCTCTTTTTTGTTGTTGAGTGATTTAAAAAGGTCTAGCTTTGTTCTGGTGAATAGCTGTTTGAGAAACAATTTGAGCCAATCGAAGCCTTTGTGAGTAGGACTAACTGACTGCCAAGCTCTGTCAGGAAATGTTTAACATAATTACGGTCAACAGCTTAATCACTGCTCATAATATATTTAAATGTGCCTTAAAAAAACTATAAAATAAACACAGGTGAATCATGCCCATGATCTCACTGTTTAAAAGAAAGGTGACTTTATCATTTACTGTAAGAAAACACTGGAAACTGAACACAAGTAGCTTTACTGCCTGGCCAATGTAACGGGTGTTCACTTCTCTTCATTTATGTACAGTTACTAATGTCCCCGTTAACACTTTGATTGCCGCTGATGTAGTCTCTGCGTTATGTTGTGTGATGGTTGTAGACTAACGGCTGACAGTTTCACCCCAACGGAAGAAGCACAGACAGCTGATCGTTGACTGTTTATTGCTAACAAGCCTTTCGGGACCTGAGTGATACAAGCACGGTCTAAGTAAACTACCACTACTCAATAATAAAACAAAGTAATAATCAAAGGAAACTTACAATAATTATATCTCTGGCCAAGCTCAACAACTATTAAAATATAACTATGAAACAACTATTAACTGACAGTTGATCAACAGTACAGGATCAAATAGGCTACTTTTAACGTTAATTCACACTTCATACAACGATACTATTTACAAAAATGGATATTTACGCATAGATAATTACTTTGGATGTACTGTCTCATTAAAGTATACATTACAGGTTTCATCAACTTATATTACAGTACACACTCACCTGAGGGATACAAGCCATGGTCTGACTTGTTTTCCCGGGGATGGAAGTTTCACAGCTGGAATGTTACCTTGGTAAGCTGGTAACTTGTTAAATATGAAATATGAAATAACAGTATAAAAATACAAAAATAAGACAAATATTTGCACGTTGCAACTACCAAATAAGAGTGAAATTGCTAACAAAATTAATTAGAACTCAAACTGTGTTTTTAATGTAACATGCAAGAGGCATATGTTATATTAACATTTGCTGGCAAGCTGTGTTAGCTAACATGTCAGAAACTAATAGAGTCCTGCTTCTTTCCAAAATGCTCTATTTTTCCTCATGTTAACGAGACATATCTGAAGTTAAGTGTTCCTTGTGAGAAAACTATAGTAACATGAGAAAATATCCACTGCTCCTGTATTCAACCTCCATCTGAGACCTTTTGTGGTGGGAGCACCTGTAACCTCTAAGCCACCATCCCCGAAAAGCCCAGTCTTCTCTGATTGGCCAGTGTTTCTGAGTATGCAGACTCTCCACATGTGCCTGTGCCTGCTCTGCTTCACTCTCTCTGTACAGTCCGATTATGAAGCGGGTCTTTAAACCGTGAAAAATCCCCAACTAAGGCTTCTAAACCAGGTACTACACAACCAGACATGTTCCAGCAGGAATGTGATCTGAAATCAGGGAGGAATTAACAACATTGGCAGCCAAGATTATAGGTTTCTCTGGTGTTAGCATGTAGCTATATGAAGTAAGCCGTGGATTGGAACAGAGTATTTCAGTTTTGCAGTTATTATAAATCACAGATAAAGGGACATGTTCCAGCTGGAATGTAATCCGGAAATTGGGGGGAATAACATCTGTAACCAAGATTGCAGGTTTCTTTCCGTTAGCATGGAGCTCCATGCAGCAGGTATATGAAATGTAAACACTGCAGAGTTTAACAAAAATGTAGAAACTAGAGCTTTCAGAACAGTGTGAAATCTGAGGTTTTGGCTTACAGACATACATTTTTAAATGAAGCTTTGGCCACTTTTAATATGAACATCTGACATCGTAACAATACACAGTAGATATGACAGAAAATACAGTGAAGCATAATTGGTATCCTTTAAACACCTTTCTTTAGTTCTTTAGTATCCATGCCATAACAGTATGCATTCTAAGTTGCTAGAGTTGCGTATTATTATTATCTGTGTTTGACAAGGGGAAAATTAAATCTTCCTACAGAGACCATTTAACTAGATGGAAATGTCAAACTGAATAATGCAGTCTGAATATAAGGTACGGAGGTAAGTGGGATTTTACCTAAAGTGAGGGATCAAGGATAGCATGTACAGTACATGTACTGTATCTCCTTGTTTAAAACTGGAACAAAGGCCAGATCTCATTGTTATCCACCACTGTAATGTAATAATACATATAGATGATGTTGGTGATGAGCCAGAGGTTGCAGATTTGAAATGCTATATTGTATTTTTTTTCTTCCTTTTCTCTAGTTCCTCCCAAGATATATGACATTTCCTCTGACATCACGGTAAATGAGGGCAGCAATGTGTCGCTCATCTGCACAGCCAGTGGGAAACCCGAGCCAAGCATTTCCTGGAGACATATAACCCCATTAGGTGAGTTCACTTCACCTCTCACACATACCTATGCTAATGAATAGGTTGGTGGATAAATGGATGGATGGACGTAGATAGATGGATGAATTGAGAGGAAATGAGGAAGCATGGACAGGATCAATAGGTGAGTGACTGAGGACAAGAGAGGACTGGTAGTAATGTTGCATATGATGACATGGAAGGAGGAAGGGATGGAGCAGAGGTTGGATGGATTCATGACAAAGAAGGGAAGTTGAATGGCTATAATAATATATTCAAATTAACACACAGTATCATGGAGACAGTGAGATCTGAGTACATATTGAGCTCCTGCAGTGATGTTGCCATTGAGGGCTGTGTAATTAAGGGAAGAAGCAAGCCTAATTTATTGTTTTTCTGTGAATCAGTTGTAAAATAGTTTCCACCCACTGACCAGCAGACTCGCCTACGCTCTAAACAGCTGGAGAGATGCGATAGTAAGAAAGAAAGACTTGTTTACATTACATTCCTACGTTCATATTGTTCATATCATATTGATATACTTTACCCCGAGTTTCAGATTCAGTTACAGACTGGTCCATCCCACATAATTAGGGGTGTCTGGCAAATGCAACCACTTTCTGCCTCAGACCATCTATCCTGGAAAATGTATCCATGTGTAACTATTGGGATGCACCGATTTATCGGCAGAAGATAGGTAATGGACAATATTTGCCCTCTGGCCTGCCATTGGCCTATCTGCAACAAAGATGGCATTCACTGATGGCAGAGGCTGACTCGGACTACAGTCTAGCATATGCTGTTACTGCAGCTGCTGATTCAGTCCATTGACTAGACTTACGCTGACTAATGCTGGCATGACCAACAGTAAAAGGTCAAAGGTTGGCGTGCACACCAGTGGTTTGTTTACAGTAAGAGAAACGAACAAACAGGGCCAAAGCTAAAGGGATAACTAACAAGGTGATGGAGTTCATCGCATTAAATGACCAGCCATTCTGAAGCCTAGACACGGCCCAGTCGTTGTCATTTTGCTGAGGTCTGTCTCCCCAAAATCCACAACGTCATGGCCACACACATTCATAAGGCTCATGTGAGAATGCTTATCCTCATGGCACAGTGGACTGACAAAAATTTTACATTAACATTATTAAAGCAGTTTTACACTCCAAGGATAATACATTATTATGTTATTGCTTTTGTAATGGCTTTTTTACACCTAATTTGTTTCACAAAATGTTTTTGTTGGGCTATGTAGCCTAATTACTGAAAGATTATTGTCATTAAGTTGGTAACATTAGTTGTATAGAAGGCTAAAGCAGTTATTTTTCATTTGAAAGAAGGATATATTAAAGGTTGCTTGATGAATTTGAATGATTGAATGTGCGCTAATTTAAGATAGTGTAATGAAGGAATAAATTACTCTTAAACACTTCAATTATTTTTTATAATGATGATTTCTTTATTTCTCCTGTCACAAAAGGGGAAATAAAGACAACAAAACATTAGTATGGGCCCAAATCCTATTTTAAACATCTGTATCTGCCCGAAGTTTCACAATCGGTGCATCCCTAATTTACCCTGGAAATCCAGAGTTCTCGCTAGAGCACAATTTGAATATCCTCAGCGAGTCACTCTGGCATCAAGTAATGCTGCTCATTAACTATACACTTGTAGCCGATCTGCACCAATCACATCGGTGTATCTGGTATAGGCGGGCCAGAGGCTAGCTAAACAGATGACGACAGGTTAATCTTAGTTAGCTCCACTGGTAGCTAAGCGTATGGGGCTCTGGACACGTCACCCCGTGTGTTGTTGTGATTGGTCGTAGTGTTATCCAATTGTGTGCAGTGAGATTTTCAATGCACGCTTGGTGCCGCCCTTCGAGACGGACGACTTTTATTACTCAATGCCAGACCCTTAATCTTTTGCATTTGGGTCTGGATTTCCAGGCTATCGCTAATTAGTATTCAAAAATGAAACATCCTAAAGTGTTCCTACTTATCACTTATACTTATAAACTTCTTCTTTTTAAATGGGACTCTTCAAACACCCCCCAAAAAAGACCAAGCTACGGATTTTATTTCTCACTCAAGGCAGTAGTTAATGTGTTACCAAAGCACAATCTGCCACAGAGACAAATATGCTGATGTGTATTGCGGATTTCTAGTAAAAGAAATTGCAGCACTCATCACTGTAGGGGGCCTCCGATTTGCTTTGGCAGTTGGTAAAATATCCTTTAAGGTGCATTAACAAAGATTTTTTATTAGTGTTATCATTAGAATTTCTTTAGGTGTCTCCTAATCATATCACACATTAAGTGCTTTGAAGCTGAATCCTCCCTTCGAAAACTCATTCCAAAGCATTTAACTGTTGATGCAAAGCTCTCAGCCAGCCACTTCTAGTACTCCTTCATTGTCATATTATCCCTCTGGGGTCTGAGGAAATTACAGACTCACAGATAATTTTGGAATGCTCTATTTGCAATATTGTTACAATTTGAACTTATGTAAGCAGTATTTTTACTATAAGTACTATAACTTGTTTTTTATTCAGCAAAGGTCCAGCTACAACAACATCTAATTACAATGTATTTTTATGACTGATTTCATGACTTTCTTTTGAAATAACTGGTAAATGAACAAGTTGTAAAAAGCTATTTTAGAAGTCTGCTAACTTAAAGGCAAATTAAGGGAAAGTTTGCAGATTTCTGTTCTCCTGTACATGCAGATGAACGGCTCCAGTACCTGGAGGTCTGCATTTATCCGCCCCTAAAACTTTCCTTCTTCAGCATTTAGCTTAGCACGGCACCATATCAACCATAAACAACACTGGCTCTAGTCATTTGCTGCTTCCTGTTTGGTGCTGGAGAGAGCACACCCGTTGGTTTTTAATAATGTTCACTTTATTTAACTTCAATACCAAGGCTTAAAACTAACAAACACGTTTAATTTTGTTGGAAGGTCAAGACAGAAAAAAGACTGACTCGGACTGCGTTTTATAATCACCTTACACTAAACAAGTAGGACGACAGGAGCACAGGAGCATCTTCCAAGATGCAATGCTTGTCTCCAAATGAATTAAGCTTAAACCTGGCATTTTGTCTGGTTTACCGTGGCCGTTTTCCAGTGTGACTTACTTTAAAGTAAGTCCTCCCTTAACACCGAAACAAATTGGCATGTGAATAGAGATGCACGTTATTTTTTTTAAATCACATATTATTTGGCAGTGAACACATTGGAAGGTGTTAAATACAAGGTTTCTGTCAATATTTTTGGTATACTTATATGATAAAAACTTGCATTTAAAAAAATGCATTTAATCTAAATACATACAAAAAATTATTTTAATCCTGCCGAGCTCCGCCGGGGAAGCTCTCGACCCCAAAGTGTTAATGGATTAGAGCATGCTGTGCTTATCTGATAGCTTGCAGCATAACTGCATTTATCTTATGGCTGTCAAATCCTCCTCTCTGGTGTGCTAGCCCTGATTGCGTTAGGGGAGTTTTCAGAAGATGATCAAAAGCGCCTTCCTCAGAGTCCAAGTGGCAGTCACTCATTCTACTTTGAAGTGTCCACACTTTGAAGTATGCCAGGGAGGAAATGATATGCTGGTCAAATGAAAGGGCCCGGGACTAAATGTAATCACAGACTGTCTTCCAGCACATTAGAAAGGAAGCCATTTGCCATGGGATCTTTGAGTCGGTTATTGTAGTAAGGGCAATTTGTTCAAAGGATGTGGTACAACTGAAAGGTTGTAATAGGCTAATTCCCTATCGATGGAATTCCATCAATCTTTTCAATCCGACCATTGCACAGGCACCCTGAATGTGCAGCCACTTCATATGGAGATATTCATCTCAGTTATGATGACCCATGAGATCAAAACAGACCTGCAACCGACTACTTAACTACCTGAACTATACCATTCTCACACACACACACACACACACACACACACACACACACACACACACACACACACACACACACACACACACACACACACACACACACACACACACACACACACACACACACACACACACACACAATAAAACAAAAATTAAAGGATTTAAAAAATAAATGGCAACAGCCTGCAGTAAATAAAGCCATAACTCCAGTCTTCTTAAGGAAGTTATCGAATCCAACTACACTTGAGATGGGGAGGTTTGGAGAAATGGATTATGTCATAATCCATTTCTCCAAACCTGTATTATATCATAATCATTATGATATAATTTCTATAATGATATATCAATGCTAAAACAATTATGTCATTCATCACATTTGCTTTGAAAATTTGTGTTTGTGGCTGTAAAGTTGACTGTTGGTCCAAACAAGTGTCTACCTTTGTAAGTTTTGTTGTTATGACAGTTGTTTAGAGATTAACTTAAACTGAAACTTTGCCAATGTCTGCAGTTCACACACAAAAAAGAAATGTGAGGCTAATATAGAAAAAAATCCACAAATTCTGCATGTCAAACACCACAGGAATTACCAGGGAACCAGAAAACAGACCCGTTGTGTTTTATCTATTTGCTGATAATTTATTTAAAATGCTGCCTCTGTTGTCAAAGTGGTGAAGTGAGTGGTGTGTTGAACTCTCTCAGTAGATTTAAAGAAAGATCTACTTATAAAAAAGAGATTCAGTTATTTATTTAAAGTAGCATTATTTGCATTTGCAACACAATCTATAAGATAAACAAGAATAAAATAAGAAATTTTTATCTTTTGTAGTTATTTTCAGTCAAATCTCTTGTCAGTGTATCAAACCATGAGTTTTGTATCACCGTCATGCAAATACTATACCTGATTGTATTGTTACACCCCCCAGCCAATTGTTTATATATTTGGTTGGAGCAATTGATTTCAATGACATGACATCAAGCAGGTGAAATGGCTATAAAGTGACAAACATGTCTACATGGCATGTTTTATTTGCCGGCCTTACTCTCTTCAACACTCCCCACCCATTTTAGGGTAGGTGTGGGGATTTTTTGCACTGTAGAGGTTCTGCTGCAGCAGTCAGTGAAGTTTGACAGAATGATAAATTGCCCTGACTGACTGTCAAGTTCCTATTCCCACTCGGCCTGTTTTATGTGTCATTTTTTTCCCCCAGCAAACTCCCAGCTAATAATAAAATGTGTGCATCCAGTGAAGTATGGCCATAAACTGTTTATTGAAACAATAGTTTGGTTCAGTATCTGTGCATATAAAGTAAATGCACAGTCTTCAATTAGAGGGATGCAAACTGAAGCAAGTACTTGTAACACACAGATCATCTTTGTTGACATGCTATTAGGAGAAGGGATGGTGTCTGCATATGTCTGGAGCTTAATGTGCTTAAAGAATCATCGTTTTGCGTAACAGTTTAATTACTCGTATAAAAATTGTGCTTGACATTAGCGTTCTCAGGAGTTTGGGATGATTGCTGATAAGGGTGCTGATAAGGGTGCAAAGCTAATGTTTAATGCTCTCCCTACCCTTATTAACCTCTCTTGATGTGTGTTTACCAATGCAATCATTTTGGACCATGTAGCTCCTGCCCTGGGATGTTGATGTTCTCAAACAACTTGTATGGTTAAATCAAAGCTAAATTTAAAGTAGAAATACTATTAGAAGAAGTACAGTAATAAAATCAGTAGCTTCTCTGTCGTTATTAATTTAGGTCTTGACATAGCTACTTACTTTACTCCTCAACCTCACTCAATAGCTTGGCTGACATGTCAGCCTTTTAGGGTATTGCTTACACATGGCGTACTGTGCTGCGCTTCCTCACTACTCTTTCATAGGTCATAGGGATGGGGGTGAAATAGCCTTTAACATAGTCTGTTTCAGGCTGGTCTGGTTGGGTGGATGGATGGCTGGGAAAATTGCTTTGATAAGCTTTTTCAATTGAGATTTCAATCCATGGGATAGAAGTGTGACCTTTAAAAAGGCTGACTAGAATACTAGAATACACATTTGATTGTTTCCTGTGATAGGACTCAGCTGGGGGACATTTTTCTCTCTCTCCGTTTCCAAGCAACTACTGTACATATATCTGAACTACATACTTCCCAAAAACATTCCCCCAAGAAACAGACAGCAGCATCCTCTACACTGACAACTTACTATGATATATGTACTGTAGCTTACTCAAGGCTGGATCCCACAGAACTTGATTGGTCCTGAACTAAGTGGCAACAGCTAGTGCATATGTACAGTAGCTCAGTCGGCTTCAATGTGAGCGGTGCAATGAATTATTCAAACTTGACTTTATATCACTCCTACACACCTTGAGTTGTGCCTGCCATGTCACACTGGAATTTGGCAGGTCTTTAAGAGATGCTAAGTAAGTTACTGGCAGTCTGTTCACCAGGGATCTCTCATTTAGCACCGGCTTCCTTTTCTCATAGTTTGCAATGAATTGATACACAGTTCAAGGGCTGACACTTTAAACACGATGGGAGCTGAAAGATAAGGAGTTTGGGGCAGCATTTTAAATTTCACATATCACCAACAAAAGCCATTTCTAACACTTCCCCATTCAGCTGTTGAGCTGAGTATTGCAAACTAAAGCTCAATGGGCACAATCTTGTTTTTGTTTGAGTGTTAGCAACATGATGAATAGTAGACATTTACTTATACTTTGCTGTGCATTGTTCCTGGATTTTCTTTTTTTAAATGGCCACAAGGAAAAAAGAGGAGAGGCTTATATACTGTATTCCAACACACAGTATATAAACATGTTCATATTTAACTTTTCATAATAGCAGTTCTACATAGTGCTTCCTTCCAACAGGCAACAAAGTGCGTGGCAAAATGTAAGTGATAATGTTTGCTTTCACTCTGTGATATTCCTCTAATTGGATCACTTTAATACTGACCGTATAGATCTATCTACATTTGTTCTTGGTCCGTTTTGTTCCATTCTTGTTGCAATTCATCAAATCTTCAAAGAGCTAGTTATTCTGATACATAAATGGAATATGGTTAAATAGAACTTCACATACTTATTGCAGTTTGTTAAATATTCAGGCTTTGGCCAAGCTCGACAGATAGATTCAATTCCACGCACTGTGGCGGCCAAGACAGTTAATTAAACAATAAGCACAGTTGAGCTGTTGCTGGAGTCCATGTTTTGCTTTGTTCTTACACACTACAGTATGTTCCAATTTAATTCTAGGGTAAAATGTATTTCATATTTTTTTCTTTATTTTAAATCCTCCATAACTGAACGTCTGGCACTGATAAGCTTGCGCAGCTGCATTGTTTTGACTGGATCTGAATACGGCACTCTGCTGTGAAGCTAGCGCTAATAGGATCTCTGTTTGCAGAGTAACTCCTAATTTCCACCGGTCTGCGGAGCCGCTTCGGAACGGCGGCGGAGTCATTAGATTCCCATTAAAGTCGATGTGTGTTTTTCCACGGACTGCGGAACGGCTGCGTTCCGACTCCGTCATAGCCCTCCGGAGCAGATCCGCAGAGCTTCTATTTTTGCAGGATGCCGGAGAGTTCCTGCACTACTTATAAAACATCCGGTTAATTTTCAAAATAAAATAGACCGTTCTCACAACGGATCATACTTCCCTGTACTACACCTTTACAATGTCCTAATGGGCAGAGACAGGCCTGAAGTCCATGGTCAGAGGTTTTGTGGTTCTGTTTATAGAAATTACATCCTGTTATATCGCGTGATCATACGCGAATCTATGATATCTTGTGGGTCCTTGTGACTTCAGCTGTCTTGGCCACAGCCGTTCCACAAAAAATCCGTTCCTGGTGGGTATTGAAGGACGGCGGAGCACAAAGCCAACACCCAACGGAGCCGATCCGCAGCCGTTCCGCAGTTGGTGGAAATCAGAGGATAGAAGTCGCTGCTAACGGGCGCGGAGCTCCGACTGCTGTCTGTCCTTGCTGCGGGCTGCACTGCCGTCTAATGGCATCAACATTAAATTGAGGCAAAAAACATCACATAGTCTCCGTGTTTTAGTATGGTTGGTTTTAACACCTGATGCAAACCGTATGACAAGATGCATGAAAACCACAGTAAGGACGGCTTTATTGGCATTGACTCCCTAATAAACTGCAGAGGCAGAGACTCTGCAGTGCCTGGTTCTCGTTACAGTGGCAGTTAAACTACAATTAATTAGTAATTAGTTAATTAGTTTATGCAAGTCATTCCTAAATTCAATTTAGTAGCAAAACTTGCTCCTTGGCAAAAATATACCATCAACCCCTTTTCATATTATTTAAACAAAATGGACTTTGGGGTCAGGTATAGTAGAAACCCAGGTTTTGGAAGTGAAAGGCCCCTTATTGGATTATATTCCATTGTATTTTACATTTTGAATAGTTACTTGCTGCCACCAGATTTTTGTGTTGTCTTTGACATAAATAAAGACGTTTTCACCATCAATTGTTGCCTAAAAAACGCCCCCCCTAAAGGCCTATTTGCTGTATGACATATGCTGCTCTCTGCCAGACATGTTTGAAGTACTAGAGACTCCGACTTGAGTAAAAGTGCTCTATCAACATGTGACTTGAGTAGAAGTTGTGTTCAAATTTTGAAGGCCATTATTTCACAATCTTTCTGGAGGAAGAGTAAGCATTTCATTCTATATGAATTGTCTTTCACCCTGACAAAGGAAAACATGGCCTCTCAGTAGGGCTAAGGGTGGTCTCCTTCCTCACCACCACCATCACTCAACGTTGAAGGTGTTGAAGGTGGTGTTTCTGGTTCTTCCACCTCGAAACAAACTAGCAGAGCAAAAGGAAGAACGAGAGCATGCATAGTCTTCTTATAAGACAGCTTGATCGCTTGATTTGCTGATGAGCCAGCTTCATTAAACCTGGTGACAGAGCCATCTCCCGCTCTGGCAGTGTTAACATGGGTTTGGAATGATTTTTATAATTGTAACAAGTAACTATGTAGCCCATAAATCGGAGTAAAAGTATTACACTCATCAAAAATATGTACTGAAGTTTAAGTAGGAGAAAAAATAATACTCCACAGTACAGATACAGCCTTTTAGTACTTAATTACAGTAGTGAAGTAGATCTACTGTGTTACTATACATATCTGCTCTTTGCATTGCCTAAGCTATTTCTCTAATCACACAGTCACATAGCTCTCTCAACCCAGCTATGTCCAGTAGCTGAAATTGTGTTTCCCTGCCGACAGTGCATTTGGCTAAATTTGTCAGCACAGAAAGTAACGGTGAGGTAATTCTACGGGTCACTGAGGTGGCAGCACATGCAATCAGACATGACTTAGGGCTCCTTTGGCCCAGTTCCACTCTCTGGATTTTAGCAGCCTTAGATTGACAGCCAGGGAGCAGGGTAGGGGTTATGTATCAAGGCAGACTAACAGCCTGTTTTTAAGGCAGGCCCTGCACATCATGCGATTCTACCCCTAGTTCTGGCCCACACCTTGAGTTGGGGCCAGAAGGCAGCAGCTCACAATGTAGCAGCGTAGGTTGTTCTCCATCTCCAGGAGTTAAAAGGATAAATTGATGTAGAAAATGCTGCTCTATGCCATAATGGATTCTTCAGTGGTGCCTGCCCTATCTGTGTATTGCAGCCCTGAAGGAAGTGTACTCACAGCTCCCCTACACAATGTGGGAAATTGCTTACTGCAACGGGACTTAGCAAGCATTGGTGCTGAATGTGAAATTAACCTCACTATGATTTCTTTAATTTGCTTGGAGTGACATCTCCCTCAGGTGAGAAGAGCTTCTGTCAGTCTCTCAGATATCTCTGTGTGCATTCACATACAACTCTTGTTAGGTCTCCTTGTGGTTTTAAGTAACTTACTAACAACGATGGAGGTTGTTTTCTTCCATCTTTCATTCTTAATATTTTTTAAGGATGCATATTGCTATTTCTGTTTTTGTTCTGTAATGTAAAGGCTGAGCCCTCAACATATAATGTTCTTTAAAGTATACATCAAGGATGCGTGTCTTGTCTAATGGCTTCTATGACCTTTGTAAAACCCTCTTCCTGCTGTTACAAATAGGAATACCATTTGCAGCCTGGGCAGGATGATGCAACTAAATATATTGGCCTTCATTTATCAAGAAAGACTGCAGCCTAATTAGATTTTTTCAAATGGATGTGTCCATTTGTTTTGGAATTATCTTTATGTGTTCGAACAGGAGACCATAGAACTTGCAACACAAATGGCCCGGTTTTAACAATCGAAGCGCACAGCATGGCGCAGGTGCCTTTATGGCGTGTCCAAATCCACTTTTGCTAGTTTGACGGTGGAAAAAAGGGTCTGTGGTTAAAAAGGGTTGTACTTGTTGTCTTCATTAATTCATAGGTGTGTTTTGGGCGTAACATGCAATACACCAATCAGTGTCACCTCCCATTCACTTTAAAAGCAAGGCGTGTTTGTACCTTGGTGCATTGCTATCATGATGGCGGATTTGCCGTCACATTCTTAATTGTAATCTTTTGCATGTGTGTGTGCTGTTGCGCTTCCCTGTGTGTGTGTGTGTGTGTGTGTGTGTGTGTGTGTGTGTGTGTGTGTGTGTGTGTGTAACAAGCATAGTGTGCACGCGCTGTGCATAAGCCTAGGCGCAATTTGCTAATGCACTGTTAAAATAACAATGAAATGCTGCGTTACTGACTTTAGTCCAGGTTTTTGTTGGTTAATGGCACAATCACCACAAACACACCTCCCTCTAAGACTAGCATGGCCATGGGCGCAGGTGCATTTGCTGTTTAAATGACATGGGTGCTGGATGGAAATTGACAACTGCATCGGCGCTGCAGTGCGTCGGGTGCAAGATAGGGCCCACAAGGTCTTGCATTCATTGTCATAATTAAGTTCCACTTAATACTTTAATTTAGATTTGGATGATATAGGCACAACATGATATGCTGTTTCTTTGCTGTATTTTAACAGTGGTCAGCATTTGGTAACATTTAAAAAAATATATATATAAATACAAAAAAACTTAAGAAAAATCTTTAAAAATTCACATTTTTCCACTACATTGCAGGACAGTGTTTGAATTAACGTATTGTCATAGTCGAATCCTATTGGTTTCTTCTAAAAAGAATTGTAACACTGACAGAAATTAGTCAACAGATTGCACATTGTGAATACATACTGTATGTCAAGGTCAATACAACAATGTCTTTAGTGCTGCATTGGTCCAAATCTAAACTCACATTTAGTCCTATAACTGAAATTTATTCACTTAGTGTTTAGCCCCCTAAGTTTCCTAAGCCTAAACACTGAAGTATTGTTAGTAAGTAAGTAATTTTTGTATGATTGGATACACATATGTATCCAGTCATAACATTGTGCATGGGGACCATGTTTTGGATGCCTTTATTACAGCTTAGCAACGGAATTTGTCAGTGGTACAAAAATCAATTTGGCAGAAAAGACAGGGAGGAATCCATATCTCTCCATTCATAATCGAAATTGCTGCTCAGTGCAAAGACAAGTAATGGTTATGGTTGTAATGGTTAATAATTTACCTCTACAGTCTTCCTGCACTCCCCAGTGGGACTATAGGTTGTATGAACTATCATTAGTAAAGAAATTCACAGCGGGATTTGGGTGTAGTTGTTATTATTATTATTATCATTATTAGCAGTTCTGTGGAGATTTTTTTGTTAAAATGATATGTTACATGCACAAATGTGTGGATTTAGTGGTTAACTGCAAAC
Source organism: Etheostoma spectabile (assembly GCF_008692095.1). Classification (NCBI taxonomy): domain Eukaryota; kingdom Metazoa; phylum Chordata; class Actinopteri; order Perciformes; family Percidae; genus Etheostoma; species Etheostoma spectabile. The sequence goes on along the minus strand of NC_045741.1, from coordinate 19,361,425 downwards.
GTGTTACATTATTATATTTATTTAAAGCTTTTTTTCTTGTTCAAGCAACAGGAAACATTCAGAAAGGGAAACATAGATATGCACATCTCAGAAAATGCAGAGTGCATCAAGATCCATGTTAGATAAGCAGTAGGAACGGGGATGTGGGGATGAAAGAGCACAGTAGAAGTCTGATAATGCTTTGTGGCTCTGTGGATTGGCAAAATTAATATAATCATGGTGATGATGTTATATCTCCCACTTCAGTTGGTTCAACTCATCTTGAAGGCTTGACTAATGTATGACCATCTCAAAGATGTCATTAGAAGGTATTTTCATGCTGAATCATCAGCCCAACGCTTCACAATTCTCTTCATGTTAGTGAGCCCTTGCAAGCTGTAATATCTAGCGCCATCAGTTTAATTAGGAGTCTACATGCCACCTGTGGATATCACTAAAGGGTAGGCTACTGTTGAATGTGGGTGTCATTATCACTCACACCTGTTCCTCATGGATGTGCCAGTTACATTGAGCCTTGTATGAATTGTGCAAGCAGATATTACTGCATTTTTTTTATCAGATATATCAGATATTCCTGATATTTCTGCCTATCAGGAACACTACAGGAAGGACTGATAACAGTAATAATTGTTGCAATCTATTTAGAAATGCGAATTTTAAGGCACTGGTGTTGCAGGCTTACTGGCTTGGCTTACTGGGACACCTCAAAAGAATTGAGCCATCATTATTTTCATAAATCCCTCCTGTGCTTTACCTGCTGTGTCTGAAATAAAATATTCCATGTTAAAATTTGTTTGGTTTGAATCCTTTTTGTCAATTATCATAATTCAAGCGCAAGCAATTACATTGTCCTGCTGTTTTAACTGGATATAGACTCCCATTATGCATCATTCCTGCTGTGAATGATCCCCATTCATTCCCATTGCCCAAGTCTTCAGTCTATCTTTTATCTATTCTGCATCCTCAATGTTCAGTGATACAGAACTCACTTTGTCAGTTGTATTTATTTTGAATCAAATGCTGGGTTCTAATTTTCAAGCCAGTTAGCTGGAGGCACCAAAGAGTCAGCTAGAGATGCTGTTTTATAGTGATGGCCAAATGAAGCTTCATGAACCAGTGTCTGTACTTTCTGAGCCCACTAGATGGCGATCTCTGTTCAACAAAGGGTTGAGAAAGCACTGAATTGCAATGCCTCAGGCCTTTCTCTTAAAACCAAGAGCGCCATCTAGTGGGCTC
>NC_045741.1:19359399-19360179 GCF_008692095.1 Etheostoma spectabile | reverse complement strand
AGACACTGGTTCATGAAGCTTCATTTGGCCATCACTACTGTTTTATATCATATGGTCAACCATGCACAAGAGACCCATTTTGTACCCACTATCATGAAAGCTACACTTAGTGGCGTTTGAGCACTCACTTTAATTTTTCTCGATTGATTCTTGAGAGTGAGTTGGCATTCGGATGTTTTCTCACTTTGAAACGTCATTAGAATACATATTTTATGTCTTGCTCTCACAAAAACAAAAATATGTTTTAAAAGGAAATTCAATTAATCATTTTAGTAATTAGGTCTCCGACTTTATTTAAAATGGCTTGAATTCTTGGACTCAAAGACTTAAAGCCACAGGGGGAAAAAAATGATTGACTGCTGTATGGTGCCCTACAACTGGACAGGCGGCATCAGACCAACTGCCTTGAAGAAAACAACTTCAGACTGGGGTTGCACAGTTTTAATTGCAATCACGATTTTGACTTCCCACGATCCAGTTTGAGTGATCGAGGGATTTTTTTCAAATACGTCATTTCATAGAACGCTCCGGGTTTTTGGCAAAGCCAATCTACCGCTCCGTAAACCACTGTCTGATCATGAGCTAGTCAGAGTTGTTCCCTCCACCGTGCAGCTTAGTTTCTAGATGTAGACAGTCCCAGAGGACAGAGTAAAGTGAGGAAAAGTCAACTGATAGCAGTCGGTTATACGTCAGCTCAAGGTTTACCAGTTTACCAGTAAACTTAACATTTTGTCCCGTCTGGGTTTTTCAGACAACAGCAGTGACCAGTGCTAGTTAGTG
>NC_045741.1:19343815-19359389 GCF_008692095.1 Etheostoma spectabile | reverse complement strand
CACAGGGCTCTAGGGCGCAAGTAATATTTTTCCTCTAGGCCGCATTGGTGCACCAAATGTCCTTGCATCACTGCAATGTTGTTTATATTGATATGGTTTAATTTTGCGTTACATGACCAATTTCTTTTGTAAAGCCTTGCCTGTGTTAGATCTCTCCTCTTACTCTCTCTCCTCTTACTCTCCGCGCAGCCCCACCACACAGTGGCGCTGGTCCACACTTCTGACATTTGTTCACAGTTTTGATTAATATTATCACAGCTGTATATTGTTAAGCATGTGAGGCAAACCTGCATTTGTACCAGTGTCTCCACCGGAAACTCTGCTATCGCGGCGGCCACGGCGAAAAACTCAGAAGAAGTTGTTGAATGCAACTAACCTTAGTTCGTAGAGTATATCGTGTAAGACGGAGCCTGTTGTGCCTATTAGTTATTGTTGAAAACAAGTGAGGGTGCTTTCTCAGAGATACCTTTAAAAAAAATTCAGATAGTTAATTTTCATTTACATGTGTTGCAGCTGTATGTCTATAGAGGGGTTTGCCATTTAAAATAAAAGTTCAGACTTCAGAAGATTAAAATAAAAATGTAATTACTTTGTAATACATCCGCTATGGCTGGGTGATATGGAGAAAATCCAATATCGTGATATTCTTGACCAAATACCTCAATGTTGATATTGCGATGATATTGGAGGGTTGACAAATGGTCCTTTTACAACATATTATCACAATGACGTTTTAGATAAATAAGCATTGAAAATGTGGATATAATGACTGAGTGGGTAACAGCAAATAACAGAACAGCTAGAATAGTCTGGTAAGTTACAATGACAATGACAACTTTACTGTAATGCAGCCGTTAAAACTAGGAAAAGACAAAACTCATGCCATATTACGATATCCCAAATCTAAGTAGATATCTGGTTTCACACCAGGATATCAATATAATATCAATATATTGCCCAGCCATAGTATCTGCACTCCTTTACAAAACATTGTCTATAGGCTAGAGATATTCAAGTTTTTTTAACCCAGTGCAGACTCTGTCCTGACGGCATGAAAATTGTTATCTAATGGTGTACTACTGCATGTGTATCATTTCATCAAAGTGAAGTGCTCATCTCAAAATCAGAAAGATTGTGATTTTGTGTGTGTTTCCGTCAACTAAAGCCAGGGAAATTGCACTTGTACATCCTCTGAGCAGGTGGAATCACCTCCCTGATTTCAGGTCAAACTGAGTGCAAAAATAGAGGCTTGGAAATAATATGGATGTCGTTCAAAATTGTTGTCAATGTTATCCAAGCTTCTGTTGGTGATGACAATATTTGTAGACCGATGGGCTGTGCAACACAGTTAGACAGAAGGAAAGAAAGCCTGTCTCTGTTCTCTTCTTGCTAATTATACCATGCAACACCCAGTCTCATAGAACATGACTGGTATGTTTCATATATATGTTTCATTTGTATTTAATGGTTATTGTTTTGTTCCAACCTGCCCTATGCCACCAACCATACCCCAGTGGCAAATAATTCATTGTGTTTTCCAGGATGTGACAAAGACGTTTCTGTTTTCCTGTGGAAGCCACTGCATTTGATTCAGCCATTTGATAAATGGCATTGGAAGCATCAGGCATACTTGGCCTCCCGGGTCACTGCTTTTGATTTCATTGCCCTAGTAAAAGACACAAGTGCACACAGTGGATTTCCACATCCTGCGTATCACAATTCCCCATTACAGTGAACTACACTGGCGCTTTGCATTAAGAGCAGTGTATAGGTCAACCATGTTACAGTAACTACCGGTGTAAGGGAGGGGGGAGTATACACAGAGCACTCAAACATAAAGTCCTGTTAAAGTCTGTAGATCATTTATAATCCATAACTGCGCAAATAAAACGCATTTGTTAAGCAGGCGTCTTAAGCAGACTTCACAAAGGGCTTCACAATAAAAGACAAACGTAACAAACATAACCCTGCTGTCTGTTTAGGTTCCTTGATTTGTAGCATCGATCATTGTAGGCAGTAAACAAGCTAGACACATTGGAACCACTAATGGTTCACAAAAATCCATAAAAGCTGTGTTTGGGATATGTAGACATTCATTAAAATTAATATATCTGCTCTTTTGCTTTGTCATGTACGGTGGACGTAGTGTTCCTCTGACACACATACCAGCTACTGTACAAGTGCACATCTTGCTATCTTTCTATTAATCATTGGTGCATTATTACACACCTAATAAGTGGCTCATGCTATAGATACACATGGCAAGGAGAATGAATTATGGTATTTGTGTGGCTACAAGTACAAAGCACAGCTACACAGTTAGATATTTGAGGGAATCAGTAGGTGAAGAACAGGATCTGTTGCAGATACCCCTCGCTCTGTGCCATTCTAAAGGCTTTTTAATACAGTAGGTTAAATGTGGACAGCGTTTGGTGCTGAAATTAGATCCTTCATTCATTTAGATAATTCATCGCTACTGTATCAATCTCTTATATTCAAACAAAAAATTAATTCAGTATTACTTACCAAGAGGAGATTTCCTTATCACAAACACAAATGACAAATGCGGTGACATTATATTTTAACAGTATTATTTGCTAAGTAGCGTTGTTGCAAGAAAGATAGCTGGACAGTAAGATCATGCATTTCTGTCTATTCTCCAGGTTCTAGGAGGATGTGATGTCTTTTATCAGGAGTACAAGTTCAGGCTTTGGCTGTAGCGCATAGCAGGAGACCTACTTATTCAGTGAAACAGATCAAATCCTGTCACTCTGCATCTGCCACAGCTCTAATTCTAGGTTTATTACTGAGGCTATAGGTCTCTGCAGGGCTACCGCACGGACACTGACTTGCACTGAAGCTCCAGGAAGAACAATTCACACCAACCGAATAGTTTAAGTTGAATTCAATTGTGATGTACTCATTTATTTTGGACAAGATTTAGTGCTGAAAGACTATCCATTAAGTACGGTCAAGTACAACACTTGATAGCTGATGCCTGTTCTCCTGTAGACAGCCTAGACTTTGCGGCTGATTTTGACAGTAACATCAGAATCAGAATTGGTTTTATCGCCTCACTAAGTACACTTATGTGGAATTTGCCTTGGTGAAAGGTGCATACATAAACAAACAAACAAACAAACAAACATTTTAGAATATCAAACAAATGCATACAAAATAACTGTTGCATAAGAAAAAAAGAAGCTGAATGTTAAAATCAAAAGGTACAAGGTAGAGAGTGACAGTGACTTGCACCATGATAACCAAGTCTGCATAAATCCCTCTTATTTTTTACGTCAAACTTTTACTCCACCATTTCATTGCTATACGGACACTTTATGCACACACCCCCTACCCCCATCAATGGGATTAAGTACAAAAAAAAAGAAGATAAAACTTCTTCACTGGTGCACAGCCCAGCCATGAGCCATGCACCGCTACAAAAATAGAGCCCTTTGTGTTATTTCTCCGCCCCTGTGCTCTCTTGGCATATTAACGGTTCTGTTTTTCAGAGACATCCGGTGCTTGTTTATCAACATTTTTCTTTCCTTTGCTGTTGTTTGTGTAGCCACCAGTATCTTTGCCAAAGACTCTTGGACTCCATTGTTGTGTGAGAAGAGACAGGAAAGCTCATTATCGACAATGCCTTCAGTTTCAAGTTTTTTGACAGAATAGCTAGTACTATAGATCAAAAAGCCACCATTGTTGCAGAATAGGAAAGAGGCAATATATAAGAATTCAGCTCACTTGCAGGGAAGATTGGCAGCACAGAATGGTAGTATTCCCTCTCCTGAAGCATGGGTTGTCGTGATTCTGGCCTCTCTTTTATGAGATATTGCTGAGTCAGTGTAGGTTCTCTGATACTTTCTGAACAGTATATTGAGCTCAGTTTTGCTTGATTGTGCACTTGGTTTGATCCCCATGCTTTCCGAGCGCATCCACACATCTTCCATACCAAACCCCTATAACAACCCTGAAAGGTTGTATGGAAATAGGTTTTCACACTGAGCACTACTGCGTTGGAAGTTAATTGTGGTCAGGTGAGAATCCATCCATCCATAATTCTCCCTGATACTTGACACCATACTGTATCTCATTATTACTTTTTTTCCAACTATCATACTTTCAGTTGTTACCAGCAATAGATTTACATAAAATGTAGAATTACAATACAGTTTTAAGTACAGTACTAGAGTATTTTAATGTTTCTTCGGTGATTGGAGTGGACATTGTTTCTGTGGGACTGGAGTCTCTCTTGCTTTTTAGGTGCAGTACGCCCCCTACAAATATGTCAGTCATGGTGCTTTGCTGCTACTGCCTTTGGCACCATTAGCTAACTTTAAAGCACTGACATGTGCATTGAGCCATTGAATCTGTCCGTCTTCCAGGAAGCAGCTGGAACTGCATGGTGTGGAGTAGAGCAAATGATACACCGGCGATACACCATTATTTTATTTCCTGCCACCATATCAATACTAATGGATCAATGCACTGCTAATCATCTGCTATTTTAGAATGGAAGGAATGTAATCAGGGGATCAGTAAAATATCTAATCACATTGCGTCTTCTATTCAAGTTTAAACTTAGTAGCTTTTTATTCTAAATGAAGGCTTTCCACACACTAACCATAGGCTAGCGCTGTGTGTGTGTGTGTGTGTGTGTGTGTGTGTGTGTGTGTGTGTGTTTTTTGTAGACACAGTGTAAGTACTTTGCCTCCATTTTCTATTTACAGCCAGGAAGTATGACAGCGGCGAATATCTTAACATCACCGGCATCACAAGGGACCAGGCTGGAGACTACGAGTGCAGCGCTTTAAATGACATCGCCTCTCCTGACACCAAAGCAGTAAAAGTCACAGTCAACTGTAAGTATATCTCTTTCTTCTTCCTTGCTTCCCTATTTTCCAACATTGGCCTTGCAGACACATGGAAGACACCGGGGCAGTCTTCCGCGATACCAGCGTCATGTCCCTGATGCTGCACTTCAAGAAAGTACACCTCCTGGAAGTTTGAAGAAGTAGAAAGCTGGAGCTTGAAGTTTGTTAATATTTAATGTGAGAATTCCCTTTTTGTCTGTGCATGTAGGTGATTTATTCACACTAAGGAAAGGTCTGACTGTTCTAAGCACCATTCCATTATGCAGGTAATGAGTCTTTCAAAAGAGTGAGGAGACAGTAATAAGGAGCCAGGGCATTAATGAATGATACTGGGCTTTAGCTGTCGTGGTCACATGGAAATCACCACTCGTAAGTATGAGCAGGAAATGGGTGCTTGACAATTATTGCCATTCCCTCTCCTTTTAAAAGTGCTCCTTTACTTTACTGTTATTCATGGAGGTTTCTGCATAGATGCCCTGTACTAAATCTCACTTTTGGCAAAGCGTATTAGGCAGTCGGCTGCAGAGACAGGAGGGAGAGGATGAGTGCAAGAATTAGACACTCATCTTGGCCCAGTTATTGAGTCATATCTGGAAAGCTGATCATGCATTATTATGCATTATCTTGCAATTATTTAATTCACAGTATTTACAATTTAAATCTTTTTTTCACAACGACTTTAAATCCAATAATGTTTTTACTGTATTTCCACCTGTCTGAGTTAACACAGCTTTCATTCTGGCTTTGTTATAAAACCAAGTCTTGTGGCCATTATTTCTGTGTAATGCCTTGCTCTAATTAGCTGGGTCTGAGTGGTAGACTTTTAGAAGCCAGTTATTTATAGCTCTACTGAGACATGGGTTCAAGGATAAAAAGTGCTTTGATAGCAGGGAGTGTCTTTATGCTACAGAACAAAAGAGATATTCCCAATGATTGATAAGGCATGTCATAGGCAGAGGCCGTATTTTAAAGCGAGGCAGCAGGGTTATGTGGGTTTAGTATCCAAACTGAGTGAATTGATGAGGAAGACTTTCCTTTGCTGTCAAGCAAAGTCACCACAGCTTGAGCACTGGAGCGATACTATGGGTGGGAGTATACTTAGTTGGTCAAGTGTAAGGCAGTATTTGCCCGCTGCCCAGAGTTATCTGAAGCTGACAGAGCTACAAAGCTGTTCCCTTCATTGGCCAAGTTACTCATTCTTTATAATTGAGTAGAATTCTCTCTGAATATCTTTTGTAGGACCCTTCAATAATTTTCAATGGTATGTTATAAATTGGCTTATGAACTGTTTATGATGTACTGTTTGTTTAATAAAATATTTTACAGAATCCTTTAGGTATAACACAGTTTCAGTTACCGAAAAATGTGTCTTATGTCAAAGGAGGCACACTATATAGGCCATAAACTCTCGCATTATTTCTGTCTTTTGGACTGAAAAATTGAGGTTTTGTTTCTCACCCAGTCTAATTGCCACAAAATCACAGGCCTTTCTTGAAAATGCTATGGACTATAATATATAAAATACTAACATTATTTTCAATAACCTTTATCCAAAGCAGAAGCAGGATCCTAAGTCAATACACTGAAGTGCCACTTTAAGGGCCAATGTCCATTGAAAACCATTATCTCCAAAATGTTTCTTTTCAGGAACTAAATAAAACAATCTGTTTCAAGATATTTGATAATTATTAATTATTGTAAAATAATTCAGTGAGTTATAAAAGGATTCCATGAACCAAAGGGGTAGGAGAAATAGGAATACCCATGAAGTAACATGTAACTTCTTATCATTGAAGATGGTGATTCTGTACATGTTTAACCAGTCAGACAGTTGAAAGTAGGGCTGGGCGATATAGAGAAAATCAAATATCACAATATTCTTGACCAAATACCTCGATATCGATATTGCAATGATATTGTATGGTTGACTATTGGTGCTTTAACAAAATGTTATTTACACAATGAGATTTTTGATGAATATTCTCCAGAAATTATTTAATGACTTAGTGGGTAAAAGTAACAGTCTGGTAAGTTCAGAAAATGACATCCCTTTACTCTATTGCAGCCCCTAAAACCAGGTAAAGACAACACTTACCATATTACGATATATCCCAAATCTAAGACGATATCTAGTCTCATATCGCAATATCGTTACAACATCGATATATTGCCCAGCCCTAGTTGAAAGGTAGATCCAGTGGACACGCAATCTCTTTTTGTTGAAGTTCTCACATATACCATACCTTTCTGACAGGTCTTCATTCAAAATCTGTCAGCAGTAATTAGCTTAGCAGCCTGTGCAAGAGGTAGCTGTTTGAAAAGTCTCAACTTCAGGGCCGTATGTCATGTAGTTTTAAATAGTCAGTGTTTAAGCTCTCAAAACAATTTTGTATTTAATTTGTATTTAAGTATTTCTATTTTATTCTTAGTCTTTTTCATGAAAGTTGCCTTGTCCCTCCTACATGTGGCTTTATGACATGCTCATTTACAAAGAAAACGTGTAGGATAAATGAATTAAAGTTGTCCATTGGAGCGGCTCATATGGCCACTGCAGGCAGAGCCTGAGCCAGCTGGTGGCCACTCTTCACTGCCTCCTCTCCACCCCAGTGCAATTCTCCCTCTCTGAAGGAAAAAGTGAAGCATTTGGACCATGTCCCAATCCACTGTATCATTCATGCTTTACTGTCACACATCAAGCTACATTCACCAAGTGCCCAAGAGCGTGGGGCATTGATGAGGGCTCAGCATGCCAAATACTGAGTTAAAATAAAGACGCTAGGTGACAGAGAAACTCAAACAAGAGAGGATAATTACATAGCAAGAATCAAGAAGTGAACCTTATTGAAAAATGTTACGCTGTATGGGAAAATGTTTATGCAGCTGTTTTACAAAATCAGCCACTGAACTTCGTAACGGTTCTCCTGGGAGATTCTGCAGTTGTCAGTTTTTCTACCTTCTCAGTCAATGACTGGAAATATGCCATCTAAAAGATTTTAAGTAACCACAAAGAACGATGACAGAAAATGAGACTATTAGTCCCTTCTTTCATAGAAATATTCAGGTTTCATTGGATGTTATTGTTAAATTATGTAGAAGGCTATGATGGTGTACGTTGACCTCATCAGAGCATTAGCATTGATCCTCTCAGAATAACCATCTTGTTACTAGCAGTTCAATTAAATTAAGTCATAAACATCCATCAGTTATGCCTGCGCTATTTCTCTTTTATCGTTCTAAAAAGACAGCATAGTAGTGAGTGACACTGACATTTCACGGGTTAACAGTCTCATTAAATACATGTCCGAACAATTTCTCTCTGCTTTCAAAACAATTCCTTTTTTAAGCTAAGCGTATATTTGACCTTTTGGCTAATTGCAGATTAAAGCCACTAATTAAAATAAGCAAACCAGAGTAATGAAAACAAAATTAAGCTTGAGCATGTTTGGAGTTTTAATAATACCAGACCGTCCATAACACTAAGCCTGCCATTTGGCTTGCTATGATACGATGAGTTAGAGGCAGAAGGTTTGAGGCATTGTCATTGTGCAGCTTCTTCCAATGTTAAGTCCAGTAACCTCTGTTTGAATCTCTTTAAGACTCAAAAGACTACATTGAACAGGCAGCATTAATTAAATGACTTGGCCTGCCTTTGTTTCTCGTCTTTACACTTCCAGGGATGAATGAATGACGACTGAATACTTTTATCAACCTGATTGATGTCAGTCATCCAGAGGGTGATTCTTGAATCAGATTTGCTGAACAGCCCTGCTTGGCGAAAGGACGTTTCAGCAGTGATTTTACTTAATGAAATCTGATCTCTGGCCTACTTTCCAAATTTACATATTCATCTTCACTGCAGGTGGGTTCTGTTATTGGCTGAAAATCTCAAAGCACAGTGTGACTCAAAAGCATAAATATCACATCTAGGTGGCTGCGTGGGAGGGATGAATGAGAAGGAAACAATGGAGGGAAACCTCTGCCTGAGATTAAAAGCCAGTGTTTGATTAATTAATGAACTCACCTTCTTGTATAATGAAGGCGTCCATTACTAACTACATACCAATAAAACATTACTAAAAACCTGTTTCTTTTTCAAGCTGAGAAATCAAAGGTGCCTGACCTTCCTTTGTAGTGTAGACAGTGAGAATTGTCTGCTCTCATTCCTCATCGGAAGAGTGACACTACAGAGTAGGAGCATCATGTTGCAACATGGGATTTGACAGTTTGCACAAACTTTAGTCACACGTGGAAAGTACACAGACAACCAACTGTCTTGTTTTGCTACATTGTATTTGCTCGTCACTGTTTCCCATGCTTCAACTGAAGCTATTTCAAGCCATGCCAGATGCCCTGATCATCTCTCCATCTCTCGTTCATGCCATAATCAAGAGGGCTGCTACAAGTCAATTTGCAAGAAATAAATGTAAAGAAGACCAGAGTAGATCAATTGATGCCATGTTAGCACCACAAATGTTTCAATTATTGATGTGGAGTAGACCTTGGCTTTGGGGATATGGGTCTCTCTTTTATTTATGTAGATGATTTTTTTTTAAATATATAAAGCCAGTGGTTATGTAACTGCCACATTTCTGACAAAGTTAGAGCAGAATGCTAATGGCATGGTCTTTGGCACAAATCTGAGGGGTTTAATTGGGTAGCTCTGTCACACTAGATTCAACTTTGCTATTTAGTTTTTTTCTTACTGTTTGCTAGGATAGTCTGTATGATCTTGTCCCTTCCTATCTCAATGTAGAGTTCAAGTTTAAACCAGTGCAGGCGCCTCTCCCTCTTCAACATCACTTGTTTTCCTCATGGCAAGTTTTCACTTGCTTTGCAGAATGAAGCTGTGCCCTGTAAGCTTCAGACTTTGCCAGCCATTTGTACGCCTCCTTCTTCCTCCAGTACCCTGCAGCTGTGAATTCTGCTCACATATTCCCCATGGCTGTATTTATAAAAAGAAGAGCACCTCACTATTGTTCCTGCTCACAGTAATTGGCCAACAAAACTGTGATCATTTTTAATGAATTATGAGCGGGCACGTTAGAAGTGCGTCCAGCCAGAGTATTGATAGATTTCTGGGCATAATTGAAATGCAGGAACATACTGGGAATACTTCAAATTCTTTACATCACCTTGTCTTTTGTTTGCTCTAACCCTGCCTTTCCCTCTAAAGCTCACATCATCTGGGCCTGTTTGGAATTCAAGCCCTGCCCTGTTAGATACACCCACAACATGCCACTCTCACTCCCCTGACAGAGTTGTTCAGGGGAGTCATGACCATCTCCGATAAATAAGAGGCTAAACTTGTTTACTTATGGTTAGGAGACACATCTTCATGACCCCCCCAATATTACAATGTCAAGTCATGACAAGAAAGTAAACAAATATTAGTAGAGTGTGAGCATGTTTGCAGTAGTAGCATTTCTTATTAATAATCAGTATACAATATAACATTTGCATAGCTGTACACATCATTTACATTTGTATTCCCTACATACTGTGTGTGCAGGTGAGTGTGTGTCCAGATCGGCTTCAATGCAGGGGTGGATTGCACTATAGTGGATGAAAGGTAGAATAAATGTGCATTCCACATATCAATGAAATCACTTATTGGGAGTATTTTAAGGCATCAGGAGTATCAGTTGAGCATTTGTCGACAGTTTGCGGTATCAATTGAAATACTGTGGCTTACAATTCAAAAGAGAAGACTTCCTAGAATTGGATACTGATCCAATCCTAAGTAGAATTAAAGCCAGTACCCTCGAGCTGTTTGGATGTAAATCCATCTCTCTACATCTCTCCAAAGCTCTCGTCTTGATTGCTATTTGGATTCCCTGCTGTATAAGTGAGCGGAATCTTGATCTTCTGCAGAAAGGAAATGGTCTTGCTGGTACTGTTTAAAACACATTGACACACAGCAACTTCATCTTTTAGCTTGGTCTGCGTTTATTTGTTGTTGACCGAAATAAAAATAAAAATAAAATTGCATGACTGTTTTTTGTGTCCACACAGCTGGGGGTGACTTACTGAACGCTCCTGTAGCAGTAATGATATTTCCATTTGTCCAGGTTGTGGGTGGTACTCATAGAGCAACCCCACCATGTCATACATGAATTTAGTACGATAGGTGGAAATTTGTGTACCTTGAACCATTTAGTGTTTAACACAGACAATAGATCCCTGGGCTTGTCAACCCACACAGTCCTGTGCACTAAGTCTGTTATTTATATGCCTTTCATTGTATAAAAAAAAGGAACACAATGTTCCCTAGCTGCTCTGAATAGAAATCTTAATTAATTAATAAATCTTGGCAGCAGAACCACTCCTGACCAACAAAAAAAAAAACAGGACAATGAAGCCCACAGATGGCAATGGGGAACAGTGTCTCTGTGTGTAAGCTGATAAGTCATGCACTGATGAGTCCATTTCTTAATTGCAATGAAAACTCATTTTCGAATCTGGCTGAAGAGGTAGGGTTATTAATTGATCTTTTAATTAAAAAGCTTGCGTTCTCTGGGTTATCTTGGCAAACAATAGTTTGTAGCTAAATAAATCATATTCGGTCTTAAAGCACACCAATTAATCATTAATAGTCACGTGAGATTTACTTAAGGCAAGCGACTCAGTGAAGCCTTGTACATTAAGGTGCAATGCTCTGAACAAACCGTGTTCATTAATATTAGAAGAGAAGGTTACCCAATAACATGCTTGTATTAATGCACATTACAGAGATGTACAATTGGAGACATCATCTTTGTTTGGATGACAAGCTCCGCATAATGCAGATGTAATGAAAGTCTGTTTATGATCGATCCACAACTGTCCATTTGTCACCCGGCAGGGCCTTACAGCTCCCATTTTCTGCCATGCCTGTGCTATTCCTGGACCCAAACCCTTACCCCCATCTGGTGGAGTCACCATGACTCCAGGCATGATTTAAAGCACCACCACATACCTCCAGTGCTCAAGACACTAAATTACCTGGATTATTGGGCCTTTATGATTTTTAGTGCACTACTTTGCATTACTCTCCAAATCCTGTTGGTGAATTGCACAATATATGATGATATAGGACGTGCCAGCATGTTGAAATTGGAATTATTGGATTGGACTGGATTTTATGGCTGTGATCCGTCTTAACAGATCCCAGTGCCAGGATCTAAATTGGAAAGACTTGATATTATTGATATGCATATAAAAGCGCAGCATTTTGGACCACCTACAAAATAATGGGGGATGTTTTTTCTTTTCCAACTTGTTGCAAAAGTTTCTTGTTAATTTAACATTCTGCTCATTTGGAGCATATAATCTATAGTCTGGGGAACTTTTATGAAAGGTGCCCTTGATAAGATAGATGATTATACATTATCAATATCATTGTACCGGCTTCGGGTAAATTCTGGATTTATATTTAAAGATAACATTCCTTAGTTACACCAGTGAGAGGGATGGCCTGTACTGTTCATATTGTATGCTGATATATATATATATATATATATATATATATATATATACATATATATTTCTTGATTCCTCTGTTGTTTTAATCTAATTTAGCTTGCCAGGATTTTAACAATTTTTTAGTAGAGGACAGTAATCCAAGTTAACCAGAAATAGGATATCCTTTGAGTCTTATGAAGAAAGCACAGTGTTCTTTTTGGCAAAAGGCTGATCCAGTTGGTAATAAATAGAAGGGAACACATCACAATGCTGCAATTTCAAAAAAGGAAGAACAGCAACATGAAAGGAAAAAATGTACACAGACAGTATACCATTTGTTTTGTGTTTTTGTTTTAACATAAAAATGTGTGACTAGTAGCTCTATGAGTGAGGTTCCAACTATTGACACACCTGCCTGGACCACCATGTCCACTGTCCTAGCAACTGTACAGCGCAACAGCCAGGTCTCCCTGCTGCTTTCAGAGGCTTCAAATAATCAATGGCCCCGCACAATGACACCAATGGAGGATTACAAGGATTCACTAAGCTTCTGTCTGTCTGCATGCTGCATTGATTTTGTCATACTTGTTATTGGCTTATATTTCTGGGCTATAGTGCACAATTTTCTCTCTTTTTCCCATTTCTTTTCTGTAAGTATAGTGGAGCTCTTCTCTAATGCACATTGTCAGATGCTAATCACTATGATGGTACTTTATCACAAGCTTTAGTAACCCTTTCATTATTTGCTGCACTTTGTTGTAGCTTCTCTGCAAAGATGTTGAAGGGACTGTAGCTATTTTTGCAGATGGTCTTTATGATGTGGTTATCATTATTGCTGATTGCGGTTAAAATACATACAGGTCTGAAGCAATCTTTGGAGTTTCTGAAGCCAGAAAAGTGTTCTACTTACTTGCTTAGTATAATACTTTGAGTTTGGATGTTTCATAGACACAGGGTACAAACACCCACAGCATACACACGCGCAGCCAGCAAATACATCCAGTCAAGGTCTACTAATACCCCCCAGCATGGCATCAGCAATTCATACAGTGATATATGAACAGGAAAAGCCCAAGCATAACCCATCACTTGATTCACTTTTTCAAGTCCTGGATTATTCAGCCGAGCAACAGAAGAGAGGGAATAACTGTATAATTGGCACAAATATGCAAGGACAGAAAATCAACTTCCTGACTCATGCAAAGGTGCTCATTAGGATGCAGAAGAAGGTTGGTGGAAGGGCATCCATCATCACAGAGCGCACTGTCACCACCGTGCGCCTCTCTTACGTGATCATACGCCACATGTACAAATGCTCACATGTATCTTTTTGACCTTGCACAGATCTGTTACATCCCACCTTATCTATCCACAGTATGCAGACTTTCACAGGTTGACAGTATATCTCACAAAAATAAACATATGTGCTGTAATGAAGCATTTGGCTACCTGAAATTCACATCAGAACTATCTTATTCAGACATGTTCATTGGGTTAATTGGTCATTGTTTACCGTTTGAGGAGTTTGTTGTAAGTTAGGACCTTGGGGTTGTGTCCAAAGCTGCATCAGTCCATAATGTCTGTTAGGAACATCTCCAAATGCAATTGAAAGGAAAGGTTTGCAGGCGCTTGGCCAAGCTCCTCCAGTGGATACAGGCTACAGTTTGGATTGACAGGTCACTCTTAAAGGCTCATTCAGGAATATAAATAGTTTCAGACATGCTTTGGCAATTTACTGCTAGCTGCAAGACAGACCCTAAGAGTGTGAGCTTTGTCCATGTATCATAGGCTTTCAATCAGAATCTGTATGAAGGGCACAAGGAATTTTGCTTGTATTTTATGTAGGGTGACTCTGCATCTGAATGTGTGTTTAGAGCAGTTTTGCTATTTGTCAGGCTGTGGTGAGTCAAGCAGTCATGATAACATCAGTAGGCATGAAGTCCCTGTATCCATTGAGCTCTGTACAGTGCTACTTACAGCAGTCACATCTTGTCCTTACTCTTTTAAAGAGGGTCATTTTTGTTTCTCCACAGGTTATGAGTTTAGCATTTCTCGGACAATGGCTGTTGCATGAAACATTTCGATCTTCATCCATGCTGTATTTAACACAATGATACTGTCTATATCATTTAAATTCATTAATTTAATTTCTTTCAAGACTAAGCAGAGAAAATATTTGAAGTACAAAAGGACTGGGCTGCCTCAGAAACCGTCCATATGTAAAGCTGCCTTCATGACACTGCTAAAGAGATTTACACCACATTTCAGCACATGAAAGGAGCCTCATTTTGCATTCACAGAACCTGCCGGGGCCATTGAGTCTTTGAACTTCCATTAAGCCATTTATCACCAGGCAGTGCAATTCATTTCTTTTTCAGACATTGGGGATGGACGCCCTCTTCCCAACTCCGCCTCTGTGGACTCTGAGTGTTGAGTTTACACAAAGTAATGTGTGCACTGACCAAGATGTCAGAGGTTGTCATTTTAGAGTTCAACAACCAGTCAATCATTTTTTTATTTGTCTCAACAACCCTCCTTCATCAGTGGTTTGCATCATTATCCTTTGGATTGCCCTTTTGCTAGTATTAACACAGATGTTTCTTTTGACTGGTATGTTTGACCCTGCAATATCTCTCTGTTTTCTCCAGTTGCCCCATCTATCCATGAGATGAAAAGCCATGGAGTTGGTCTAGGACGCACAGCTCTGCTAAGGTGCGAGGCAGCTGCTGTGCCCTCTCCAACATTCGAGTGGTACAAAGGTGAAAAAAGGTGAGCCCTTTGATTGTATGACCTGTCTTGATAAAGTGTGTTGGCGGCATCACTCAGATGTCCACTGGATGCAGACGTGTTTCTGTTGCACAGTAGACATCATAGCTCATCATGGCTCAAGCGTTTCAGAAGTTAAGGGTCATAAAGCAGTTTGTTCTTTAGCCACATTTGATATTGTTAAGAAATATTTGCTGACATTAAAAACACATTTCCAAATTATTTATTCGGTAGTCTGGCTTGACTGAGGTACATTGCTGGGATAAAGCCTGACATCAGGCGCCGAATGACTTAGAATGTCTTAATGGCTTAGCGCATTGTGATTGGTTTAAAGTTGAGGTTTGCAGGGCTTTTAAAGATGTTTAAAGCTAGACTTTGCACTAAAGTCTTCCATGCTGACAACAATTATTAGGTCATACTTGTTTACAGTTGTCAATATGTGATAGGACAGGTGTGGTTTTAATATGTTTGCTTTTCCCCAGAAACAATGC
>NC_045741.1:19339059-19343805 GCF_008692095.1 Etheostoma spectabile | reverse complement strand
TCTGCTATTGGTCTTCCGGGGAGAGCCCACATAAATGTTCCTGCAAGAGTCATTTGTGCCTTGTCCTCACCTTGCATCCTGATAAAATGTTTGCTGGCAACTGGCTTAAATCATTTGCGGCACATACATCAATCAGTCTAGATTCAAGTGTCAGTTCTTGAATTTAAAAACCAAATTACTCCCATTACCCATCATTTAACTACTCCTGGTGAGCACAATTTCAATCATCAGCTCACACTGTGCTAATTGTAATTATGGGGTGGATTCAATTTATTCAAATTGCTAAGGAGGCAAGTTGACATGATTCTAGTCTTTACTTAATTCAAGGACTTAAATCCTTTTGCGACTTCTTACATGGCTGAATGGCGATTTCTTCATTCAATCCTCATCATAAAAAGGACATTAGAAGGAGGACTTAAGCAAAGAACATGTGTAGCGTCTGTACAACATTAACACTGACTGTGACTACTCCAGTGCCCATTTACTGTGTGAGGTCACTTCTAATTTTGGCTCTGTGTTGATTGCAGCCAAACTACCAGTGTAGCACTGCTGCCAGTTTGTCTCAATCATAAGTTGTGTAACAGTTTAGACAACCAAATCTTTCTCCTGATGTGTCACTGCTTTCATTCTTCAATGGGAGTGGGTGAGTGTTTATGTGTGCGTATACAGGGGTGGGGGGTGTTTATTTCCCCATGACAGAGGGGAGCCTTGACTAGTTTGATGTTTAACTAGCAAAGAGGCGAGATTCCCGCCGAGATTATCAGTGAATGTTGAGCTAACATTTGTGGAGGTTGCCGTGGGAGCAGCAGCAAGGCCAAGAAGGAAAGACTGTGGAGAATTTATTTTATGGTTTATAATGCCAGATGTGAAACTGTAGCAGTAACAGGAACCGCACAGATGAAAACAAACTCAGTTTTAATATCTACAATAATCTCACAATCAGGATGCACAGCATATGCTGTTATAGACGGAATTTTAATCTCTACAGGCTGTTAAAGATCATCACGACCACCAAAGTAAACAATTAAACATTTGTCAATGTCACAGCACAGATGCCAGGCACAACTGGAATAAGATTTATTATAATCCTCCTGCACCTGCAACACAGCGATGAACAACATGTCAAGTGGCACCCAGCTGGTTGATCTCTGGGTCATTTCTCTCCCCTCTCAGTCCTTCAAAGAAGCTCTCCAAGGCAGACGTGACAGACCAAGGAATAGATAGATGTGTTGAAGAGGGTGATGAAGTGCTGTACAATCTGAAGATCCACTAAAGGATGACAAACATTTGTACCGTCTTTGACTCATGCTCTTCCGCCCCCTGACACTTTGTGTATGGGTGAGAATTGCAAGCTTCATTTTTTGTGATTGTGTTCTTTTTACAGGATTATCAAGGGTCAAGGCATCGACATCAAGAGCCTCAGCTCCAGATCAGTTCTTACAGTGACCAACATGACCGAGGATCGTTACGGGAACTACACATGCGTTGCCTCCAACAAGCTAGGGACGGCTAATGCCAGTGTGCCTCTCATTCGTAAGTTGTCATTATATCTGCTTGTGGCTAACTGGAGTGGTGGAGAGTGAGAGGGCTGAAAGAGTGTTGTGGATGTCAGTGGGGGTTTGTGCCCTTGAGAAGTGTTTTCAAGTTTGCTGCACCATTCTTGGTATACATATAAAAAGCTAAAGTGATGCAACTGGGGGCCCACACATCACCAGTAGAAGTGGTTCCTCATTTTCTAGTCATCAGTTTTGTGAATGTTGATTGTCTTTTGTGATTGCAAAGTCTGTATGTGGGAGTGGGTGTGTGGTGTGTGTCTGCTTTTAAAGTCTACATCTGCATGTGCACTGGACAAATACGAGAAACACGCAATGAGGCATCTAACAGTCATCAAAAGAGGCCAAATATTCAGAGGCCATACTGCTGGTTCATCAGCAATAGAATAGAATAGGGCCCCCCCACCCCCGTAGGTGGTGTTCAAAAGCCTGGTGGCTGAAGGGACAAAGGATCTCAAAATCAATTCAATTTTATTAATAGTATCAAATCATAACAAGAGTTAACTCAAGACACTTAGAACACACTCTATAATTTACAAAGACCCAACAATTCGAGTAATTCCCCCAAGAGCAAGCATTTAGTGCAACAGTGGTGAGGAAAAACTCCCTTTTAGGGAAAAACCTCGGACAGACCCAGGCTCTTGGTAGGCGGTGTCCGACAATGCCGGTTAGGGGTGTAATGACCAGTGGCAATAATAGTCACAATAAAGATAATGGAACTATGACTAGAAATAGTAGTTGTAGTAGTTCATGGTGTAGCTGGGCACTGCAGGGCGTCAGAGGTTGTAGCATGACGTAGCAAGCCAATGCAGAGCATAGCAAGGTGTAGCAGGGCATAGCAAGGCACGGAGCAGGACCACGGCAACAGCTGCAACCATGATTTAGGTGCCTCCCTAATCCAAGGAAAACTGCTGGGCGACAGAAAACATAAGGGCTCTGGGGAATACGCTCCCCAGAGCTATTTTAGTAACAAGTATTTCTGGGACATGGATGCATACAGATGAAAAGGGAGAGGAGAGAGGAACTCAGTTTGTCAAAGGAAGTAAGTCCCCCAGCATTCTAAAACTTTAACAGCATAATTAAGAGCTGACCTGAGCCAGTTCTATAAGGGTTGGTAGAACGCCCCTCCACCACAGTTCTTAATGAGTCTAGTCTTCTCCCCAGCACTGAGCTGGCCTTTTTGACCAGTTTGTTGAGTTGCCTTTTCTTGTCTACTTGCCACCACAGTCTGATAAAACATGTCTTAGTCTTGGTGGTGTTCAGGAGACGTCAGTTCCTTTTGCATGTACCCTAAACTCCTCCTCCCGTCCACTTCTCACACATGCCACAACAGCCGTATCATCACTTCTGAATGTGGCAGGACTCAGAGTTGTACAGAAACGGAGCCAGAACCATCCCCTGTGGAGCCCCCATACTGCATTCTAGCAACCCAGAAACACACTTCCCCACCTTGACAAACTGCAGCCTTGATGTTAAGTAGTCCATTATCCAGGTGGTCAGGGGGCCACCCCTATACTTACAAGCTTGTCTCTCAGCATGAGGGGCTGGATGGTGTTAATGCACTTGAAAAATCAAAGAACATGATCCTTACATAGGAACCAGATAGACTGCAAGATTAGGTTATTTGTGTAACACCCCAAAACTAAGACTACATTTTCACAGAACACTGGCCCATCAAGGCAAAAATCCAGGTTCCATCCTGAGGCAGTGGGACCAGCAGTTCCAACAAACCCAATTACTCAGTGGTGTGAAGCCAGTGAGGGTTCATGTCCATGTCAGTGCACTAGCAACTTATTCTAGTTGGTCAGGTTGCCTGCACAGAGGGGGTTAGATCTTGGGTAGATGGTTTGAGCCTCTGGCTGTATTTGACCCTCCTGGTCAGGGTTGGTGAACTTCATATGTATTTGAAGAGATACTTTGCAACCAACACTCTACCAACAGTAGATAAAGCAGTCATAACAACTACAGTACAAAGGGCCCTTGAGGAGAAAAACACAAAACCGCATTGAAACTTCTGTGACACAGCCCAAGAACAAATTGTACATTGTGAGCTTAACAAAGCTAGTAATTTATGGGTTAAATCATTTAAAAAAAAGCTTGATAAGAAAGCCATCACACAAAGGCACATGCAATTGTATGAGGAGGTGATTGACCCGTAAGCACTGGAACAGGTTGTGGGATGTGATGCAATCTTCTTCTCTCTTTTTTGAGATTGACTCTCTTCTTTCAATCTTTTCAGATGGGTTTGAGTTTACAAAGCCTCCATTTCTTGAGTTCTTGATCATGAAAGTATAATGGGCCTATTATATCAGGGATGCTCAAAACACAAAAATTATCAAACCACATAAAAACACCTTAAAAAGGCCCTAAGGCTTATTCAAGTTTTCAACAGTTAAATTTACAGACCAGGAATACAAAGTTTTTGGATCCTGGTGCACAGACAGGGTTACATCATATATATTTCAAAAAAGGGAAAATCCTCTCTTCTCATTTTTAACACATTTCAGAGTCTGTTGTCCACAGCCACAACACTCACTGTATGTACTTTGAATCTCTATAGGAAATGGCTCTCAACCACTTTAATTGTTAAAAGAACAAGACACTTTTCCTTCTCAAATAATGTTACAATACCCATCTACACATACAAAGTTGTTCAAGAGCACCACTTTTTCTAAGCCTACACTGTTAGGCATTTGAGTTATTTTGTCCACCACCAGCAAAAAAAGCATGGACATATTTTCCTCAACATTTTAGAGTAAGTATTTGCAGGAAAAAAATCCATTTAATGTATTCAGTGATGAAATATGAACAGGTGAATTAAATTATTCACCAGTTTGTGCTGCACCCTCTGATGATAACATTGTCCCTAGCATGCCAGAGACTGTGAATACAAAAGATATTTCCGTAGAGTTGGCAGTTGTCAAAGGAGCACTCCACTCTCCTGTTTGTGTATGCACAAAGAACATCAAAGGCTCGTCTCAGATCCTCATATGGATGATCTTAATGTGACACAAGCGAGGCCTCAAAGGCAGAGCGGCAAAGAAACCCTCAGAAAAGTCAGAGAAGGGAGCTTCCTGTGCTGCCACCCCTAACTTTTCTCTCTTCCATTCCCTCTCTTTATCTCTTTGTCTGTCTTTCTATCGTGGCTTTGTCTCTCTTATTCTCTTATCTCACTCTTTTACTCTCATTCTCC
>NC_045741.1:19335784-19339049 GCF_008692095.1 Etheostoma spectabile | reverse complement strand
GTCTCTCATTCTTCTTCTCTATCATCCTTGTTCTCGCACACACACAGCGTTTCTCTTCCCTCCTTTTCTCGTTCATGATCTCCACTTATGGAAGAGCGGCCAATTCTGCTGTCGCTCTTAATGAGAAATGGCAAGCAATCGTCGCAGTGCACTCTCACCGTTATGTTGACGCAAATAACAAAACCCAGAGGTTAGATTTCACCATGGGTGACTTTGGATTCCTATTTTAGAACCAGTCAATAGCTATTGATGAGCAAGATGGGAAGGGGGAAAGGGTATGCATATTTGATAGAGCCTCATACATCAAGGTGAATTTTAAGTGGCAACACAATGTGGATGGTTTGCAGTGAAGGAATTGAGTATTTATGTATGTATACAGTAGTTTCTTTGGATGTTTCCATTACACTGCACGGTATTTTATACTTGTATTTATTATAAGGATCCCCATCAGCTGATGCCTAGACAACCAGCTAGTCTTCCAGGGGTCCAAAACAACATTTAATCAGACAATATTAAAACATTCCTTGACATATACAGAAAAGAAAACTAAATAACAAAAATAAAATTAAAAGTAAATAAAACAATTGCAAATCAAGCAGATGGAGAAATATCTTGAAAACAAAGTTTTATATTACAGTATATTATATGGCTAACATTATGGTAGCTGACATAGACAAAGAAGAAAACCAAGTTGGGGACTCCCCTTTTCAAAAAGCCTCCTTGAAACCACTGTATTAAAAGATTAAATGTAACCTGAAATTCAAAGCATTCAGCGTTCAGTTTCATTAGTCTCTTGACAAGATTTGGAAGTTGACAGGTCCTTATCCTTCTTTTTTCACTTTGAATCAGTCCAGAAAAAGGTTTGCCATTATTGCTGATGAAACAAACTGTGACTCGGGAAAGCCTTCTTTCTGGGAAACTAAACCCACTTGCTTTCCATCCAAAGTGGCCACTGGAAGACAACATTTGTTGGGTTTCCGTTTAAAAAAAAAGAATGATGAAAAACAGAATTTGCATTCTGGCTCTGTGCACATGCTGACATGGTAAATTCTAGGGGTGGGAAAAATAATTGATTCTTAGATACATCGCGATTCTCTCCAGAACGATTCGATGCTCGACTCTGATAAGTAAAATAGAGTGACTGAAAGAGGATGGGATAATGGACAACAATGTAGAGTTTAGGCAAGAGTGCAGAAAAAAGAACACACAAAAATGGCCAAAAGGAAAAACATGTTTAATTTTGTATACAGTATGTACACATGATCTAATAAGACATACATAAAATATTTAGGCAAAACACATTAAGGCTGTTCATCTACTTTATCACATTACATCTGACCACCTCATGTTTCATGTTCTAAGAAGCCAATTCTCCACCTTTAAACATGACTGAGCCTCTGACATAGAAGATTAATGATAGAGAAGGTGATTTTCACAATGTTTAAGGCTTAAATAATTAAATAAAAACCTCAGTAGACAAAACATTTCATTAAAACTTGTGTGGGACAAATACTGTATATGTAAAAATATACGGTTTAGAACCAAATTGTTGGCCTCTGAATCAGAACGGAATCGAATCATAAGGTGCCAATGGATTCCCACCCTTAGTAGGTTCTGACTAATTTCTGCATTTTTTTAAATGAGTTGGATGGCTGTGTCCTCACTGTACACTGCTCTGCTGGTTTAAGTTCAACTCTGCCAATTGTGTTTGACCACGTGGAGTTTTTGTGCCGTTAAACCATTAGTTTTAGGACTGTGATCTCTTTCAGCTAAGTACCACTTTAAGCTGTGTGTTTAAAGCTGTGGTAAAAACAAATGGGTGTGTGTGTGTGTGTGTGTGTGTGTGTGTGTGTGTGTGTGTGTGTGTGCTTTTTATAGCTGAACGCTTTTTGAATAACACAATACCCAGGGTCCCCAGTGAATTGACAAATATTACAGTAGAATATGCTCTTGTCACACTTCTGTCTGCACTGCTAAACCGTTGTTCAGTTACAAAGGTGTAACAAGCTGATGATTGATGGCATACAGTACATGTAGAAAAAACTTTAGAGGCTTTTTGTTCTTCTATATATTTTTGCATGTGGAATATTTGTGTTTAGCTGATTACAACTGAACCACAGATTACATACGTCTAGTTCTGCTAAAATGTATTTTCAGTCAGTTTGATTAAATTATAAGACACAGGTTTTCTCTCAAAATAATAGTGATTTTTGTCAGCTTGTCTCAGCAGTGACACTGGAACAAAACCCTCAGAGTGTCGAACTGGAGAGGTGCATTTGTTTTTACACTAAGAAAGATATTCCATACATAAGGAGGAGTTAGTTAAGTCAATCACTAGCTACAGTAGAGGATGTGCTGTTTTGTTTGTGGAATTAGTTATTAAGTTTATTTAACAGACACTGTGCATATTATAATCATTGCCATAAATTAGCCAGAGCTAGCCCAATAGTTAGTAGCAATTTGGAAGCCCCCCTGCACTGACTCTGAATGTTGTACAAATTGTACAATGTTTTATAACGAATACTAAAAATATATGTATTTTTGTTATTATTATTATTATTATTATTGGTATTTATGTTTCAATCTTTCCAATTTTATATAGTTTCATACTAAATTATGTGTTAACATTTTGTGTTGCTGAAAAACCTTTTGGATTTTTCAAAGATTACTGGATATTTATTTGGGCTGAACGATATTGTGTTTTAGCATTGATATTGCGATGTACGCATGCACGATAGTCGCATTGCAGGACGTTGCAATGTTGATGCTAATCCCTTTTTGCTGCTTGATAGAAAAGTAAACTTTCACTGTTCTTCTTTTACATGATTATTACCAGCCGACCCTTCCCCTTTACGACGGGTAGCCATGTGGGCAACGTGTTTATGTGACGTTAGTCCGACAGGGTTTATTGTTATGGGAAGTGAGGCTCTGTAGAAAAATACTGTAGGCATCAGCGGCTGCTGACACAGTGATGCGCATAGTTCTCAATGGGTAGTCAGTGAAGCTACAGCAGTCAGTGTTTAATGTTTGCTGCAAATATGAACTAAATCACCTGATTAATGCAACATAATAACAACGTCCCCGCCATTCCCCCCCGCAGAATCCTGCTACCAGCCAGGCTAAAGCTAACATAGTTAGCCTAAAGAAACAAGGGGTGCGTCTGGCCCAACTAATGTTACGGTTTGGAGCCGCAACACTGGAAACGTAACACTAATCTACAACAGAAGTCTGATCTAACGTCATTTACACTGATTTAATTGTTCTT
>NC_045741.1:19335659-19335774 GCF_008692095.1 Etheostoma spectabile | reverse complement strand
GGATACACAGAGTTTGTTGCTAGTGCACGTGAATTTATAAAACTAACAAGCTGTCCCCGCTAGTCAACTACAACCTGGAATTTAGAAGAAGCAACATGCAGTCACTGTCATTCAC
>NC_045741.1:19332003-19335649 GCF_008692095.1 Etheostoma spectabile | reverse complement strand
ATTGATTATTATATGAATCCAATGGTGTCATGCTAGTCAACCAGCATATTTCTACCTAATTTCCTCTCCAAAACAACTTCAGAAGAGAAACGTTAGTCACAGTGCTTACTTGCTTTAGTGTTTTTAAAGTATTAATGTTGTTTTTCTGACAAGCACACCTATATAATTAAGCAATGCGTTAGTTCATGCAGGACATGGAAGTCATACGCCTACTAATTGAATTTCTATTAGTCACAAACCAATCACAGCCATTCTCACATTGAGCCGGTAGATTTAAATGGCTCCCTACTCCTTACTGATTAGGGAGCCTCACTCTTTTGAGCTACAAGTGTAAGTGCCACTCTCCTAGTTTAGAGTATTAACACGACTTAATGTTTAAAATTATTTTTAATGTCTTGATTTGGGCCCAGTCTTGTATACAGGTGGTTTTCAGCATTGTGCTCGCTGTTTCAGCTTAGCATGCAGCTTGGCTGATCCAGGGAGCTTTATTATAGCTGAGCCTTCAACACCAAGCATAACTGTATTTCCATTTGTTAAAATAAATGGTTAAATCTATGACGAGAGTGTTCCTGACTAAACTATATATACACCACACGCTCACACACGCTCACACACGCTCACACACGCACACACTCACACACACACACACACACTCTCACACACCTTGTGATGATTTTAGCTGAGGTATAACAATCACCAAACTGGCAATCCCTATTTCAACTTCCCATTTCATGTGCTAGATGGAAGTGAACTTCGATGAAAAGACTGAGGCTGTTCACTCCAATTTTCTGAGGAGTCCTCCAGCTTAATTGGTCAAGCTCTTATCCCCCAGCCCACCTCAGCTTAGCCCTGGAGGAGATTTTTCTGCGCCTATACCTCTGCCTTCATTTCCTCTTTTCTTCTCTCCCGTCCTCCCCTCCCCGAGCAGTAATCGGAAGAGAACGATGGGGGAGAAAAAGAGTTATTCTCTCACTTTCACTGCTCAGCCTTCCTCAGGCAAGAGAGACACTGCTGGCTAGTTGGTTAACGAACGCTGTGTTCGTTTGTCACACTTATCAATCATTGCATGTGTAAGGTGTCATTTTGACATGTCTTCTCATCTGCCATTGTTGTTGATGATGTTGTTTGTTCCCATACCGTGTGATTGTACCTGAGTCACGAAGCAGAGGTGCAGGAAAATGGGAGCTAAAGGTGAAACCTGAAATGTTGGTGTGTGATTGCAGCTTGACGTGCATGGAAATGATATTGAAGCCATGTGGGGATTGGGCAGGTTTTAGCAAGCTGTTTTCATCTTTGTGTAAAATTGCTACCTCTTCTATTTATGTGTCTACATTGGTCATGAAACCAGCTGGATCATGGCAATATTCATGTTTTTCTGATTGTTGTTCAGTGTTTCAAGATGAACACAATGGATTATTTTATTTAGGTTTTTGGTGTCTTCATTCAGATAGTCACCTATTAAAATATGCTGAATAAATTTAACATGGAGAGGTTGTAGTGTCCTTTATTTTCCCCAAAAGCACCCTTACAGTGTTGTGCCATTTACCTCATTTAAATGCCTGTATTTCCATATTTAGGCAATCAGAAAAGCCATTAACATTTTCCCGTCTCACTACAATGAAGACATATTTGGTGCTGTAGCAGTGTTCTTCCTGCAGCCCAGCGGCCAATGGACTTCATACCCACCCACCCTCACCGACGCCTGTATGAGGCCAGATACACAGCTAGGAAGGCTCATCCCTGGATGAATGAGCCCAGTGGATGCTCACAGGATGATACACTCTCTGGACAGCATTAAAAAAAAGGACATAGGAAGAATAAGTAATTTGCTGGATCAGAAACTAACACAGTACTTAACACTAACTCTTCCATCATCATGGAGGGATCAGTTAGAAAACTGTAAAATAGAACAGCTAAAGAGTTTACAAAAACAATGTGTCCCTGCATGAAGAATAACTTGATAATGCACTCAAAGCAGTGAAGATTAAATGGTTTCTTTTGAACGTCCTCATGCTAACTATTTTTTATTGGGTACTAAGTAAGATTTCTACTTCACTATAGCACAAATGGCCATATTCTGTCTGTGGGGGTTTTAGAAGATTAGGATCAATACTATTGACTTAGACAATTTATGAGTTGCTGGGTTTTGGCACAAATACTCTACAGATGGAAATGTTCAAGACATTTAGCCTCTTTGCTGCATGCTTCTTTTGGATCTTTGTTTTATTAGCTTGCTACCTTGTCTCTACTATTGTGAAAATACAACTCTGAACACGCCTCATGTTAAGGACTCTCACATACCGTACAGTAGCTGTCTGAGTCTTAATATTGCAGCTTCAGTATTAACTCCTCATTATGCATGTGATGAGCTAAACTGAGCAGGGCCCCACATGAACACTGATTCCTACAAATCATGTCCTATAAATCTCTTGCATTGTCCCATCTGCAGAGAACAAAGAGAATAGCAATCCATGAAATGAAATAGCTGTGTGAAAACTAATGTGTTTCATCTTGCAAGTGAGCAGGCTGTGCAAGGTCGACTGCCACATACAGTACAGTGGTGAAACGATGCGTTGCTCTTCTGAATGAGAGAAGAGCCCAAGTTTGTGGAGCTATGTCGGAGAGGGGGCATGTCAAATTATGTTCCACGGTAACGGACGAGTGTCTGAGAGCTCATGAAATGATTCAATGGTGAATTCATGCTCAAGTATTAATCAGATTGCACCCGCCTGCCTGTTTAAAGAAAGAACTTAAAAGAAACTGTCCTCACATATGGGCTCCCCCAGGAGTACTTAAAGTCAAACATTTGTGGAAGAAAAGATGAATTCAACCATTTCCCCACCAATACGCCGAGGGAAAAGGCATATCATATCACGTATGAATACTGATTCCTACACAATTTCTCCATCAAAACGAATGATGAAATCAAATGAAAGCAAATGCTTTATTGTTGTTGGCATAACAGTGGCTTTCTAAACAGCAACACAGTCATTTCACAGTTGTTAGAGCACCTCTAAAAAGCGGCACAGATTGAGAGCATGGTGTGGACAACAGTGCACCCGTTTGCCCCACACTTGAAATGGTCCTATTGAATTTCCACGTGAATGGATTAGAGAGTTAAAGTAGGCTTCTGCACTATTTACATGGCCAAGTGGTATTTTTTTTGGGACAAGGTGTGAGGTTTAATCATGGCTGCCATAGTTTCCCTTGTGAAAGATAAGCTCCTTTAGGAGTATTCTAGAAGAAGGTGGGGTTATACCTTTCGTAAGAAGCATAACTAGTTTTTGAGCTACAATTGTGACTGCCATAAACACAAAGCTGAAAAGAGCCCTATGAGTCCTACCAGCACATTACTTTGGGTTGAGCTCTCATGGTAAAGCTTTGGTTTGCCACAGATCACAGATTCTGCTCCCTGAGTGAGTCCCTGCACAAAGCTGGTGACAGCTTATCTTGAATTAAGTGCTTGTTTACCAAACAGAAAGCCATGCTGTTTATTTATTAATTTGTCTCAAACTTCAGATCAAATGGGCAGTAATGTTTATATTACAGTGATATATTTGTACCATAGCATCATTAAATAATAGATGCTCCACAGCAGACCGGGATTTAGCTTTAAAAGTCCCATGACATGCTGCTTTTTGGATGC
>NC_045741.1:19331760-19331993 GCF_008692095.1 Etheostoma spectabile | reverse complement strand
ACCTTAGTGGTCCCCTAATACCATATCATACCATAGTCTCTTTCCCAAAATTTAGCCTTGGGGCAGAATTACAGCCACTAGAGCCAGTACCACAATGAGCAATCATGAGCATGGGTGGGCCAAATTTTCTGGGTGGGCAAAGTAGGGAGAGGGGAGGGAACTTGGCATAAGGGGCAATATTCCAGATTGGCCCATATGAGCTTTCATTTTCTCCAAGGCAGAGCAGGATACCC
>NC_045741.1:19330043-19331750 GCF_008692095.1 Etheostoma spectabile | reverse complement strand
TTACACCTATCACCATTTCTAGCCACTGGGGGACAACAGGCAGGCTGTGGGAAATTAATATTAATGTTAAAAAACCTCATAAAGTGAAATTGTCACGCCAAGCTTTTAAGAGTCAGTAATCAAAGGAATTGTTATATACATCATTAACATCTACTGTAAGTGTTAGGGTAGTTATTGGCTACAATATGTCAGAAAAATCATTTATATTGCTTTTATTTACCTATTTGCATCCCTCATAAGTCTACAACAAATCCATTCTTTTCTAAACAAGTTTGGATCCTTTCATAACAAAATCTTTAGAAACATCTTTACCATCACTATGACTAAATATAAGGTCTACTTGGTGTGACATGTTACTCATAAACTTTGAAAGTGAAGAAGACATGTTTGCTGCTATCCTTCGGTGAATACACTCAGTTTTAATGGTTTGACACACTGGACTGAACATTTCTGGATTTGACATTTTTCCACCAGTGGCTCAGCCTGACATGAGTTCTTAAGGTAATCAGATTGGGACTCTTGAGTTCCGTCCAAAGAGGGATCAAAGGCAAACTAAAGGTTCTCTTTTTTTTGCTCATTCTTTAGTCAGTTTATCCAACCTAAAAAGTAGGATAATAAATGAAGAAACTGCCAGTTGTTAAGCATACCAGAAGTGTGATAAAAGTTTTTCACCCAATCACAAACCCCCTTTAGTGTTTTGGAGCTGTCCCAGCTCCCTAAGTTCCCCTCATTTTTTTGTCTCAGCAGTAACCCATGCAAATCCGAGTCAACTGAGGGGGATCTAAGGTGTTTATGAGCATGTGGAGGTTGCATCTTCT
This sequence comes from Etheostoma spectabile, assembly GCF_008692095.1. Classification (NCBI taxonomy): domain Eukaryota; kingdom Metazoa; phylum Chordata; class Actinopteri; order Perciformes; family Percidae; genus Etheostoma; species Etheostoma spectabile. Next base: position 19,330,932 of record NC_045741.1, on the reverse strand, counting down.
TACAGGGACAATGTCCTTAATGCATGGAGAGGATTTGTCTCCATTCCCTTTCCTTTTGTCCTTGCATGCATTTTTATTTTTATTTTACGTCTCCATTCTGTTAATAATACGTGAATGTCCTCTTTCCCTCCCCCTCCCCCTCCCCCTTCCCCCCTCTCCTCCCCTGTAGCAATTATTGAACCCACCACCACTAGTGCTGTCTCAAGCCCAGGTCAGTATGTCACCATGCTGTATACCAAATCAGCAAATAGGTTTGCTGCCTCATACTAACCTGAGCCAAAACCCTTTCTTCCATCTTGATTTATTTATTAATTGGCTGAATGGAATGCCTGCTGGGTGTACAGCTTAATTGTATGTCCTTTATTTGTTTGATTTGCATTTCTTGTTTGTTTTTTTTTTGTTAATTTTGGGCTGGCTTCTACAGCCTGGCTACATATACTTACTTTGCTACCCCTTCCTTTCATTACAATGCCACTTCCGCCACCACCACACCCACGTGAAGCAAACGGTAGCGTCATCAAAGTGGCTGTTCCATAGGCCTCTGGGTCTGATGCTTTTCATAATGCTGATGGCTTTTTCTTCTTCTCTTTCTGGCTTTCTCACCACAAACACTACCACTCTCCTGCTCCTCAGTGCTACCTAAATGCAGTATACATCAAAGGCAGGAAGCTGTTGGTGGCAAAGGCCCTTAGTTTGTTGTTTGCAAGATGGAATCTCTGCTGTATTTGTACTTTTACCACTCCCTCTATGTCATAATCTTCCTATATCCCTCTTTTCTTTCTGTCTCTGTTTTGTCCTCTTTCTAGAACAATTAGTTGGCACTCTGCCACCCTCTTTAACCTGATCTCCTGCTAGTGCTGTTGTCGGTGCTACACTTTCAATGTCGCCC
>NC_045741.1:19320269-19330033 GCF_008692095.1 Etheostoma spectabile | reverse complement strand
CCCCCCATCACTGTATTCTGCCGCTTTCACGTTCAAGCCCAGAGTAATCCCCTCTGCCTGGTCGTCTTTTCTCCCTCCCTAATGGTTTTAAGCAAGTCACAGAATGTAATCTCTCATACTGGTTACATTATTTTTGTGTAATGCTCATCACACACACAGAAACATGCAGACATGCACTCAAACTGAAAAGCTTTTACTTGCACAAACACACGCACTAGACACCGAAATGAAAACATGTTGAATTATTCAAACATGCTCAAATGCAGTTACACTTACAGTACACTCTCAATCACATGTGAGGATTCATAATGCATGATGAATCCGCGTTTTTGTGACTTTCATCCAGCTCCGTAGATAGACGCCATCGTTTTTCCTCTTGCGTTTTATGGAGACACAATCCTGGATTAGCATGTGTTTGCCTGCATTCTCTACCTGTCTATCTGAGCCAAATATAATTATCCATGGAGATTCTGTCAGATAACAAGTTAAAATAAGCTCAGCAGCAACGAACAGTCCTGGCATGGCCCTGAACTCTCATTTGATGTAACGCTTGCAGAACAAATGACAATTTCATGGTCCAAAGGAACACCACTGGTTTCAATCGTGGAGATAAACTCACTCAGTGTCCTACTGTTCTTGTTTTGTTCCAAGTTGTATTTGAAGTTAATTTTTTGATGGTGCCCTCACTAAGTGGCTTGGCAAAAGGGAATTATTTTAGGTTCCTGCAGATGTCTCTTTGTCCCAACTGTTGTTTAATCAAGTTTAATAATTAATTTTAACAGTATATTTTCTCCTTGTTTTACCCCTGTGAATGAGTTTGGGAAGATGCGCTTCCAGAATAAGTAATGAAATTCTAGTTTGTAAGGTAAGCGAATCAGGATATCTCTGAAGTGGAAAAGATTTTCACCCCTCCACTGCAAATGGAGCGCATGTTTCAGCCCATTGATCAAGGGCAAATGACAAACAAATTCAAATTACATAGAAAAAACAATGTTAATAGGAAACATTAGTCATTTTACTTTTATATCTAACCTTGTTGTGCCAGCTCTAATAAAAATCGGTTCAGGTGGGCCAAAATGTTAATGTGTAGGTTAATTGGATAATTTTTGCATGCTGGATATTAGATTGTTTTATCAGAGCTTGGGTACTCTGTGATCTGAAGACACAATTGTGAACATCATTGTGTAACAACAATAGTTTTTACAATGATCCCAATGTATTACCACCCAGCTGTAACACATGATTAATAAAAGTCAGATGGATTACATATTCTAAGCATATTTTAAAGACTTGAGAGGTAGCATAGTAAAATAAAGAAAGCCAGTGGCAGCTTGGAAGGTGGGAATCTTTTTTCTTTCTTTTTTTAAAGCAAAATTAATTAAATTTAAAAACGGCAGCAGCAGAAAGTATGCAATTTAATGCGGGACATATCATGAAACACTCGTGATAATATTGTCTTCTTAACTCAGACTCCACAAACAGAATAGCTCCATTAGTGTTACTCTCAGCAAAATCACAAATATATTAATCTGCTTTAAATTTTGTAAATCTTAAAGCGCTCATTATGCTCATTTTTAGGTTTATAATTGTTTTTAGAGGTTATATCAGAATAGGATTACATGGTTTAATTTTCAAAAAACACCATATTTTTGTTGTACTGCACATTGCTGCAGCTCCTCTTTTCACCTTGTGTTTTTTTAGCTACCGAGTGAGACATCTCACTTCTATTCCATCTTTGTTTAGAGTCACACATGTGCAGTAGCTAGGTAAGCTTTGCTAGCCAGTCAGAAGCAGAGTAAGAGGGTGTGCCACTCTAGCAGCTAGGCGAACATTATAACGTGTGTTACAAAGTGATGCACTGGACTACAATAGAGCTTTTTGGGGCAGTTTGTGAACAGTGGTTTCTGTTGGAGATGGTAATTCCCTTTGGGGTGGACTTTGGGCTTTTTCACTTTGTATACTTATAATGTGCATAAAAAAAGATATAGAACACAATAAAAGAAAGGGGGAAAAGCCAAAAAGCATAATATGAGCCTTTTAAAGGGGACATAATATGAAAAACTCACTTGTTCAGTGTTGGTGCACATACTTTTTAGTAACTGCAGTGCCTACCAGCCCATAAACTGTGTAATAAGACAACCCAGACAGTTGTTTGTGGGCTACCTAGAGCAGAAAAAGGGTTTAACAAGCCATTCAAATTTAGCTCCCCTTCCTATTTTACATGCAGGCTCAATGGAATAAACTGTCCCCCATCTGAGTATCTCCACCTACGGCTTGAGAATTACCTTTGTAAAGGTATGCCATATTTTACTTGCAAGCCAATTAAAGCAGACTGGGCTTACGGGAGGGGGGCTTAAAGAGATAGGCGCTAAAACAAAGTGTTTCAGACAGATACAGGTATATTCAGACAGACAGAGGGAAAAAAATGTTTTTTGTTTTTTTTTACATTAAATCATGGAATCATGTTCTAGTAGAAAATACTAGTATGAACCTAAAAATGAGCTTAATATGTCTCCTTTAAAGTTGATTTGCTAAAAACTGCAAAACCAAGTATAGTTCTTTAAGTTAATCTGATATTCTGATTAGAGAAGATATATTTATACTCACCAGAAAGGTAGCAAACTATTGAATTGATTGACTGAAAATAGACCACTAACTAACTATATCACTCAATACAGTATGGGTTTCTCGAATAATGAAAACATTAATTGTGTATATTAATTGAAATGGCAATCCTCTTTAGGCCCTGAATTTGCATTTGTCACAAAACTGTACCATATCCACATAAAAAAAAAAAAAACACCACTGACTACTCTGCGATATTGACCGTAGTGCAAAAAAGTTGTTTCTCTTAAGTTGTTGATAACTTGAAGCTCTTATCAACAAAACCTAAAAAATAAATGGTTGAGACCTACGCTGTAGCAGCTGGAAGCCCCCTGCCCTGGGTATCATCCAAGGAGAAGAGGTAGAGATGGTGAACTCATACAGGCACTTTTGGGTCCAAATCAACACAAACCTAGACTGATCAGACAAAAATACCCATCCTATGAGGAAACTGAGCTCCTTCAATGTGTGCAACAGGCTGCTGAAAGTCAGCGGTGGTCAGTGCACTGTTTTTGGCTATAGTGTGATGGGGAGGCTGCATCAAGGCTGGTGATGCCAGAAAACTGGTAAGGAAGTCCAGCTCTGTGGTCTGGCTGGAACTGCACAGTCTGTGGGCAGTGGCAGAGAGGAGGAGGATGGACATGATTGACAATGTCCTGAATAACCCCTCCCACCCGCTCGATGATGAACTGTGGCAGATGGACTGCACATTCAGCCACCAGCTCATCCTACCAAAGAGCAAAATGCCAAGCTTCAGGCATTCACTTGTGCCCACTACCATGTGAGCAACTGTGACCACAGCCTAAGCCAGCTGTGACCCCCCCACACCTACACCTAACCCACTCCTACTCAGCCAACCTGTCACACTCACTGCTCACATCTCAGAAGCCACCCACACATGATCAGTAGTAAAATCACTCTATACTGGCTGTGCCATTGTTTTCTGATAGCGATGGCGTCCAAGCGGCTTCTCGGCACTGACCTTCCAAAGCGCCACCAATTAGGCAACAGCTGTATGTGACATAGCAATTGCCAGGGCCCTCTTTCTCTGCAAGAAAGTGAATAAGAGTATATCTATTCTATAACAATAACTATTGTGTATAATTATTCCTTTAAGGGAATATAAACTATAATGTTATATGATATAACATTTCGCATTTTTAGAATATCATGCTACAATTATCACTATTTGATGAGGCATATGATGAGACTGACTGATAGAAACGGATTCGTGCAAAAATACCCTTCAAATGGTCAACTGGTCTAGGATATTTTCATGTAATAGCTTTTAAATTAAAATTGTACTCTTTTATTTACCTCTTATACTTGAATTACACCCCTGGACATCAATACAATCTTGTCTCATCTTGTCCTTCCTTATCTTATCTCATCGCATAAATGTCATACAGATATGTTCACACTTATCAGGGAACCACAGACAGAAATAGAAACCATCTGGCTACCTGGCAGAACATTGAATCTACTGCACCAGAAAGATTGACCATGCCTAAGTTTAAAATGGTAATATACCACATTCTTTTGACAATAAAGGTGGAGAGCTTGTTTTATCTTTAGTGTATATATTTGTACGTATTGACTTAAATATAAAACACTGATCCAATACTCCAAAGTAGCTGGCTCGTTGCCACCCTGTCATCCCAGTGAAATGTAGATCTGTGATAATAACATATGCTCCCACTGGCTTTCAATTCTATTTATTTCCGCAAATCACTTGACAGTAGAAATACAATGTTCTTAACACTGTACTGAACCCAATTTCTTGTCTTTTTGCAAGGCAAAGTTTACAGCGCTACTGGTTCAAGGAATATTAACTCCTAAATGAACAAAATTCAAGTTTGACGCCCCTATTTATCCTGTTCTCATACACATTTTTTTTTTTTCTATTATCTGTTATAGTCAGAACTATGGTAATTACAAAAAGGAGGATGCACCTCTGACGCTGTTGTTGTAGAAGTGAAGCATCTATTTGATCCTCCCCCTGACCCAGCATGAAGCACTGGCCCAGTGTTACTCATTGCACAGGTTGTGAGCCTCCTGCGGTTTTCCAAGCTTTGTGGCTTACATGGCAGTAAATAATACAGTGATATGATCATGATTCTTCAGTCATTAGGCTACTGTAAACGAATCATTGATCTATGCTTGTGTTGGCACTGCCATGTTGATGTTGATGTGGAAGCTGATTGTTGTTGTTACTCGTATATTTATTTATGACATGGATGTCATAGACTGTAAAAATTAATTGCCCCTTGGGGATTTATAAAGTTTTACTCTATCTCTATCACGCAGTCAATACAGATATTTCATTAAAACATTAAAAACAAGCAGGTAAAACAAAACCCTAAGTCTGCTCATTTACAATTACTTTATATTTAAAAAATACCCAAAACAGTGGCATTACAATATATTCTGTCCATGTCATTGACTCATTGAGGACTTGCCAGTTTGGGCTGTCTTTGCAGCTTTTTACGCCGATTGTGCTGTTGGATGGTTACATACGTGATGGGCTAATGCAGAAAAAATTGCCTATTGTACGTTTAGGGATGACAGATTGATAAGAAGACATGATTTTTATGACTGGATGTAACTTTTGATGTTTGACTCTAAAATTGGCTCTCCTATTGACTTTGTCCTATCAGTGTGGCTCTCATGAAAAAAATAGTAAAGACCACAGCACTAGACAATAGAAAGAAAAGAATAATGATTCCATGAAGGTTTATGTGTCTTGGTAATACAATGGAGTAGGTCATGAAAAACGGAACTTGATGGAACAACCTTTAAGAATTGTTCACTTTTAATCCAGAATGGTGCCCTGCATTTCTCTTCTGCATTTCTGTATATAGATGTTTTGAAGTTAAAAGTCTTACAACTTAAGGAATACCACGTTCTGATTGATTTAGAATGAGATTAGGTTATGTATGTTTCTTTATTCAAGTTCCAAAGCAGAACATCAAAGAGATTGTCTACCTTATTAAGTATTCTTCCAAAGTCCTCCGAAACTCAAAAGTCACCCACTCAGCTCCCCAAGGCTCAGCGAGCTGGGTTAATCAAATTATTTTAGTGAGCATGTAAAGCTTCTTCTAATCAAAGGATAGCTGCCTAATTTATGTCTGAAATTGGGATAATGTCTTCTTTGGAAGATGACTTCAAACAAGGTTAGGTTTCCACTTGCAATTCTTTATTTTGTTATCTGATGTTGCTATAAGTTGGACCCTACGGCACATTTTGTTGATATTACACTGTGCAAGGCCTTATCAATAAATAAACAACTTGGCATTTTTTCTCTTAAGTTCTAAATTGATATTCTCTCTTGGCAATCACTTTGTAAATATTAGACTAACTTTTACTGGAAAAGGCTCATATGCACATTTAGTCTGTCTTTGAAACTATGTAATGCATTACTTTGGTGAATAAATCTGCAGCTGACTGTTTTTCAAAATACTGTTGCAACATTTTCTTACATTGGCCTTAACTTTACATTAAAATGTAATAACTGTAATAACTTTTGGACTTTTTGGCCTTGATATATCGTTTTCTTCCAAGTTTTCCCTCAGTGGGAATTAATAGTGATAAAAGAGTAACCGATTGAAGGAACATTTCAAATAAAGTTTTCAGATCTGCACCCAGTTTGACTGAGGCACTCCATTGTGAATAAGAAGCAGCTTCTCTCTGAGCCTGACTATTGGTTGCTATCAGCTATTGGCTTGTAATGAAGAGAAAGTGACTTTGACATTCACTGTATATCTTTTTGTTTGAAACAGCGTCTTTACTTTGTTTGTGGGACTATAGTCAATATGGTGTCACATTTAACAAAGGTTCTGTTTCTAGTCATATTTCAACATGAAAGCTTCAATGTCAGAGCTGGTGAAACTGAGAATCTACCTCCCATATTCACTAATTCACTGCAAATTATTTTACATGTTGAACTCAGAGCTCATTTCTCTAAAAAATAAAAAAAGCATATACAGTATATATTACACTTTTTTTAGCTGAAAATACTAATGATTAACAGAGCGAGAGTGTTCATTAGTAGTGGATCATCCTAAATTAACCGGTGACCAGGAAAAAGTAAAATATTCACAAAAGTCATTTAAGGAAAAACAAAGAATAAAGGTATCTTTGATTAAGATACAGTAATACATTTTTGCTGCCACAGTATGTCCTTAATTTCTATCAGGATTATTTCTGACATTGTGCAGGAGGACACGGATATTCAGAGATTAATATTGAATTCCTTGGATGTGATTGAATGAGCTGAATAGGAAAGAGTCAAACATTACACATCACCAGTTACATCACATTGTCTTCATCTGTTCCTCAGTTCTTTTCAAACCAAACTTGTTCACAACCCGTATGTTGTCTTTTGAATATTTAGCCTAGCAGATAAGCAGTCTGACACTCAAGACAGTCAAACCAGGTTTCAGATTTTCAATGGTTTTTTTTTCTAATATTGACTGTTCCGCAGCCAGAAGCACGAGCCAGACGTGCTAAAATTCAGTTGCGTCAAGTAGCAATTACAATACAGTCACCAATTTGACTACTGAATGCTCTGGTTTTTGACTCACCCCCAGCTAATGACATTATAAATACACTGCACTTATGAAATATGCAATAGGATGGAACATCTCCCACTGATTAGCTTGCGTGTGGGTCTCGTCTGAGTAGACTGGTACTGTAAATCCTAGAGGAATGAACTACCGTATTTTACTTTTTGAGGAGCCTCTGCATTAAACAGACCTGCCTTTCTTTACCCAGCATGCCTGTTGACAGACACACTGAGCTACCTACAGATAATCCTTTTTGGCAGTGTAGTTTCAACCAGCCTTATCAGTGATATGGTGGCAAGATCAAGAGCCGTGCAAAACCCCTCCTGCACCCTCCTCTCGCCACCGCGCCACCACCCTGACTCCTGTCCCGTACAGTTTGTTTTGAGGTGATAAGCTGACCTTCATTTTTCCCGAGCGCTAACTCCCCCAATCATCTCTGAAAGGGCCTGATAAGCAGATGGCATGTCATATATCATAACTGACCCCTATATCCCTGGACGATGTAAATAGAGATGGGTTTTTGTCCCGTGGAACCTAAAGCCTGTGAGCTTTCTGAGTCGAAAACCTGTTGTTACAGTACACAGGTTTAAAGATACATAGGCTGTGCTCAGGAAATAAAGCTGGTGTTTCCTCCTTTTCTCATGTATATTCTAATGAAAAGTAAATAGAAAAGCGAAATTCTCCAGCGACTGCATGTACAAAACTCCTCATAATGCACCACATTATACAGGATACATCCAGCACTAAGTAAGACCACTAATTATCGTCTTTTATAGAGCTCCTGAGCTGAACAGCATGCTCATCTGAAATATCAAAGTGTGCCAGTGTTTCCAGAGTTCATTTAATTCATCAACAGCATCCATGCCTGGAAATGAAAGCCATTATGTTTGATATAATAAAAGCAAACATTATTATTGCTGTATGATCTTCTGTTTTCTCTCTGTAATTCATTTTAATGAGTAAGAATCAGGGAGGTGTTATTTTTGCTATTTGTCTGATTGGTGCCCGGTTGTATGTCTGATATTAGTCATTATGGGTTAGGTTCCTTTTTTGCCATGCCTGGACTTTTTATTACAGAGCCAAAAAAAAACATTCTGAGTTCTAATACTGATTAGTTAAATGTGGGAGGTACCAAAACTAAAACTGATTTAGGGTTTTACTGTGAGGGGAAGGGTGCTTTCAAACACAGTGATGTCTCTTTCTCTTTATTTGCTTTGGTTAATTAATTGTGAAACACTTAAGAAGATATGCTTCATAAAAGGAAACTTATTTTAAAAGCCCTGGAAACAGAAATTAATATTGATTGTTCAATCATTGCAAAACAAAAAAAGTATGACAGACCAGTATCTCAAGGCATTGCATCTATTTTGAATGATTTGCACCACTCAATTTAAATCTAATTGCAACATTCAGCGCCAGTGCAAGAAAGAGAAGTTGGACATTGAACTGACCTTTTTGTGTGTCATAAAGTGTAGACATCCAGACTAATTAAAATCCAAATATTAAGTGGCCAATGCTTACAATCCTCCAGGTGGCATATTTGATGCTACAAAAGTGATTAGCCAGCAAACATCATATCTATGTTATTGCTACATAATTTAGAAATACCACAACTCAACGATTAGACTTTTAGACTTAAACTCAACTATTGGACTCAATACATTTTACTAAAATTATGCAACTTATAAATAATTTATTTATTTATACTGTTTATTGATTCCCAATGGGGAAATTACAATTTACCCTCTGTTTGTTATTAATCATTACACACAGGCCTGAAATACACACACATGCTCAGGACCTATTCATGCACAAATGGAGAGATGTCAGAGTGAGTGGGCTGCCGGTGCTGGACCGGTGCCCTGAGCGGTTGGGGGGTATCGTGCTTTGCTCAAGGGCACATGGCAGTGCCCGGGAGGTGAACTGGCATCTCTCCATCTACCAATCCACACTCCATACTTTTGGTCTGTACGGAGACTTGAACCAGCGACCCTCCGGTTTCCAACCTAACATTTTCAAAAAACACCATATTTTTGTTTGTTGTACTGCAAATTGTGTTGAGCTCTCTGTTTTAGCTACCGAGTGAGGCATCTCACTTCTATTCCATCTTTGTTGAGAATCACACATTTGCAGTAGCTATGTAAGGACTACTACTGAGTCAGAAGCAGACTATGAGAGCGTGCCACCCTAGCCACACGTTCGTCGCTGAGGTAAAGGCTGGAATACAATAGAGCTTTTTGTAGCAGTTTATCAACAGTGTTTTCTGTTGGAAATGGTAAGTGCCTTTGGGGTGTACTTTGTCCTTGTATACCTATAACATGCACAAAAAAGATATATAACACAATTAAGGAAAGGGAAAAAGCAAAAAAAGCATAATCTGAGCACTAGTGAACTGAAGTTGGAGAAAGCAAGGTATTTTAAAACATTGACATTGGACAATAAAAAAAGCATTGCTCTTGAACATATTTTGGGGTTTTGCAGAAGCATGCAATATTGATATTCTTATAAGGTGGCAGAGTTGAGACAGATAGTCAGTCTGGCTCAACAGATGTACATTTCCAGTAATATAGATAGATAAATAGATAGATAGATAGA
>NC_045741.1:19314023-19320259 GCF_008692095.1 Etheostoma spectabile | reverse complement strand
GATAGATAGATAGATATGTAGTGTAGCTAGAGCATACTCCATCGCTGACACAGCGCTGTAGAGATGGCAATGAGGGAATAGGACACGCATATTACAGAATAAGCTGAAGCACCGAAATATTGCCATACAGTATGTACTCATGCTAAACACTTTGAAGTATTGGGATAATCTCCGTTTGAGGATTCCGGCTGCTTTAGCAGTAATACATTCAATGTCTATTAACATGTTCTGTCATTTCTCAGATTCCAGCATTTGCAGCACATGCTTCCACAAAAAGCCCACTTACCTCTCCTCCCTCCAGTTTGTACTATATAAACAGGTTGTTATGCGTATTTCATGGGCCCTAGCTTTTGCTCTTCTTCTCTGCCCCCCACAAAGACTCATTTTCAGGGTTGCTTTTCACCTTGTTGCCAGTCTCAGATATAAAAGCCTGTGCTGCCCATGCCCCCCCCCCCCCCCCCCCCCCCCCCCCCCTCCCCTTCAATCAGCACATTATTCTACTTACCTCACATATCTCTCAGCCTCTCTGTTTTCAGCTCTATTTGCTCCCAAATGTACCGCTCTCACCTCTCTACCTCTGATTATCTCTCCCACTTCGCATCTCCTCAGGAGTGTCGGCCATTAAATGCAAACCTGGTCATGCTGTCAGTCCCACGCACACAAAGAAGAAACACAGCGGAGGACACAGAAACCATAATAACTGCTTTCAGAAGAACAAAAAAACTATTACACAGACTTCACTTTTTACTCTGCTCATCTTCCATGGATATTTCTCAGTATTTGTGAGGATAATATTGGTGGTGGGTATTAAAACTGAGACCTGTCTGAGCCTTTTTAAATTGTGCCAAAGAATCTTCGTTCTTTTATATGTTTATTCCCACCTCTTACAGTATTTGAGCTCTTGTTACAGGGAGTTCTTTTATCCCTGTCGCTGTCACTTATATTCTGCATCTACTGCTGCACCCAGAAGATCAAAGCACATTATGCAATGTAGCACTTTCAGGTCTGTGACATCCTCCCCCTGTTTTGATCTTGTATTTACAACTGTTTCTCAAAACCTGCATTCTTACTCTTGAATTTAAAGTTGTGGAAAATAAGAAGAGAAGTCACTGTTAACGGGACAAGGAAAGTGTTTTTTTGTCAATTCAAATCTTTTTCCAACTTTAATTGCCTCTCTCGCCACAGCAGTCAGGGCGATTAATAAGATGATTCAGTTGGAAAGATGAGTTTTGGTGCTCCCAAAAACAGACTCAGGACTCTGCAGTTGCTGTAGAGCTGGAGCAGAAAATGGATAGTCATTTCCTTTTATGGCCATGAAAGGCTGCTGTAGAGATCCAGTCTTGGTCTATAATTGAGACACTAGGGTATATTCTTTTTTTGGACAGACTAATGGTTAGTGCATTAAGGAGGATGATTGAAGAAAGCAACACACTTACAGTAGAGGCTGTGGTAAATCAGAAAAGATGGCTTTTTGGCCAACTTGTAGATTGCAGTGAATTCACACTGTGCAGTGCTTTAGGTCTTCCTCCGCTCTCATCTTTGGTGAGAGCTCTCTTCAGCAGAGTTAAATTGGTGTAATTTTCAGGCAAAAAAAGAGAAAACTTTTAGTGGTAATGGAGAGAAGGCTTTGGACATGTTGCCATTGCCCTCGGAAATACAGTAAATGCACTCTTCAAGCATCGTGCAGTTGTTAAGCGGCCCATCTCTGCATCACTCTCGGGTTTTGTATTCAGCTCATGAGGGATGAGGAGCTAAGGCAGTAGTTTTCATTAAGATATCAGCTGGAATGCATATTCAAAGACCTGCAGTTTCAAGGTGCATAGTCCTGCCATTTCTTGCCATTTCACAACAGTATTCCTTTTTTTGGACTGTATCTTCGTTTTCTCTTTTTACAAGGATTGACATTTTAATAATTAGATTACTGTTAGTTTTAGTGTTGTTTTGGTTAGTTAAATTTTAGTCATTTTTTTGTGCATTTTTAAATTGGTTATGTCTTCTCAGAATTCCTATGCTACACCCATTTTATTTCTATGGCTACACTTGTTGCTGTGTTTGATGTATACAGTTACCATGGTTATATGTGTTGGGTTACCAATAGGTTAGCAGATGATAACTTGTTTATACCAGCATGTAATCCTCACAGTGCCCAGCAAAACAGTTGAGTCAATAGTAAATACAGTTAATACTAATACTATTTCCTATAGTTGACCCTCTACCGTCACAGAATCTGTCAGGTCACAGACTTTGATGCAACACAGACCACATTTCTGTCGTCCCTGCTCACTTAGTGCTGCTACCTGAGCTCTCCACTGCATGCATTGTACTGTATTCACTCATATGTTCACTAAAATACTATTCACATTCTTGGTTTAGCTTAAGATGAACAGCGAAAACATCCAATAACACTAGTTCATGCCTTGAGCAAACAGCGCTGCGGTTGACTGCCAAAATAAATGCATGATTCCCACCGATAGCTTATAAACATGAATAATTTGCTGTGAACATTTAGTTGAAGAAATTAACACTGCCTCACAATACTGTGATATTACTGTGTACACTCAGCATTTATTACGCAGTTTCTGTCAGCCAGCTCGCATTTCCAACAATTTCCTACAAGCTTCATTTGTGACTTTGGGTGTCAGGCCTGGGCAGCTTGTTGTGTGGTTTCATATATATTCATTTATGACAGCTGGCTGCCAACAGATTACTGGTATTTTATGTGATTGTGCCAAGGGGGGTTGAGTATTGCTTGCCAACTATTCTGATAAAACTTAAAACGCAGGAATTCTACCCACCCATGACATGTCTTCTTCCCATGTATTTGAATCTTAGAAGGACAGGGTGCCTATATGTCACTCGTGATAAGTGTTGGGAATTACATAGTAATTAGTTCACCCATTCTAAACAAACCCTGCCTGACACTGACAGTGGAAGACGCCTGAAGTGTATCCACTGACTCTAAAAGCAACCTCTGCTAAACCCTTGCCTGCCAATAATGCACCAAAATTATTAATTTTGAATTTTTTTCACTTGTATAAATCAAACATACAGACATAATGAAATGGAGATGCATTTAAACTGCTGGTTTATTGTAAAAGTCTGTTGCTGAATCATTTTCTTCCCTTCTTAATTCTGCAACCAGATTAGTGACACAAAGGTTTGTGTAGTGTTTCAGATGTGCTGTACGTCTTCACAGTATATAATATACACATACAGGAAATTAGCTGTTGCAAAAATAATATTTGATCCATATTATTACTACATTATATGTCCCGGTGTTATAAATGATTATAACATTTTGTGTACTGCTTATAAACTAATTTTACATGCTAAATAGGACTAAGAGTGGAATGAACAAGTCAAAATAATAATGTAACAGCGTAAATGTCATAAATAATTTGGAGATTCTCAATTGGATATTATTTTAGGAGGTGTACTGGAGATGGCACAACTAACTTTTGGATAAAAGTGTAGGGACTTTTCTGGGGAAATTTCTAAATAGTTTTATAATTGCATTTGTTACAGAGTTTATTTTTGTTTACCCTGATTGCCAAGACCTGGGAAACAATTTCCACAAGCCAAAAGTCCTGCTTATAATTGTTCTCTGAGTGATTTGTATACATTTCTGTGAGATTCTATTTTTGTTTAGTTTTTTTCTTTTGTATGTATAGTCATAGACCAATGTATACATTCATGACAGCCTTACAGCATACATATCTTGAAAGGCCTGGTTGTCCTGAAAAAAATATATCTACAACTTGATTGTGCATAACAGGGTTGAGATTATACAATCATTATTACACAATAAAATCAGGCGATTATTGGGGAAATAATGTGGATATATTGGGGGAAATTGCTTAGACCTCAGGGGGTTAACTCCTACTTATAACACTTTCATGAAAATGCCTGATGTCAATCATCAGAGATTTGACTGCAGTGGCTACAGATTTGCCTTTCACCCAGCTTTGATTGAAAAACAAAATTCTCCTCTTAAAACAGCCGATATACTAACAGCACAACTCTCAACGCATTCTGTCGTCATTTTGTATGTAAGATCATACTGAAGGGAAATGTAATAGGAGTCCTATTCCTTAGTAGGGCTTTCTTCACTTTCCTATCTTTGTTCATAGAGAGAATTGTAAAAGAGTCATGTGGACTTCCTGCACTTGTGTTACCTTCAAAAACATTGTGCTATCGATTATGTGGTTCTATACGCTTTGTCCTTATGGCACAGAAAAGATTTTTGTCTACCGTCTTCTAAAAATCACACCCCAGACACCTTCCCCTCTTTCTTTTCTTAAATTCTTTCCTTACTTCTTTTGTCAAGTTTGATGTCTTCAGTGTCGCCCCTCCGCCCTCTCAGGATGAACTCTGTGCTCGGTGCAGAAACACTGTTGTTTTACTCTGGCAGACAATTATCTCGAGACGCCAGGACAGCGAGAGCTGCTCTTCTCTACAATATCCCCCAAACCTTAAATCAGTCCACACTGCCCATCACCCACTAAGTGACACCAACACAAACACCAAATCACGCTAACACACACAGGTACCCCTAAAGCATTTATACTCTCTTTTCATTTCTCTTGTATTTATGCTATTAAAGCTGTGTGGACTTACACTAAAGTGCATCTAGCACACACACCACTTCAATCACTGTCATTAGCCTCAGGAAAAACCTCTCAATCAGCCCAACAACAGATGACAGTATCTACAATAAACCACCCATTAAAAGCTGAGAATATGCATTGCCTCTCTCTCTGTTTACCGCTCCTCACAATTTTTCAAAATCCTTTTATTGACAAACCACACCTTGAAGACCTTGGAGGTTTTTAAATGCGGTTAGAAAAGGTCATGACATTCAGAAATGGCATTCTCTTTGGGGAAATGGCTCGGATGTCTGGCCGTTAAATAAGGTTAGTTCTATCAGCTCGATTTCCGAGCTGTTTGGCGTCCTCGGGATTGCTCAAGAGTGGCTAGCTCTTCACTAATACTAAAGGCTCTCGGTGCAAGATGGAGTTGTTGCACCATGTGTGATACACACCCAGAGGCTAACAAAAAGTGCAGAACATGCTTACACACGTGCAACACACATACATGCCGAGTATCTACCCATTTGGAGCTAGTAGCATGTGTGTATGGCTGTGTGCATTAGTGGTGGATGGCTTTAGAGTTGTTGCTGATAGTTAATGATTCATGTCCTAATGCACACGATCATGCACACGCACAAACACTTTTATGCATCCAACATAGCTCAATGCTGTCTCAGTTACCGGCTCCCCTCCTCAGTTCTTCTCATGCAACTGAGGAATTGAAATGCAAGTGCTTCAGGGTAAAGCCTTGAAGGCCTTCAAAAGAAACCATTAACCCTTTAGTATTCCCCTGGCCTCGCAGATGATGGATTATTCAAGGCTTTTGACAAGGATCCACCCTTTTTACATTCACTAATAATGAAGAAAGGTCAATAAACACGCTGAGAGATGCCTTTGGCAAAATAATCTTGGGACTTAAGCGCTATTGGCGATGTGATAAACGGACCTTTTTTAATCCAAGTCCCCCTTCCTACTGAATAACTGTAGCATTTTTGAAACAATCAATGCGCTGAACCATTCATGAGCCAAAGTCCTGTCCCCATTGACACTGTTAATTAGCACTGAAGAATCCCAGGCGCTTTTGTCTAAGCACATTTGAAAGGAGACGTGCAGATTAGACCATTTTGCTTTACATTCGTTGTTCCAAATGCCATCTACGATGGGGAGATATTAGTGATGCTTGCTTCTATATATCTGGCACTAAATTGGATTTTTGTGTCTTTTGCTTGTTTGTTGACAGTAACTGATATAGGTTTTGAGATGACTAGAACCCCCCTTCTTTGTTTCAAATCAGACCAAACCAGACAAAGAAGGCTTGATAAGCAACCCAAAAATAAACTAAGTATATATTCAGTCATTGAATTAAACAACATCCCTCCATAAAGTGTTGCATCTAAAGTATTGTATCTAAAACCTGATCTATCTTTTTCCTCTGTGCTCCATTGTTGTCCAAAAACTATTAAAAACACATAAATGAGCCAAATTGTTACACTGGGAAGAATGTTCCTTCAGTACAACGAATGTGGGCACTGCAGGTTTTATTTTAGTCAAACCCACATACACCAGGCTGCTGCCATAAATACTCACTGGAACACCAGATATGTTTACTCCTTTTTGAGTAAAGTTTGCTCAGATTTACATGGAGGA
>NC_045741.1:19307820-19314013 GCF_008692095.1 Etheostoma spectabile | reverse complement strand
CTTTTTTAAAAATAAAACAATTCAAATAAGTATGTTAGTGAGCCAGTCTTATAGATTTACGTTTTTAGTAGAAACCAATGGGGTTGGGGCTGCGTGCCACAGACAGGATGGGAAAATGGAAAGGATTGAGAAATAAACATGGTTAGATTTGGTCTTTTCATTTGACTGTAAAAATAATGTAAAATATTGACAGCTGTATATAATTTACACCTGAAGACTTTTTTTTACACCTGAAGTCAGTCTCCAGATTGACTAATGTTGTTTTCAAGGTAAAAAATCATCCTATATTAATGCACATGTAGCTGAACACTGTTGGACTGAAATGAGACAGTTGCCATGAATCATACATGGAGAGCATGTTCAAATTAATGGTTATTTGTTACCTTGCACAATCTGTGCTGAAACACTCACTGCAAGTCTGCAATTAAATCTAGGAAAGTGTTTCTTTTAAATTGATTGTGTTTTGACATCATATTTCTAGCTTATGTGGATATTATTTTTTTCAGAATGCTATACGTGTTGCTTAGATACAATTACATTTTTAATCAGAAATAGTTTGTTTTAGTAATAAAAGTAGTCTTGATGAGAAAGTTAAATTAATTGTGGTTCACTCTTTTTTCTCTTCACATACATTATACAGAACACATTAGCAATGATAGAGGAGCAGAGTGATTGCATTACAGTTCTTACCAATAAATTGCTGGTGGAACTTTGATCATTATTTTCCAGACAGATGGCATTAGCCCCTTTTTTATGGATACTCTGTGACCCTTTACATTTTGCCATAATTGCCTTTAATGGTATGAATGCCATTTAATTGAGCTGACATTTCCCCTACTGACGTTCAATGTCACAAGAGCAATGAGTCAACCTGATGAAGAAAACTGTATGTAAATGTGAATTCCTCTGCTCTGTTTTCGGCTTCAAAAGGAGGAGTGTGTGTTTTACCAGACGTATTGATATTTGCTGCTCCTGGTACCCAGCTGAGTTGAACCAGGGGTCAATCCACCGGTCCAATTTGTCGGTAAACGCAGACTTATTCCCCTCAGTTTTTCCAGTCAATAATGTTTGACCTCATGTAAAAAGCAGAAGCACAAAGGCAGAGAGAGTGGTACTCACAGACTTGGGAGCTGCAGTCACTAACCGCAAGTCTCACATCAAAGGGAAAAAGCATGTGTCACCATCATCAGTTCTGGTATTTATGCAACCATGAAAGTTGCATATCGATAGTGTCAGTGTGGCAGGGAGGATAAGCCTACAAAGGGAAGGCTAAAGTGAATTTGGAGTGGGGGGTGACGTGGAGGAGCAGATAAGAGTTAAGGGCTTTTTTTAGGATCTGACACATTTCAGTGTGAGGTGATATTGTCTGCCTTTTATTCATACAACCCTAACATCCACACGTTCATTGACATTGTACAGAGTGCACATAACTCAGCACTTCCAAACAGTGGTCTAATGCCTGGAACACACTCAAATTGAGTGTGTCACACTTAATTTTCAAATGTACCCATTGTTTTTATTTGGCAGCATTTTGTGATGCATCAGACCACCTTGACTTGTCTACCCTTAAACTGTTTTGATTTTTTTGAAGCATTTAAAAAGCAGCCAGACCTGTGAAGTTGTGCTTAGCCACACTTATGTAGAGAGGTATTGCCTCAGCCCAGTGGTGGAAAGTCACATCAGTGCAATTTGAGGTCCATTTTATGATACCAAATACTCCTACACCACTTCATTTCAGAGGGACATACTGGACTTTGTACTCCACAATATTTGTAATATTTGTTTTGGACATTTTAAATTAAAGAACATAAAATAAGCTTTTGAAATACAATGCATTGTATTGCAAGATTAAACCAGTGACTCCCAACCTCTTTGGCCTAGCCTTTAAAAAAAACCAGTGTCATGCTTGGGCCCCTTGTTTGAGGTGTTGCTGAGTTTTGTCTAAAAGCTATTTTACATATGTATATATACTTTCTATATATAATACACTACATTGTTATTGATTAAACTAGGTTAAAAACAATTCCACCATCCATTTACATTATTAAAATGCAGAGATGCTCAAAAGTCTCTGAGCCAGAGTCCAAATCAAGTCTTTTGTGCTTATAATGAGTGTTGTATCACCTGCTTTGTTCCATCCAGACTACTCAGAACACTGCATAGCTATTTATAAGTAAATCAAAGCATGACGTGTTATTATGACTCCTTTATCATACAGTATCAGCTTTTTTTAGTTGTTTGGTATATAATCGTTATAAACCAACTATTACAATATGACAAAAAAAACACCAGAGGTGCTTTACTTTCAAGTTAATAACTGTTTTGCCTTGTAATATTAACACACAGTACTGACAAAATATTAAGGGTATCCAGGTTTTCAGGAAAATATTTCTAAAAATCTAGCAAACGACATTAGGAGTTTACCTCCGTAGGTCGTAGCTAAAGCTAGGAAGCAACTTAGATAGCTAATGCTGAGCTAAACATGTTTGCTAACCTATCTGGGTGCATTTTCAGGCTTCTGATTAAATGAGGTGTGGTTGAGCCAGAATCTTTTATCTTGATATTACATATTTTGCATTCAGCAATTCTTTTGTTTGGGCCTTGTTGTCTAAAGATTTAAGCCAAAGCTTCTGATGGACGGCAGCGGCTGGTGCAGTCATCATGTTTGTTGTCCTCTCTCACGTGTAGATATGTTACATACTACTTGTTATTTATTTAGGTTAGATGTTACGCAGGGAGGAGAATATCAATTTGCTCATTAGACGTTTTTCCCGCATCTCGAGTCTTTTGAGAACAAATCTCAAGCAAGTCACTGCATTTGTCCAAGTCTCAAACTCGAGTCCCCGTCTCTGATTTCTTCATCGTCTGTGTTGTTTTAGAACTGCATAAGAGAGGCCTACCCATTGTAACGTAAATCAGAACTTCAGTAAGACGAATCTTTCATGTTTCAGTCCTCCCGTCTGCAGTGATCCCACAGAAATGTTGGATGAAATACGATCTTCAGATTAAAGGCATCTGTCATTAATTTTTAGGATTTTTTAGTGCAGCCCATCTCCAGGACAGCAGACGGAGGATATTAAGAATTAATTAACAGCACCACAATTAGAGTTTCAGTGTAAAAATGGTTTGAGTCTCATTGCTGACTGCAATGTCCCAAAGCTACCTGAAAAAGGGTCATTTAAGTAGCATTAGCACACCATTTTAATTTTTGTTTTTTTTTGTCCATGAAGATGCAGCATACATTGTAGCATGAGATGCTGGAAAGTTAGAAATGTTAATATTTTGTTCTGATACCTTAAAAACGTTAACTACTTTACAGATTCACAGTGTGTGAATCAGAAAGGAAGGTATTCACACACGTAGACCAGTTTGGTATTGTGCATGTGTGCCCGTGCCTGAACTGCTGTATAAAATACCCCTCTGAATCAATGGTGCTAATTTCAGGACTCTATAGCTTTTATCTGAGCCTCCCGCAGGCAGTCAGCAACAAGGTGGGGAGTAGAGACTGGAGTGCATTCACTGCCTCAGGTTCTGTCTTGACGTAATAAAGAAATATTTCATGTGTGACACTCATACAGCCTATGGGCGTACACTATCTAAAGCAGACTTTGAGCTAGTAATAATTAACGTAAACATATGGTGTGTGCCTCTATTGAACTGTGCTTCTCCCCCACACAGCCTTAGTCTTATGCAGCGCCTCAGCTAGAAATAATCCACTGCACATGCTAATCACTTGGCAATTGATCTGGCCCTTTTTGGTCTAACAATTTCTGTAAACCACTGAATTGATCTGAGAGAAATCAATTAACAGCTCAGGGTAAGTAAATAAGAACAAAAATATGGATTATTCTGTGTACAGTATGACCATCTGAGCAAATTCTGGCTGCAGCTTGTCTGTTTGTGCAAAGACACTCAGCGTGAGCAAATTCCATTCAGGTTCGACAAGCCCCAGGTGAACTGTGATAACCAGGCAGTCAGCAGTGATAAAGTTATCTTATATCCATCAAGAGGAAAATGCACTTAACCCTCAACATTCAGGCCTGCTGTGTTATCAGCACCATAATGGAAATTGATAAAAGAGAGCTGTCTTATCATAATCCTACATACATAACAGCAGGGAATTACTATTTTAGGGGACTACAGGCAAAAGAGCTGAGCGAAACTCAGAGGGCAGGAAGAGTGTTGCCTCCTGGTTGGAGATCAGATGCTATCGGGCTGAATTGATGAAGCAGCTCATGGAGATGCAAGTAGTGTAGGTTGGTCGTAAGACATTTCTCATAACTGGCCAGACTGTCGCTGTCATGACAGGGGCGCAGTAGCTAAGCAACGGCTGACTCAGCAAAATCCTTGGGCCTGCAGCAGGACCTGCACAGAAATAAAACCCTGATAAGCATTAACAAGTGAGGAAGAGATGGGGGCATTGGGAGTTATTAGAGATAGTGGGAGTAAGAGACCCAAATATGAGAGGGAGATTATTATAGAGACAGTAAGAGGAAGAGAGAGAGAAAGGGAAACTAGGACTGCGTGAATTTGCTTGATGTTGACTCCATTTGTTTGTGTCCCTGTGCATTTTATTAAGCCTCTAACATTAAACAGATTTAGCAGGAGCAGCCAAAGTCATGGAGTAATTATGCTTTTGGAAATGCTGTGATTAAAAACGCACGCTTAAAGTATCAATCCACTCTGTACTGCTTTTTTTTCATTGTTTATTCCCAGAATGTGCTGATGTGGATTTACCCTCTACATTTAGAAAAGAGTAAAAAACAAACCTACAAAGGAAATTCATAAAACATTTGAAAAATGGAGATTTATCCATTAAGTGTGCATATAAAGTACATCATTTGCAAGCTCATTGATTCCCTGCATAAAGCATGTCCTTGAATTGATAGGTGCAATAAACATACGTGTAGGTCACTCTGAATTCTGGATGCCAGACTCATAACTTTACTATTCAGTTCAAATAAAAGGAATAGTACACTTTATCTCTAAAAATGAGGAGGAAAGAGGGACTGTAAAAGTGAGAAGTCGATCAATAATGAAAAGGAACAGTATTCGTGTGGAGGACGCTGTAAATGTCTTTTCCGTCAAGATTCCTTCCTCCAGCTCACGCTGTGCTGAGGGCTCTCTTATGTGTCCAGATACCCCACAGAGACGTTGATTAAGTCAAGCTGAAGGCCAAAGCCTGCCTGCAATCGAGAGCTCCCAGCTCACTCAGTAAGCTATCAGGTGACCCGTCTCTCTTACTCATTCACTCTCCAGTTAGATAGTGATGCTGAGAGGAGCATTTAGAGGCTGGGCTCCAGCCCCAAATACATTCTGCTGGGTGTTGATAACCAGCAGGTACCAAGAGGTGGATGAAAGGGAGTGGAGGGCTGGGCTGAGGATACGGCAGTACTGGGAGGCGGAGGAGGGTAAATGATCTCTGAAGGCCACCTTATTAATGGAGGCTTTTCATTACTAGCGCTAATGCAAATGATTGGTGGAGCTAATGAGCTCCAAGGTCCGTGTGAATGAGGGCTCTGTGGAGCAGCAGTGTGTGATGATCCTAACAGGAGACGAAGGTGATGAGTTTTGAACATCATACTGTATCTGGTCATGATGAACATTTTGCCTGTACAAGAACAGGAGGAATAAAGAGAGCAATGGATGAATGAACTGATGGGTCGGCGAGTCAATTGTGCAGCAACTCAATATGGCAGTCTGCTACAGGCAAGAGGGCACAAGATGAGTGGCTGAGGGGACAAGCGTATTTCACTGTCAGTGGTTTGTAGTGAGGTAAAGCATGGAAAATGTCTTTGACGCCTTCCGTAAAGCACTTGCACACTCTCGTTGTGTGAGCATTTAAAAAACGATGGAGTGCAGCACACTCTTTGAAAGTGCTGCATCCCCTCATCAAATGTGATGAGAGTTGCGTGATATTCCATTTATACTATTTACCGAACACCAGCGCGCTTCCCGCCGGGGAAAAAAGCCTGCTTTTAGTTTGAGCTGTTATGTGTTAAAGACAGCCTTGGTGGTTGCTGTGAACCTTGCATGTAGAAGGATTTAGCCCGATTTACAGCATGGTGTGTACAGGATCAGTTTTGGCTCAGGAGTGTCTCATGTGGGCTCTCTCAGGGGTGCTGTGGGGGGGGAGGACCAGAAGCCACTGATTGATGGTCAAGGACACTGAACCACCCCCCCCCCCCCCCCC
>NC_045741.1:19297569-19307810 GCF_008692095.1 Etheostoma spectabile | reverse complement strand
CCATCACCCCCACCCCTTGCTCAGAAGAGCCCATCTCTGAAGCTCCTCGGGGGGATTGGGATGCTGCCTGGCTGGCTGCGGTCTGTGCACCACTCGTGACAGCCTGCTTCGAGAAAACGACCAAAGACTCAAGGGATGCGCTAAACGACGAATGAATGAATTGGAGACTTAATCCAACACAAAAACATGGCAAATTCTGTTTTATTCTCCTCGCTTCTTGCATTTTCAGGTGTACGTATAAAACTTAACGCAAGACTGAGGATTTCTGAATGGAGCTCAAACCTTACAAATCCAGCATGTGTGATGGTTGAAGGGCTGACAAGAGGAAGGGAAAGGAGCTCACGCTATTACTTCATGAATGATGATGTTCCAGTGAATTACAGTGCAGTGCATAACACTCAAGATGGTACTCAAAACAAACCCCGCATTGAGTGTCACTGTTGCATATTTCAGTATGATTCATTATCTGTGTCAACAGTGACTGAGGTTCAGGGCCTTAGCATTTGTTGTGCATATGATATGTGGGTGACAAAACTGCTGTCGATGGAGATTTGGGTGGGAAGGGAAAGAGAGAGAGTGAGAGTGAGAGTGAGAGTGGCTTATACTCCCTGCACACTATTTAAAGCTGATGGCTTCAGTCCAGAATCAGAGGAGAGAACCAGGGATTGTTATTTTCATATGGCTCTGGCTAAAGCTGGGGAGGCTTTAGTTTTTCATTTCAATTCGGTTGCAAAACAGTAATTGAAGCGTATCGCTTTCATCTCCACTTATCTCCTCCACTCTTCTCCCTTTGGAGCGCTGCTTGTCTTCCCGGCGTTTGTGCATCTTGACACTGTTGGTTTCTCTATGATGTATTGTCTGGGATGGTGTTACTTCATTGTAGCTCATCAGCAATGAGCTACAATGAAGCCCCCCTTCTCTCTCTCCTGTCCACTGCTGCTGCTGCCTTGCTCTCACATTCCTTTCCATCACTGTCTTTTTTTCCCAGTTCTCTCTTCTTTTGATTTCCCCTTCTTCTCCCTCGTATCTGTCTTTCTTTTGCGCCCCCTTTCTGTCTTTCTATTCCCTTCATGTTAATAAGCAGAGTAATTGTGTTGCAGGCAGTTCCTGGTTGGGGAGTTAATTAAAATGGCAAGTTACAACCCACACAGTCAAAACAATAGAGGCCCCCACAATGACACAGACATATTAAACAAGACCAAAATCAAACACTGTGAGAAGGCAGGGACCCAAAACACAGACTAGTTCACTAAACTTCACTTAACACTTTCCTTCCTGAAGTACTGAGGGGTTTATTGTTATGCTCTCCAGTCCAGTCAACACGAGTCATAGCAGAGATCCAATAATTACCTTCTAAAGCTCCCTGAACTGCTGCATGAAAAGCAGCAGTATACAAGATATTAATGCGATTACTGCAGCATTTACTGAGCCAAGAACTACACTGACACTGATTAGAGGAGAAACTGAAGAAGGGAAATAGTGACATCTGCTTATTCCCCACCCACCATGCACACACACAACCCAAATGATTTTGCTAGCGTGGTAAGTACAATGCAGTGCACTCAGGCTCCAGCAACAGTGGGCCGGCTGAGCAGGACATGAGCTGTTGCTATGGTTACCATTTCTCAGCTCGTTCTCACAGCCCAGGAAAACTGTGTCATTATCCTGTAATTTGGATAGGGAGAGAGAGAGAGAGAGAGAGAGAGAGAGAGAGAGAGACAGAGAGAGAGAGAGGAGGGATACAAAGAGAGAATGAGGTAGAAAGGGGAGACAAAGATAGAAAGGCAGAGACAAGGAGAAAGAACAGGGACTACAGTTCACACATGCCAGCCATGGATCTAACACACACATCATCCAAATTTGCAGCTATTTGTGCTCCTCTATCCACCACTTTTCCTTTTTTTTTCTCCCTTTCCCGTCTGTCAGCGGAGCTATAGTTTTCACTCTAATAGGTAAACAACTTCAGTGCCGACAAATAATGCTTGGAAATATCAGGTAAAAGCAGTGCCATGTCAGGTGATAATAGGATATGTCTTTTTTTTTTTCCTCGTCCCTACCATCTCCTGTGAAAATTGTTTCCCACAAGCTATTATGTTGGGGAAAAAAAGATCAATCTCTGCATCATTGTATTCATTTTAACACACCAACAGCCATATGCCAATCTAATGACAACCAGTGCAGGGTTGTCATTGAATAAATACCTTGGCCACAAAAATAACAGCACAGTGGGATAACAATCCTATTGTGTGTGTAACTCCTAGTAACTTCTTACTTTATAAATACACTAAGAAAAGGACTTTATACTGTATGTTCATGACTGCATCTGCGTGTAGACAGTATTGTTTTTTTTTTTTTGTTGCTCGGTGTGTTTGTGCAACGTGAGGTCCACATCAGAGGAGTTACATTGTGAACTAATTACAATTGCCGTGTAAATAGAGGCACCCTGCTGATATGGGCTGTGCGCCACATGATTTCCCCTGGTAGAGCAGAGCCTGCTTGCACTGCCTTGCTGTGTGGGTTGTGTGTGTGTGTGTGTGTGTGTGTGTGTGTGTGACCATGATGTAAGTGTATGTGTGTGCTAAGGGAGAGTATGTTTTGTAACCTGTAAGGTGTGCTTTATTGAGCTACAAACTAAAAGAGTGTGTCTGTGTTGAGGAGGCAGAGTAGCCCCTCCAAATGAAAGACTGCCCTCTCCCTCTCTGTCCTCCTGACGCAGCTCTCCAGAGAGACCTGTTCATATTACTGTGGCTCGCTGTCGGCCGGTCAGAGAAACACAAACAGCACAGAACAAAGCCTTCGATAGGAATGTGAAGAAGAAGAAGACCTTGCGTCGCCCTTATTTATTCTCCTCTCTGCACTGATGGCTTTTTTGTACCAATATAGAAGAGGGAAAGTCATTTGACAACCCACTAGAAAAATATGAGATGGAAGAAAAGGGTTTTAGAATATGTTAGAATCTGAAGCAACAAAGACATTTAACATTTAATCAAGCACTGCACTTTGTACAATTTCATATGAGGAACTTACTTTAGTTGTTTATTTAATGCTGTTTTAGGGCCTGCACACCCACACAGGTGTTTTCAACCAGAACTCTGGTCAGGTTAAATCTATGCACAACTCTTCTATATTTTACAAAAAAGCAAAGATTAGAGAATATTCCAAAGAATTATCACTTTTATGTTGCAGAATTGTATTTGTTTCTTCTATTTCCTACCCCAGTACCACACATCATGTTTGTATAATGGTATAAAAAATCTTATCCATAGTTATTGATTCTCACTCATTTATTTATTCGTTTTGATCATTATTTTTCTGTCTGTGTAGGAACATTTGTTTTTAGTTATGCTTAACATGACTTCATTAATCATCTCATGACCCTTCATATGTATCTTGTGACCATTTGGAGGGGCCTGGACCACTGGACTTAACTACCTAACTTGTATATAAAGTAGTTAAAACATACTTCACGTCAACCAGCTATAACATTAGTTTTCTGTATACGCTTTGGTACATCAGTATTAACAATCTCAAAATACAAATAAGGTGTTGGTACTTTCATATAAGCACAGGATCTGAGAACATCTTCCACCACTGTTTAGAATATACATTGTCAGCATTGTTATGAAGTATAGGTTTCTCTTATAAATGGAGAAACCAACTTCAAACTATAGTAATTGCAGTTTTTACAGTCTCACTTTACTGACTGTGGGTTTACAAATAGTAAGAGTGCAATCACAACTAATCAGAGCTTCTCTTGTTTTGTGCCCACAGCACCCAACACTGCACCCTATGGGAGCACAGGAAGTGCGCACGTCCCGCTGGCCTGCCAATACCTGGTCCTGGCTCTCTCCTCCTTCATCAGCGTGTACTAGCAGAGACCAAGCCAGACACAATGACTGTCGAGAGCATTTATGAATCATTTTTGACATTGCTAAAGGCTGGAATCCAATGTGGTACAGTTTGTTGAAAAGCCGTGATGGGGAAAATAATCAGCGTTACTTTGTGTGGGGAAATTTTCTTTTCTTTTTTTTTCTTTGCTTTTTGGTGACATTTCTGTCATGTAAATACTATGATGTTTTTTATTATTATTATTATTGTTATTATCATTATTATTATTTTCTCTCTTCTTTTTCGATTGATTGAACACCTTTTTGCTCACCCCCCTCCCCACCCCACCTCCCATCATATCAAGCCCCTAAATATCCCAAATGAGTTACTTTCATGCCTCTTCTTCTCTTTGAGACGATGGCGCAAAATGGCCATTTTTTTTACATGGCTAAATTGGCCACGGCTGGAATGGCAAAGCCATTGTGCCAAGTCTCTCAGTACACATAATTACCATACCAATGTTGTAATGAATGTATTATGGGTTGTTGAACAAAGGAAGTACATTTCAATTCCTAACAATAGAAATTCTGATTGAGTGTGCGCAAAAATACAGAAAAAAAAATCAAGAAAAAAAAATCAAAAGAACAAAAAATGCAGGGCTTTTTCAGGACCTGTGTTGTCATGATGACTCAATAGATGGATGGACAGTGTTAAAGGTGTGCTTTGTTGTATTCTGAAATGGGTCCTTCAGTTACTATGCCTGACAGATTTGATCAGGCAGCCGTCAAAGTAGCAAAGTATACTGTATTGTATCTTGATATTTTAACATAGTGTAGGCTTTTGTTTTAAAGTGGGACCAGCTTTTCTCATTCCACCAAGAACATTAACACAGTTCATGACTTTGTACAGTATGAAGGGAGGAACATCGCTGCCCTATGTTTACATTTTTTTGACAATATAAACACTACAGTATATACTTCATACTTTTTTGAGTCTGCATACAGTATGTGAATGTCTCAACCAGTTGTTGCAGTTGAGAAGAAAAATCAGAGCCCAATTTCAACTGTTGTAAGCTTTTCTTCTAAAGATGCAGTTCTTTGAAACATGCCACCTCCAGTGGGCGTCTGAGCAGAGCGTTGTGTACCTACTGATCATCGACTGGCTGAAAACCCACAGCTGCACACTGTAAGTCGCTTGACATTTCTGGCTTCAACATTTCTCTGGAAAAGCAACATTTTGCAGCAAGGTATTTTATTCCTCTGTTTTTCGTTACAGATCATTAACAAAAAATAATAGATATAAATATATTACCGTGTCTTCTACAGTAAATATATCTACATTATTGCAACAATTTACAGATAAAGAACATCCAGAGAGCCAAAGGTTATGTACCCTAAGATTTCTGGCGAATACACCAATATATATCATCATCCCCCCCCAAAAAAAAAGGAAAAACCGGCTCTGCCTCAATATGACTACTTCTCATGTTAAGTATGAGAAACAGAACACAAACTAAAGCTTATGA
This sequence comes from Etheostoma spectabile, assembly GCF_008692095.1. Taxonomy (NCBI): domain Eukaryota; kingdom Metazoa; phylum Chordata; class Actinopteri; order Perciformes; family Percidae; genus Etheostoma; species Etheostoma spectabile. The sequence continues at coordinate 19,302,457 of NC_045741.1, read as the reverse complement.
ACATCCTCATCACTACAAACATGGCCTAAGGTGCTAACAGCCCCTCCAAGATGAGAGTCCGTTTTATTCAAACAGCTGATCAGTGTCCACAGGGTCAGTGAATGTCCAGCAGAGAATCAATTAAACCATGAGGTCGTTTAATAGAAGAAAATGTGGCTTTTTAGTTCACTGAAATCAACCATATCAAGGCTCAAAAACAATGTAATCGTAAGCGTTTACTTTTTGACAAGACAGTCATGGCATATTCATCCTCAAGTATCTTCAATTCATGGTGTAAACAGAGATACTGTACTGTAATGCCTTAATAGTACCATAGACATTAAATGAACCTCCTTAAGAAGGACACTTCCAGAAACTCTCATTAAGATACAACTCATTTTTTTGACACATTACTCCTTAGTGAATGTTCACAAACCAGTAGCTGACTTAACTTCCTAATTCGGCATTGTATTCAGTGCAAACTAAACTTCTCAACTTCTCATGCAGGTATTTTAAAATAAGCCAGTTGCATCTGATAGAAATGCAGTATTTGTCGTACAGGTTGACATGTTTGCAGGTCTTGTTTGGATTTGGACTTTGTTGTTTTTTGCCGCGCGATCGAGGGACTAACAGTTCACGCAGTATTTTCAGCTGAACTTGTAACTGCAAACCTATAGAGAAATAGCCATCACAGTTAAAAGACTTAAAGCACAAACACTGTTATTACTTTTATGTTTCGTGGTGATTTGTTTTAAGGTCTGCTAAACATTTTTTTATTTTATTGTTTGTACTGAAATTGTTATCAGCTTGTTTTACAAATTATGAAAATACTGCACCATATGATCTTGTTTAAATGTTAAGGTATAATGAAAATGGGTCAGAACTATATTTATTCTCTTCCTTTATGAAAACAATGTATAAAAATTACATTTGAAACATGTAAAACTGGATATGTGACATTTATTTGAATGAGGCACAGTATGGCATAGTTTATAATGTTGTCGGGTTGATTTAGATGCCATAACTGTTGTTGATTTTTTGTCGGACGAGTACATTAAAAAAGAACAATGTTTGCAATTAAATTACCTACTTTTTGAAACAGAGAGGGTGTGAACCAATATAACAGTATTATAGAACAGAATCAATGTGTGTATATTTGGAGAAAATAGGATACCTTTTGATCTTTAGAGCCAGTGTGTAGTCATAGTTTTCACACACTTGCGTGTTTGACAATGTGCAGAGAGTATGGTTGTGCTGCATGTCAAAGTTAACCTGTGTTTTTGAGGTGGCCATTTTACAGATATTCATACTTTTTATGAAGAACCAGTTTTTTCCCAAAAAACATTTGGTTCTTAAACCTGGTCTAAAAATACATACCTCCTATGGACCAGCCAGCTATGTTTGTTTGTGATTTATTTTAATCAACTTTTGCTGATAAACTAAAACAACTGCTATTCAGAGACATAATGATTATTGTGGCACTTTGGTGATGGCCTGAAGTTATGTTGGCTGCTTGTCTAAGCAGTCAAAACCATGCTAGTGTTCATACATATGAAATGTACTGGATGTTGATTCTTCTTTTAATAATAGTATTAACAAGTCCCTTTTATCGAATCACTATTATTTGCAATAAAAGTCTTCATGTTCCAATATAAACCCACATCTGAGTTAATGAGCACTCAAAGGGGTTGTCACTATCACTGGGACAGGGTTTGAACCATAGCATGCCGTTGCTACAGTGTCCTCCTTAAAATTTAAACCATCTTGACACTACTTTCTCCCTGCGTTGTTTTGTTGTCTCCCTTAAAATCAAGGGCAGAATCAACGCTGTTACCAGGGTTCCAATTTGTAGATTGTATGAGCTGTATCAACATTTACTTTGTGTGGTAATTCAACTTCGAAATGAATTGTTGGCTGTTAGCGAGTAGACATGTAGTGTTCTGCCAAATATGGTCAATAACTAATCTTACGTTTGCTAACTGTACACATCAAAATCCAGCCCAATACATAGCTAGGTAGTCGGGTACTGACTAACCGCTAAAGCTAGCAGCTAGTAATTTTATAACCCCTCAGTTATATTTTTAAGAACATCACACACTAATATTTTAATCACCTAAATCAGAATCTTTGATAATGTAGGACTGAGCAGCAGCTAGTTCTGTCTTGTAGCGTTTGCTAATACTAGCTAACGTCAGCTAACGTTTTGGATCAATTTCGATGATGTCTTCAGCTTTAACTATCAGACGTGATTTATCAGATTTTTGTCACTATTACCAAAAGTAGACCACTACAGAGCAGTCAGCACTTAATTTATTTCTACTTTTAATTAAGTGAAAAAAAATTACAAAAGTCACAGTAATGTGGCTACACATCTGAATGTGAGCTACATTCAGTTGGTCTGGTTTTGTAGATACAGATGAAAGTTCTTTGAAGTTGACTTCAAGCAAATTACTGCTTTGCCAGCGGCACAGTTAAACCCTGGTGAAACAACACTGCTGGGACTGTTCCCCAGGCTTGAGAGGCATGAGGGAACTATCAGTCTGTTTGTACAGTGTAGCCTGAATTATTGAGTCATCTTAATTTTGCCGTATCATGCATATTTGATCCTCTCCCCTTTGCCCTTAAACACTACATAAATCCTCCTGAGCCCAGATGGCCAGAAGCCACAGTACATTGGATTAACCAACGTTTACAGTGCATCCTCATCATTGACTGGAGTGTGTCGCACAGTATATATTATCTGGAGATATTTATAAACATACACCACTGCATATTCAGTCCCATCATGCATCAGGGGCAGATCATACCTTTTTTTTTGCAACAGCACAAGGCTTTCGAATGTCCTTTGACCCAAATTCACTCTTGACTTCAAAAACCCACGGTTGTGTGACCTACCTTATAAAAGTTCAGTTGAAAAAGTCGTGTTTATGTACAAGCTGAAAAGAGGCCACACCACCCACCTGCAGAGATCACTGCCTCACCTAGTGCGCCCAGCTGACAGCAGAGGGGGGGAAAAATCTCTCCACTTTTAAATTTAAGATAAGAGGATTTTAAATATTGATGCTAGTGCACATTATTACAGCCCTGCAATCCCCAACCAGAATTTTTAAATTTCCCTTTTCAAAGCATCCTCATCCCAATGCATCATAATCATATTGTTCTGTTTGCATTTATTACAAGTTCATTTATGCTTTATTTACTCAACTTGTTAACAGCTGTGTCTTAGAGGGGGTCAAGCACTGTACTAAATGTGCCTTTAAAGTACTTTCTCAATTATAACCGACCCACATTTAGATCATCAATGCTTCTGTATGCAGTCTGAGCTGATGGTTCACTTACAGGGGAACTATTCTTTAACATTTTTAGCTTTATACTAGTATTTTTGTGTTTGTACTAGGAAAGGTTTACATGCTTTAATGTACAACAAAACACTTTATCATTCTCATACTGCCCATGGCTGATGTAACTCTATTCACCCTATTTATGAGACGCTCTGCTGGAGCACCTGTCTTCCTCTTTAAGCCCCTCTTCCAAAATAGCCCGGTCTGTTCTGATTGTTTCCTGGAATCTCCGCTGCGCTCCAGTTTTGTTTCAGTCGTAGTAGCTGGAGCTACTGCAACAGAGTTGTACCATAAAAAATCACAAAAAAGGCTTTTAAACCAAATACTACACAACTGGACATGTCCCAGCAGTAACGTGCCCTGAAATTGGGGAGAAATGACCAGCATTGGCTGCCAAGATTACAGCTAACTGGCCTTAGCATGCAGCTACTTAATAATTAGCAGTATGCTAACATTAGATTGTAATGGAACGAAGCAGCACTTTCTACTGTCAAAAGTCATAGATAAAGACTTCTGAATCAAATACTTCCCAATCGGACATGTTTCAGCAGTAATGCAACCCCAAATTGAGGAGAATTTAACAACATTGGCAGCCAAGATGACATCTTTTACTGCTGTTAGCATGTAGCTACTATAGTTAGCAGTGGACACTAATAGAGTGCAGCAGCACTTTCTACAGTCAAAAATTCCATTAGCATCTAGCTACATGAGGCAATGTTAACACATTGTGTAGCTTTAAAAAAATAAACAAATCCAGTCCTGCCTGGCCGGAGCAGATAGAAGGCGGGAGAAGGCCTTGGAGTTGCAAAAAACACTTAGCCGAGAGTAGAAGAAACTGTTGAAACCTGAGCGTTTAGAACAGTTGGAAATCTGAACGTTTTAGCTTACGGGATTTCTCTAAAACACGTTTACCTCATTATTTGAAAATTTGACATTATAACATTGTAGATATGACAGAAAATACGGAAAAGCATAATGTCCACTTTTAGTTTTCACTACATTGACTTCCTAACATTAACAACACTAAATATGTCAACATAGAAGCAAACTACTGCATTAATTAACTTAAACAGTTATTCTGACACATGTAACCCTTAAGTAGCATAGAATACAAATGAATGAAACAAAGTTAAATGTCATTGTAATTAAAATAATTAGGATTAATGCATATTTAAAGTGTTGTCATGTGTACTTAACAGAAGCAGGGTTCAAATCATCTTCATCCTGGTTATTATCAGGTCAAACACTCTCCATGTTTGTTTTCACTTCTTTATTATGGGCAGGGGCGTATCTGAAAGGCATGCTTATTAATCCTTTCTGTGACTGACATACTACTGTACCTGACACTATCTAAAAGACTTTGTGCTGCAGTAAAAAAAAAAAAACAGCTTACGGCAATTATTATTTTGTGGATAATGTGTGATGCTGAGTGTCACACAGGAAACATGATGACAAACTCAGAGACTGCTGTGACACTTTACAACAGCTTGTCGCTGTATGGAGCTAGAACAGTGACAATAACCTGTGGTATGGAAAATAAAATTTGGCATTGAAACAAGAAATATTGG
>NC_045741.1:19297494-19297559 GCF_008692095.1 Etheostoma spectabile | reverse complement strand
TGTTGAACTGACATATAAAACACAAACATCAAAAATAAATAATCTCACAATCCTATGATATTATT
>NC_045741.1:19297118-19297484 GCF_008692095.1 Etheostoma spectabile | reverse complement strand
ATTTGTTTGCATTATGATAGGTTTTTCACTGTCAATCTACATTTGTTCTTGATATCTGTGTCTTTTCAGTGAGAGTTTTTTTTTTTAATGCTGTCAAGATTTTAACAATGTCACTGGTTTTCAGTTTCAACTTTCTGTCAAAAAGGGACAAAGAGGGTTTGGTTTATGGGTATTTTACATAGGCTACTGGCGAGAGACCGCACCCCCACAGACATCCTCATAGATGTGTCCTTTAGGACTACTAAGGCCAGTGTTATTGCTGGTGCACAAGACTTGACTCGCTCATTACCTCCGTCATGGATGTAAGAGAACAAGCTTGACATTGAAAAAATCACAATGGAAACAAATGTCAAAGTGAAATAATAT
>NC_045741.1:19297022-19297108 GCF_008692095.1 Etheostoma spectabile | reverse complement strand
TGAGATTACTTTTTGATGTTTGTGTTCAGCTCAACATTTTTCAGTGCCAATATTTCTTGTTTCAATGCCAAATTTTATTTTCAATA
>NC_045741.1:19289279-19297012 GCF_008692095.1 Etheostoma spectabile | reverse complement strand
CTGTCGCTGTTCTAGCTCCTTATCGCTGCACTAATGGGAGCACACACACTGTGTTGCCAATAGAAGCTGATGTATGGAGGTGATTTATTATATTGCAGTTGGCATTTACAGTCTTGAAAGGCAAAAATGAATAAATACGGACAATGAGTCACTTTGTTTTGCAACTAATACAAATGCTCAACCCATCAGCGTGTGTTTTCAGCACATAATGGTTTACAGTGTATTGTGATTTGACTACTCAATTATGGATGTTTGCAGTTTTTATACTGCCAGGAATATATGTAAAACAGCATTACCTTGCAGAAACACTAAGGCACCATATACAGTAAGTTATGGAAATGATTAGCATGGTGTCAAAGTGCTGTTTGGTTTTTCACAAAGGCGTCTGTGGCCGGCATGAACACAGAGGAGAGCGGAGGAGTTGTGAGAGAGCGATTCCTCCTGACCCTGCGGTTAATGAAACCCTTCCTGTGCCTTTGTCAGTTTTAACTGGGAGATTGTGTCATACCGCACTGGAGCTGCCTGCAGTCGCCATCCTACTTCCCTGAGCAGCATACTGAGTTGTCAGTATAAAAACAATCCTCTGTTACTTGACTGCTAGCATTCAGTTTGGTAGATATGTTTGTTGCAATGCTGTCCCTCCTTTCAAACGCAGGCAGACAGAGAGTGAAAAAATGTATTTTTCTATAACCAGTCTCCAGGAAAGTTTAATCCAGCTCTAAATAAAAATAAAGATAGAAATAAATCATTCCGTTTTTTTTTTTAAATAGGCCTCCCTCTTTTCTCGCGCGCACACATATCTGTTGGCACATTACTAGGGAGCAATTTCTGACTGGTGTGAAACACCTCTGATATTGTGTAAGCTGCCAATATATTAAAAAAAAATGTACATGAAGTATTTATCAACCTGTCCCTCATTATTTCCACTGAACTGGAGAATAAGCTGCCAGCCAATGAGTGGGACGTGGTGGCGCAGTGGATATTAACCCACTTAACCCCTAGTTTCTCCAGAGGAGTGTGACTTCTGACATATATAGCAATTGTAAGTCGCTTTGGATAAAAGCGTCAGCTAAGTGACATGTAATGTGATGCAGAGCCTGAGATAATGCCTGGGTGTTAAAGCAAGCTATCTAAGCTAGGTCTCTCCATGACGTCAACGACTGTGAAGGGTTTTCATGTAAAGCTTGCGGGCAGGTTTGGTGAAGAATTGAACAGGTTTGCCATAGCGAGAATGCCATCTTTTGACTGACAGGAAATGTAATCTTTTTTCAATTGTTTCCATGCCCCAAAAGGCAGATTACACATTGTTTTATATACACTGAATGGCACAGCAAATCAATTCTTTGTAGCACCAGTTCGTCATCTGTCTTCAGTGTTGTTTTTGTTTAAATGGAGTGGCCTCTGGTAGAATTCAAGGTAATGAAGTGCAGCATTTCTTCTGTTTGTTAACTGTAAATTTATATTTATGCCATTTCTGTTCTTTTTACAAAAGCAGGAATGGAAATTATAAGGTTGATGGGAACATCCTGAAATTTTCTATATAAACTTTTCTTTCTTTTTTCCCTTTTTCTTTTTTTAAATCTTCAATCTTTCAAATCATCATTCTGAAAAACAATGTGATGAGAAGTGTAGAATGGAAATGTTTACTCAAATGTGTATGAAGGTCCTTTAGCCACCAGGGATATAGTTGTACATTTATAGGCTCTAGATCACTGGAATGATATATACGGCTTTAAGTGGCATTGATATATCTATATATAATATATATAAATATATATATTGATATTTGTCCAAAAATAAGAAAATTAATGTACTTTAATTACTTTATAGCTTACATTGTGTATAGCACGTATGCAAGTCCATTTTCATCATGTTTGATGTAATTTTGTAGCAGTGGTTTGATACTAATAAATGGCAGTTGATGATGGAGTTCTAGATTGTGTTTTTTGTTGAGCTGAAGTGACATTAACAACAACACTGTCATGCTTTCATATGTGTTCAAGGGGGAAGGTTTTGACTGAAGAGACTCACTCTGGAGCCACACTGGAATAGGAATAGGAATACCATTTATTCATTACAGCATGTTACAGATTAAACATATCCAAGTCACCCATTTCATGAACAAATACTTTGTGATTAGAGTTTCATGTGTATAAACAACTTTTGTTATATTAGTTTTTAATACACATTTAATGGAAAGTTGTCCGTTTTAAATGCATTTTGTTTGTATAGTTTTACTCATTCCCTTGACATTCAAAAGTAATTAAAAAAACATCTATGGACCATGGTAAGCAGTACAAACATTACTCCATTACTTCTTTCCTTTACAGCAGGACAACAAGATGAGAAATGCACGGACTGTCTCACAAGAAAAAAGAAAGGAATAGTCGTTTATCCAAATGCCTAAAACAACCAGTGTTTACGTTACCTGACACAAGGATTTTGACGTTTTTAGCGCTAGGAGTTCACTGTTAGTTTCCTCTTACCTTAACAGTCGGCATGGTTTACTTTAATCCATGACCATAATCTTACCAGAACCTCAACTAAGAAATGTGACAAAACAATCCCAACTCATGGCCAAATAAGGAGCAGTGGTGCCTTGAGCTCAATGCTCACATGCTCACAATGACAATGATAACATGCTGATGCTAAGCAGGTAATAATGTTCACCATTAATTTAACATGTTAGCATGCTTATATTAGCTAATTATCACTAAACACATAGCAGAGGCTGAAGGGGATGTAATTTGTTTTGTAGGTATTTAGTAATGAACAAAAGTATTGAACAAATTGAAATGACGGCGCCAGATTCAAAATAATTAATCTTAAAGACAACATGAATGTGTGTACCAAATTTCATGACAGTCAATCCAGTTGTTGTGTAAACATTTCCCATTAAAAAGCACAAATGTCAACCTCCTGGTGGCGTTGGGGGAACTCAGGGGGATAAACAAAGTCCGTAGGATTCATCCTCTGGTGACCATGAATTGCTGTCCAAGATTTCTTGGCAATTCTTCCAGTAGTTGTTGAGATATTTCAGTAATAGTAATATTCAATTTTTGTTTGGTCACAGATTTGACAAAATGGTGGATGCAACAATGTCAGTTAAACTGTTACTGCTATAGAACTGTACTTCTAGCAACAAAGGCACTCCTAGGACTTCTTGTTGAATTAAAACTTAAACATCAAAGTTATTTATCAATCCTAACTTAAACTCCCTGATCAGGACTGTTAAAAGTACTTTTTCCAAAGTCTATATTATCTGAACTTGCTCAAGTGTTTTTTTTAGCCCAAACCTCAATCTTTCCCTGACCATAACCAAATCTCGTCTGTGCGCCCAGACCTACTCAAAGCACTGAGCGATTATTATTGCTAATGTTAGCTCAAAATGCCATTCAACTGACAAACTTAGTTGTGCTTGATTGCTAAGTTGTAGCCAGCAGTGAACGAACTTTGTTAAGTAGGTCAATTTTTACTGTATTGATATTACAGAAGTCTCTCGTTAGCATCTTAGATGCTACTTTTTGCAAAGTGACTCACCTTTCCCAAATTCACATTTTCACTTGTTGCAAAGTGACGCATGCGCAAATCTGCACCCGACTTACATCCTAGGGGGTAAGCCTCTCCTCTCTAAGCGTAGCTTCCATGGCGCCAATTTAATGCTACGAAGCCATCACCTGCAGTTAGCATTCCATTGACTGCCATTCATTTTGGTGCCACTTTGACAATGAATAACTTTACATCTGAATCGTGTCAGGACTTTGTTTGTCCGTTGTTTATTTCTAAAGAAACACAACAATGTATAAAAGGTTCCATTACCTCGTACCTCACATTATGGCTCCGCAACAGACATTTTTGTAAGACGGCATCTTGGAAGTTTCTGATCAATACTGTATGGTGATGTAACCAAGTGGTGTCCCATTTCATAGGAGTATGTTTCCACCCCTTGCCCTTGCCACTTGGTTTCAAGGGCCAAGGTCTAAGGGTAAGGGGTAAGGGGTAGGGGTTAGATGGAGATATGGGATACAGCCATAGACTAGTTTGGAGTGTATGTTGGAAAATCAGCTTCAATATTCCCACTGATCAATGGCTTAAGAAACTTCTAGTCATGAAAGTCTGTAGTTTTTGGGCTGTCCTGGATGCATTGTTCCACCCTGACAGCCCTTTTTTTCAAGCCCCTTTTAACAGTCAGTCACAATGGCAATAGGGAGTTTGATATGAGGACAAATGGTCAGATACAGTGGCTGAATTATTGACTTATACCAAAATGTGAGAACAGAATTACTCTGGGTTTAGAGTTGAGTGGAAGCTGCTCTACACTCTAATTGCCCCCCACCAACAGTACGTTTTTCTTGGCAGCCCTGTTTGGAATTTTACAGAGCACTGATGAACAATACAATGCACTTTAGGTGTTTTGTTAATTATTTAATTAATAATTAAAGCTCACTGAGATTGTCAAGATCATGCACCGCACAACATTAAGCTGCGTAAAATCAGGAGACTTAAACAACAGGTCTGGTCACATTTCTAAATATCAGTGTTCTTCCAATTAGCATAGTCAGAAACATTTTTTTTTCTCTTACGTGATGATCTACCCTCTCACCTGAAAAGAAAGCTGAGGCAATTGCAGACTTTGTGGCTCTGCAGAGAATATGCAAATGTGAAGAGATGGAGTTTATGATCCTGAACTACTTTGCTCTGAGATGGAACATAAGTGACGGCAGCTGAAGTCAGGAAGAAATAATTTGCAAAGTGTTTGTGAAATAAAAGAATAATGAGACCTGTGTCTCAGGCATATCCCTGCTCTAACAAGGCAATTAGGACGATTGTGACAAGCTGGATGGCCATTTGGACGTTATGCCCTCAGATTTTGACAAAGCAGCTTGTAAGAATGAAAATGTGTTGCTTTGCATTTATTTCAAATAATTATTTCTCTGCTGAAGACATTTAAATAGGTACTTTAACAACCCTGACTTCTAGAAATGACTGCCAAGATTAGTGATTGTATCACATAAAGAGTAAACGTTGCTAATGAACAATAATAATCAATCCAAATTCTCCTCCTGTGTGGCCTTCAGTTATCAAACTCAACTCGATCAGCAGAATCACTCTCTGTCTTCAACAATTGCTTGAACAATAAAGATTTTTTAGAACCCCAGTGACAATGACATCCACATTCGTCAGAGGGTCATCACCATTGTGCTGGAGAGGCTGTGATCACAAACATTAATTTTGTCAAAACTAACAAAGGACTGGGAAGGCAAACATCCTGAGATCAAAACCAGTTTAAACACTGATGTGCTACTTTATGCAGAAAGACTTACCAGCTGCTGTTCCATATTGTTAATTGTTTAATTAAAGCTATAGTGTGTAGTTTCTGTCTTCCCCATGAGGAATTCTAAGTAATGAAAACAAAACTGTCGGCACGTCCACATGATACAAGCCTTCCGTGACCGAGCATGCGCCCCCATCCCTCCACCACGCAGTTGCTAGTATGCAAGGAGGACACAAAAACATGATGGACTCTTCAGAAAAGGTAATTATCATCAATTGAGCTTCTGCACAGCAAAGTCGCCGGACGCCACAATCTTCTGAAACAACCCAGTCTCACAGCAGTTCGTAAAATGGCCACATTATTTAATATAATGATTTGTGTTCACGGACACGTTCATGACGTTTTCTTTTGTGGTGCTGAGCACGAATTAAACTAATGTATTTTAATGGGAAGCATCTTTCATGATCACAGCACGACTACGGTAGCGAGTAGTATGAAAAGCCGAACATTTGCGCAGGGAGGTTGGTTGGGGTGGTGGATGGGTCAACAAATCAGGACCTTCACCCCGGAGACCAGGGACGTGTCCCGCGTCACGTGTGACAATTGATTTCCTCGTTGTTCTTTTCCTGAACACAGTCGTCCTGTTGTTGTTGAGAGTCCCATGGGAGACCGCCGCCGCCGCCTCCCGCGTGGGCCGTTTAATTTCCCCGTTGCATCCCACAGAGACCGCCGCCGTCTCCCATTTTCATTTACATGCATGTACAATATTTGTGCATGTCTACGTCTGCATAAGTATTTTGAATGCCCTTGCCATTATCTTAAGAGGGTTCACAACAGTACACATGTATTTTTTCAGGACGGGTTCATGTTCGTTGACATGCATGTCTTAAAGAGTCAAATTTTCACCCACACTGCTCTTTGTCGCCTCCTATTTCAAGACTCCAACATGTGTGTGTACATCAGTACATTTTGCATTTTTCTACATTTCAATACATCTTGTTAAAATGAGATGAGTTTGCAACTATTCTGCAGCCATGCTCTCGAAAAGTAAACATACCAAAGCGTAGACATATTGCGCCGTCCTAACCCTACAATAAATACGCAATCAGTCCACATATTTGCCGTTTCATTGAGGTGCAGTAAAATTCAAACACACAAAGTCGGGGCGTCTTACATAACCATAAAAGTAAGCCTGGCGGGTGCTGTCATCAAAAGTGTGCCTGCAGCCACCTTTTTGAGATGAAAAACAAATGAAACACTTTGAGGTCGAGCTGATTTCCCCTCCCGTTTTGCAACTCCATCTGTCACTCCCAGCGACTTATTCTGAGCAAGAGTGCTTTCCTGCATAACCTCCATCACAGCACGCAAGATGAACGAGGTGGGTCTGGTCTCTGTCCTCTGTCTTCTCTGTGCCAAGGCAGCATGGGCACCGCAGCACCGAGAACACCTGCAAACTGAGAGTAATGAGGCAGTAGGCTGTACGGCCGCCCATCCTCCCTGCACTAATCAATTCAGCTAGCCATTAAAGGGTATTGTCTGTATTTTTCAATCTGGACCCTATTTTTCCATGCATTTGGGTGTAAGTGACTCAACTGAACAAAAATCTTTGTTGGTCCAGCATCGAGCAATACCGCTGTAACCGGCAGTTGTGACCCAAGTTGCAATGCAAGCCTATATGGCAAATGTGCAACATCGATGGCTGTCCACTTAAAGTACTGCTTTTGCAGCACTTTTGAGTTTCTGATTACAGTATGGAAAGTTGCCGTTATCCTGCCACGCTTTTGTGTGTAACTTACTAATGCCAGGTCAAAGGTTCATGGGAGAAAAATATATGTTAAGAACGGTTTCTGTCCTGGTTAGTGTGTTTTAAAAATGTTCTGTTAATGTTTTGGGTGTGCTTTTATGTTATCTGGGTTTAGTTTTGTATGGTTGATTTAGTGTTCATGTTTAGCTACATTTATTGTTGAAGTGCTATTAGTTCAAATTATTAGGACAAACTTGCTGTGAATAATAATAAGTTAACAGTAGAGTATGAGTGATTTTCTAACTGCATTCAAATTGTGACAGTTTGGCATGAAGGAGGACCCAGACGCACAGAAGAGGAGTGCTGAACAAGGTTTTAATAACAAAAAGCAGAGCAAGAAGGTCCAGGCAAAATGACAATACAGGAAGCTGGGAAAAACCAAAAGCCGGAGCACGAGGGCTGGAAAATGCACAGGGAAAAAATCCAAAGGGAACAAACGGGTATACAGGGAAGCAAAAACTCACGGGAAAAATCCAACGGGAAAAACGGTAGGGAACACAGGGCACGACGACAGGACAGCAAACCGACAGGAACAAAGGCTTCCACACGGACAAGACAAAAGGTTCTGACAAGGGACAAAGGGAACACAGGGGTTAAATACATGAGGTAACGAGAAACCACAACACAAATATAAACATTAGGTATGGACAGTAG
>NC_045741.1:19288832-19289269 GCF_008692095.1 Etheostoma spectabile | reverse complement strand
TTACATGCACCTTTAATAACAGAGGCAGTGTATCTTAAAGTGAGCAGACAAGGCATATTTAAACAAACCAAGTAAAGAAATTGATCTTTTTTCCACAGATAGATTATTCCAATCTGCTGGAACCTTAATCTCAAAGGTCCCATGGCATGAAAATGTCACTTTATGAGTTTTGTTTTTAAATTAATATGCATTACCCCAGCCTGCCTATGGTCCCCCAGTGGCTAGAAATGGTAATAGGTAAAAACCGAGCCCTGGGTATCGTGCTCTGGCTTTGAGAAAATTAAAGCTCAAATGGGCCAATCTGGAATCTGGAATAGGAACTCATAAAGTGCAAGGTTAAAGGTTACCTTCCCTTTCTCTGCTTTGCCCGCCCAGAGAATTTGGCCCATCCATAAGAGAAAGACATGGCTTTCAAACGAGCAAAGTGGCAGTTGGTC
>NC_045741.1:19279860-19288822 GCF_008692095.1 Etheostoma spectabile | reverse complement strand
CCACACCCCCAGCCTCCTCCTTGCCCCCCCCCTCCTCAAAAGCTACAGACTCAGAAATGGTGCATCCTAAGGAAAGCTCATCGTAGGATTGGCTCTAATGGCTGTAATTCTGCACCAAGGCTGAATTTTGAGAAAGAGACTTCAGATATGATATTAGGGGACCACTAAGGTCTATATTAAAGCATCCAAAAAGCACCATGTCATGGGACCTTTAAAAGCTCTTTTGCCAAATGATTTTTAACTTGCAGGACAGAAGTAGAGTTGATTAGAGTGCCAAACTTCATAGTTAGACGTATAAGATACAAGATACTCTTTTAAATAAGGAGGCTATTTGAGATAAATACATTTAAATATAAGTTGAAGCCAGTGAGTGTATCTTCTACTATTTAGAAATGGCCAATTAAGTGCATTATACAGTATACATTGATGACTGAGACGAGGACATCCAAGGACAAATCTGCAAAGTTTTATATATATTAGTTATTATATACTGTGTTAAGTGGAACAATGTCTGAGTTAAATGGATTTTGATATACAACGTCACAATAATCAATAATTGGAAGTATAAGTTGAGAGGCAAGTTTTACACGAACACTGCGCGTAAAGCAATTCCGGGCCCAATATAAAACGTTGATTCCAAAGTTCACTCTCCATAAAGCTTGCTCGATGTGTAATGTGAATGATTAGTGGCACATACAGTGAGGTTCGAAAGTTTGGGCACGCCAGGTAAAAATTTGTATTAATGTGCATAAAGAAGCCAAGAAAAGATGGAAAAATCTCCAAAAGGCACCAAATGACAGATTAGACATTCGTATAATATGTCACAAAAAGTTTGATTTTATTTCCATCATTTACACTTTCAAAATAACAGAAAACATTAAAAACTGGCCAAAAGTTTGGGCACCCTGCAGAGTTTATTGCATGCACCGCCCCCTTTGGAAAGCTGAGACCTGACAGCGTCATGGATTGTTCTCAATCATCATCTGGAAAGAGAAGGTGAAAGACGAGGTGATGCCAATCTTAAGGTTTTAAATGCTCAGACTGACCTAGCCCCAACAATCAGCACCATGGGTTCTTCAGTTGTCTAGAAAACTGAAATTGAAAACTGAAAACTGGCTTTGTCTACTGCATGAACTTACCGCTCTGTGTTAATACAACTTGACCTGTTAAGTTTGACCTTTTGTAAAAACTTAGACGATTTAAGCAAACAGGTTTCCACGCAAATTTCTAGTGAAGTTAACTAATTTGTAGTAAAAGTGTATCCTCACCTTTAGCCTATCCATATCTAAAGATAACACCTATTAAAGGTGTTTGAAGTCTATTTGGATATACAATTGAAAATATTTTATATAACACAAAGCTACGCTGAGAAAGTAGCAGCTTTATACATCCATAAACCCTTGTCTGCTTTCTAAAAGTGGTCATCTGTAGTTTATGTAAGACGGTCACAGTTTTATGTTTTTACACTGCACATCCTACTGGTCGCATTTCCTGTTGAAATAAATTGGAGTTGTTTCCAATCACAGCTAACAGTAACTTTCCTTTTCTTCTTTTTAGTCCAAATAAACCATTGCTGGAACAAAAGCATAACACATGACTTAAACAAAGACCCTTTAGGTGCATTTAATGGTTCAGGTTGAAATGCAGATGCAGTGCTTGCACACTTACTGTGAGATTATTTTTTCCCAAACATGTCAAGCAGTGGTTCTCATCTTAATACATGAACAAAGTATGCAAAAAGATGTTTTCCTTTTGATTGAAACATCCATCTTCTTTCTATTCCACCCTTTCAATCTCGTAGTGTCTCTTTTGCATTTCCATTCTCCTGCCAGCCTCCAAGACAGAAGCCAGAAATGCACTGGATAAAGACACTCTGTCACACGGTGCATATCCCCCCAAAAAATAATCATGCCACCGTGTCATTACCCAACCTCGACTCTCACGGAGAAAGCACATCCAAAGAGCATTTTTTAGGAGCTCCCTCCCAAGCACTAGTAAGCATGGCTAATGGAAATTTAATCAGCAGCAAGAGAGGACAGCAGGCATAATGCAACAGATGATAAATAGAAGAAAGATGCAAATGTATTTATTTTAGACAGGCCGGGCTGACAAGCCTTATAATGCCTCCTCATGCAGTTGCTCCCTGAAGCTTCCTTTTGATGGCTTCGAAGTGGTATGCACCATATTTCACAGCCTATCATTTATGGAATAAATTGTGTTATTCATAGAAATGTTTTCATTTTTTTCTGAACGTATCTTGTCACTGGTGTTCGAGCACCGTGGCAGAAGGCCTAAATTAATAAAGAGCAATGTCAATTTCTCCAGTCATTACAAACCAACAGTACTTCAAAATTCCAAGCATGTTTACATGTTTTAAGACAAAATTGTTCCTTTTGTGCTCTCCTGTAGTATTAACGAAGTTTGTACTTAGAGCCAAAAGACCTGACTGCTCTTTAAGCTGTGCCTCCAACAACGTGGATTTACATTAATTTATTTCTTTGAAAATGTCCATGGAATGACATTTTTTGCAATGAATCAAGCAACTAAATAATGTGCACATGACGCAGATTCTGTATTTCATATTTCATCAGAATTGGGTGACATGCGTTCATGCTTTATAAACTGGCAAAACTGACAGTCAATTTTGACCCGGAAGGACAACAAGTGCACGGTCGATGGTAACAAAACACAATGGTTAAATCATTGTTACGTTACTTAACTTCTGGTCACAAACCTGACGCAGAACATTATGTAAATCTGTTAGTTAAGTTTGTTGCATTAAATGAAAAAAAAAGCTCAGCAAAAACTCAGTGTTGGGACACAAGCACTGATCTCCTTGGCAAAAGTGTTGCGTTCGAATAACCCATCCATCAACCCAACTGCACCCCAACAAACTTCCTTCTTACGTGGACTTTTGCACTCTTATACTTTGTCTCTTTACTTCCAGCTGTGCTCCCGTAATGATTACGGGACACCACAAGATGGTGTTGCCACTATATGAGACGTAAACGTAAATATGAGTCATAATTGCTACTCTTTATCTCCACAGGTTAGGTCAGTGCAAGTTCATTATGTGAAAACTCTGTGAAGTGACTGGAGATCAGACTGTTCATTTTTTCTGACCTATTGGATGTAGGCTATTTTTACTGTATCATTTCCCTATGAAAGGGCTTCATTGTGCCCCATGAATTGACATGCTTTCACACAGATCCAGCAGTCATTCTGTCCTGCAGCCCAGGTGCATCTGTGCCACACAGCATGTCATTAGCACTAATATAGCTGTCAAGGGAGCTGCAGAGCTATTGTCCGCACAAGAGTGCAGCTGAGCTAGTTCGCTTGTTATGCCGTCCCTCTATTTAGTTTCTTGTTTCTTCTTGATGGCTTGAATCTGGCTGATACCTTTGCTGTCAGTACAACAGCGCAGCATCCCTGCAGAGGCATCACTAATCCAGTCTTGTTTTGGTCCTCAAAAGCTAGTGGTTGGACTTCGCTGAATAGCTTCAGATCTGTCAAACGTCTCCTTGAACTGGCAGCCCATGAGAGGGAGTAATTTGATGAATCCTGGCTCTGCATGCACACAGCATCATATAGTAAAAGCACAGCTAGAGCTTCATATATTACAAACGTGTGGAAAATATAACAACGTTCAGTTTGTTGTTCCCCTTTACAACACTCCCATCCACATATACAAGAAAGCTTTCATTTAGCAACAGCTTCCAGCTATATGCCGCTGCAGATTTCTGGTTTGACATTGATGTATAATCTCTCATAAACACCTATGAATTAAAAATAATAAAACACCATCCTCTCTCTGGCTCAGAGACATACTGCATTTTCAGCATCCAGATTTCTAAATGCATATGTACTAAATGGAATCTACTGAGCATATTGGTCTGAGAACAAATGTGACAGAGAGGAAGCTTGCTGTACGACGTCCTGCTGAGATAACACAAGTTTCCCTGTCATGATATCCTTTGTTTTCGTCTTTCATAACAGCCATGTGGCAAAAACAAAACAACCATTTTACTTTATTTCAGACAAGTGGAAGAAAACAAATGAGACAATCCTTCCTATCATTGATCAAACTAACCTGCTCCACACTTTGAAAGCTTTTTGTATAGATTTATCTTGTTAGTGTCCTACTTTAAATTAATCCATTGAGGTTTGCAAAAACATGACTTCAAATGTCAAACAACACGGACCGAGTTCAGCCAAAAGGGAAACCATGGTGATAATGATGTTTGTTGGATGATTAAGACGGTTTCAGTGACTAACTTATGACTTACGACTAACTTGTGACTCAGTGCCATGGTATCTTTGTCTTGATAAGAAAGCCATCCATTTTAATGGCTTTTCTTCTCCCTTTGTTAACGAGGCACATTTCTGTACAAGAAAATGGCACCCAAATGAATGGTTTGCTATTAAAGGGGAAATAACAGCTCAAAGTAGCAAAACAAAAGAAGACTTATAAAGGTTTGAGACATGGAGATTTGCCTTCTCAGCATGCTGCTTGTATTAAGTTTTTTTTTTAAACTCTGATTATGCTGCTCTGGTACAACAGACCTTTTGTGATAAACAGTTCATTTTGGATTTCATTCTTTTTTGTTGTCCATCTTTCAGGGTAACGCACATTTGTCTTGTCCATGTACCAATGGACAAGACAGATGTCTGTCTAGCTTTTAATAGTTATTAGTTGTTAGTAATTGTTTCAAAACTGACAGGAATATACCAGATCAATCTGGGGGTTGAATGGCCTTCAAAACTTAGTGCACATTTTAGTGAAGCATCTAAAGGAGCAGCACTTTCTAAACAATCTACTTTTATCCCCAAAAAACTACATGGCTCTCTCAACATAAGAGCTGTCCTTGTGACATCCCAAACATTCAGCAAAACTATGTGGCAAAAAAGTACTTCTCCAGACAGACAATTCACATCCTGTTTTGTGCCAAAAGTGAACTCTGGTTTCTTTTAACCATGAAGGGTTTCCTGATTAACCAAATAGTTTTTGTTCCCTAATCTTAATCAAAACTTAACCATAGAAGAGGATGACCAGAAGTAATTCTTAGTCAAATTAATTTGGATAATTTTCGAAGACACTGACAAGTGCCCTATTTTGTGATTGTGGTAAGGGACCTTGTTGAGCAGACAATGCAAAGTATAGGTTTAATGTGAGCTACAAGGTAATGGAGCCTTTTATACATTTTCGTGTTTCTTTAGAAATAAACAACGAGCAAATAGAGTATTTAAATGATTCAGATGTAAAGTTATTGGCTGTCAAAGTGGATCCGAAATGAATGGCAGTCAATAGAATGCTAACGGCTTGTGATGGCTTGACCAAGGGAGCTTCGCTTAAAGAGGAGAGGCCTACTTCCTTGGTAGCATGTCAAGACGTACATAAAACGCCATTGGAGCCATACCATAGACCCAACAGGAAGTCCGCCATTTTTAATTGAAATTTCAAAATCAGTGCGATTGTGGCCATTTCCACATGTTGTACTTTAACAAACTCCTCCTAGAGATTTCATCCGATCAACTTCAAATATGTTTTTTTGCCATCTTAAAACATTAAAGATGAAAATGTATTAAAACCAAAACTTTTTGTCATAAGGCATGGCCATTTTGTGCATTTTACCATCAAAACAGGAAGTGGGTGTAACTTGAGTGTACATTGTCCAATCGGCTTGAAACTTTTCACGATTCATGAGTGTCCGACCTTGACGACATATACACGCCGATATTGGCTCAAAGTCATAACGCCCCCTAGTGGCAACAGGAAGTAGGCCTTCCTAGGTGCTGTACTTTAACAAACTCCTCCTAGAGATTTCATCATATCGACTGTGGCTGTAACTGCAGTGTACATTGTTATGTCTTCTTAAAACTTCCCAATATCAACAACAGTCCAGGCTTGAAGACATCTGCAGGCCAATATTGACTTTTAGGTATAGCATCACCCACTGGCAACAGGAAAGCAGCTTTATATGACAAACATCATCCGATTTACATGAAACTGATAATGTATGGTCTACATGTGATACTGAGCTGCCCCCTATACTTTAACCATACCCACTTACTCAGACCACATCCTCTTTCATAACAGTTGAACCGTTTAAGTAAGTCTTGTGTGAGGTGTCATTGAACTCAGCAGAGAGTTCCTTCTTCATTAGTGATAGTTTGGCCTGCTCCCTATTCTTGAGCCACGCCCCCTTTCATAACTGGTAATCCATTTGAGGTATAGTCTTGTGTGAGGTATCATTGAACTCAGCAGGGATTTTCATTTTCAATGGTGACAATTTACAGTGTCTGAGTGCTGCACAAATGCATGGTCAGAAGGAGCGGCGTGCACCAGTAACCCCCAACACGCGCAGAGGGGCCGTCCAACACTGCCAGCAGCTTTTAGTAATAGTTGTTTTCATTCAATGTTCCTGCAAGTGTTGCCTTTCATTATGAAACTCAGCGTTTCTCAAACGCACAGAATCCACATGATCTCACTTGACTGCTTTCCTCAGAGTGCTAACTGGCATTTTGTGGGCAGCATCTGATTGTGTGGAAATGTGCAGAGCTGGTGGGCTGAAAGGTTCCATGCTACCAACAGAACAATCCCAATTGGGGATAGTGTGTCCTCCCCCTCTGTCGTTTCTCGCTCAGAACTTGGCCAGCTCTCCCTCAGGAGAATCTTTAACAGAAAAACAAGGCGATTAGACAAGCAACCCGCAATACAAAATGACTCACCATGCAGTTTACCTCCAGACATGAGCTTTTATACCAGCTGTAACTCTCCGCCGTCTCCAACACATGCGCTTGCTCGCTTTGTCACAGAACTTTACATTTCCAAGTAATTACAGGTGTTTCTCATTATTGGCTGTTTGAATTAGGGCTATTTTCTCTCGACACTGGCATGTATTTAAAGATAAAGCATAATTTAATTACTTTGTGACTTTCATGTGTCGCCTGCGTGGATATGCTCGTGTTTTAACTTCCCACCTGGACAAATAGGCATGTGCGTAATGGTTATGGCATTTATGTCTCAAAAAACCAAGAGCCGTTTTCAACAAATGCAACTCGTCTAGTGCAAATTAGGCATGGTAAATTACAAATTAACCTATCCTAACTCTGATCTCTGTTCAGGCAACATGCTGCGACTGTTTTTATGTTTTAATCTATCTTTCTAAGATAGACTGATAACAGTGAGACAGGGGGACGCCTAAAATGGGAGATGCTTGCATTGAGGTCCATGGCTGCGAAACTCCCCCAGAGCACCACCAAAAGTTTGTATCTCCAACATCACCACATCAAATGTCTTTGTGGAAATGTCCCAGATATGACAAGTGATAATTTACAATGGCAGCTGCAGGGCAGAAGACAGAGTGCTGGCACAGTCTCCAATGACTACATCTGTGTGTGTGTGTGCATCCCTTTATGGCACAGATAAGCAAGAGGAAGTTGGTCTTAGTACTGTCTTGGTACAAGCCATACATCTCATCTCTGCCTGACAGCCTGTTATGAGCTCTCTCCAAACACGTCATTGACAAGTGTCTTAAGCTGCCTGTGTCTCCTTGAACCGAGGATAAATGACTGTGTCGTCTTGAAAGCTTAACAATATAAATGATTTATATCACCCAAAAGTCCTCTGGGTGATTCATGGCTTGCTGCATGTATAGCTGTAGCTGGCATTAAATGCACAAACAGCTGAGCTAATGCGGTTAGGCTGGGATACTACTCAGTGTGAGACCATGCGTGCATGTGCCTGCTTGCTTCAGATGAAGAACTCTCTCTGGCATTAAGGTGTGTGATGTTTCTGTGGCCAATGGTGATAAACCAACTCGTGAAGTGGGCTGTGCATTCACGATCATGCTGTCAACTTCCACACACACTACTTGAAAACTGTGTGGTACAAATGTGCATTTGCATACAGAAATTGTTCAGATTGATATTTTCCAGTATTAGGGCAGCGCTGTAAGACACAAACAAAAACTGACAGAGCAACAAATATTATGTCAGTTTGGTCTACTCGTGTGGTTTATTTGCCATGACATGGAAAAAAAAACGTTTGTGTTAAGACTAGCTTGCAGAAGTCAGTGCTGTGGTTAATTATAGCTGCATATTTAACAAATGTAGTTATTTACAAAAATAGTCACTGCTTCATATTCTGGTGTTAATTTTGAATAAAACACAATTTTAGCGCAAACTCAATTAGCCTGCATCCCTTTTTCAAATTGAAAACCCATTTGCTTTTCAATACTCTGAAATCAAGAATTCATAATGTGGTCGTAGGTGCCTGGATATTTCTTAATTACAACATAATTGATGGCTAATCTTTCGTAGCAGACAGGAGAGTTGTTGTTAGTTGTGCACTGGCATGAAAAGGAGGAAGTAAAACTTGACTATGCTTGAGCAGCTGAAGTTATTTTTTCATTAGACCTTGGGATACACGTGTGGTGCTCTGATTTGGGCACACAGCTATCAGCCTGGAAAATCACTCAGAGATTGTGTTTACATGGTAATCGGCATTCAGAGTGCACGGGTCATGATCAGGAGAATTAATATAATTACCTTTATCATTATTTTATTATCTGATAAATTGGCTGTCTTGACAAATGCTCCCTGAGGACAGACACGTGGAAAATGGCAAAGTGCAGAAAGTCTCTGAGTGAAAGCGGTTCTGCTGGGCTGATCAAATTAAAACTGCTTTGTCAGTCATGCCTAGACGTACACATGGGGGCAAGGACAGTGTGAAATTAAGGTTACAGTTTAAATGGAGACCATGGAGAAACTACTATGTCAGGATGAACTAGTAAAGTGATGTTACTCATTTGGTGTTTAAAGGAATGTTAAGTAAATAGAAACAATAAAATCAAATGTAAGGAGTCTCTGTGTTATGGTTTCATTTTTTTTTTTTATCCTGCTTTCTTTTCCTTCGTCGTGTTCCCTCCCTGGTCTTGTGTTTGTGTCTTGTTCCTCCCCG
>NC_045741.1:19279578-19279850 GCF_008692095.1 Etheostoma spectabile | reverse complement strand
CCCCTGAGTGTCTGTAGGTTCTGTTTCCTGTTTTATTTTGAAGTCTGGTTTTTGTTTCATCCTGTCTTTAGTTTTACTTCCCGCTCTTGTAATTACCTGATGTTTTCCACCTGCTTCCCTGCCTTCTTGTCACCTGCCTCTCACTACCTTGTTACCTTGTGTATTTAACGTCTGCGCTTCCCTCGTCTCTTGTCAGATCGTTTTGTTTCGTCTCGTGTTCCTTTGTGCTGTGCTGTGCCTCTGCGTCGTTGTCGTCGTCGTCGTCGTCGTCG
>NC_045741.1:19279009-19279568 GCF_008692095.1 Etheostoma spectabile | reverse complement strand
CGTCGTCGTCGTCGTCGTCGTTGTTGTCCTGTCAGGAGTTTCTATGTGTTGTTTCCGTTTCCATGCCGTCGTTCCCTGTTTTTGCTCAGCTTTCCCCCCTGGACCTTTTGGATTGTTTTGGGATTTTGTGACTTTGTGTGGCCTTTGTTGTATCCTGTGTTTTTGTGGACTTTGCTTTTGTTAAATAAAACCTCGGACGCTCTCTCCTGCCTGCCTGCCGTTCTTTGCTTTTGGGTCCTCATTCCACATCACCGTCACACTGTCATGTGTGTCTGTCTGCCCTATACTATCTTACTGTCCTTACTATATACTACTTGGCAAATTTGTATGTACTGCTGAGGACCCAAGGAAAGTGGGAGCTCTTGAAAGCTACAGTTCACACTGTGTAGTGTATTAAGCAGTTGTGTGCGGGCCTGGACGAACCTGGGCCCGCCCCCATTGAAAGCTGGCCAGCCCAATCAAAAATTCAAAGTTAAGTGTGCTGGTGCGCAAAGCGCTGCTACAATCACAACATGCATTTCTGCATCCCACAAATCTCCATCAACTGCAAGATGCTATC
>NC_045741.1:19277824-19278999 GCF_008692095.1 Etheostoma spectabile | reverse complement strand
GGGCCAACATTTCTAAAGAATGCTTTCAGCATCTTGTTAAATCAATGCCACGTAGAATTACGGCAGTTCTGAAGGCGAAAGGGGGTCAAACAGAGTATTAGTATGGTGTTCCAAATAATTCTTTAGGTGAGTGTATACACATTGTTCGTCTGCTATTTAATCACTAAATTCACTTCTGAGACTTTTTTATGCGAGAACCCAACTAATCATAACAAATATGGGCAGTTTTACAAAAATTGGCAACGAGAGGCGTTAATTTCCCCAATTGTTTGTTTAATAACTAAACACACATATCCATTATAAGAAAAGTGGAACCTGTGGTTTTTCAAAGTTATTATGCTCCACAAGAGATTTCGGGCATGACGTAACAAGCTCGCTGACCGGGCTGACTCACACACCGGCCACGGACTAGGCAGAGGCGAGGGAGGGCAGAAAGATACCCGTCTCCCTTTCTCAGTCTTGTAAATAAATTATAACATGTACTGTATATTGGAGCTGTCAGTCTTCCTCTAATACCATTCAAATTTCATTTATGTTTTTTAATACTCAAATAATATTCAGTAGATAATACATACTGCATAACGCAGTCATCTGTCCCAGCCAGTGGTGTGGTCTACGTGTACAGTATATGCAGTATACCCACTAAGAAAGCTCCAAGATTTCCATATACCCACTTAAAAATGCGCAATGACATGTAACAACATACTTTGCATTATTATTTTGATAAATTTTGAATTATCTGTTTTTTTTTCTTTGCATAGGTTAATTAAAGATATTTCCACCATAAATTGATGCATAAAAGTGTGTCAGAATGCAGGAAATGAAGTCTTTGATGCTCAACATTTTACAACCATCCTGGTCTATACATATACAGTACAGTAGACTTATTCTTAGACTTAGACTTCTCTTTATTGATCCTTTTGGGATGACTCCCGTGAGGAAATTGACAATTCCAGCAGCAGTTTTAGCAATAAAAATGTAGAAGAAAAAGACAGTAAAAAGACAACAAAATGACAGTAATAATAATAATAATAACAACAAGAACATTTGTCAAAAAAAGACCATAAATTATTATCAAAGTGTCTGTGTTAAGTCCAGTGTTAAAGTGATAAGGTGACCAGGTATTAATGTAAGTCCAGGTGTGAGTGTATGTATGTATGTATGTATGTATGTAT
>NC_045741.1:19264615-19277814 GCF_008692095.1 Etheostoma spectabile | reverse complement strand
ATGTATGTATGTATGTATGCATTGTCCTCTAAATAGGGCAGCTATTTCCTCCTCCCCCCGAGTGAGGAGTGGCATGAGGGACAAAGGAGTCCTTGAGTCTGTTGGTCCGACACTTGGGAAAGACCAGCCTTCCACTGAACAGTATAACCACTACGATAGATTAGACTGCACCACTGGTCCCAGCACACTGGGGTCTGGCAGATTGAAAGTTTCTCACAACTACAACAGCTTATTTTTTTAATGAAAGAATCATATTTCCTGGATTCTGGACAACTACATTACTTTGATTTTGGGACACCCTATATTCAGGCCCACCTCAACTTAATCCAGACCCACCCATCTGTCACATTCTGTATCCGCCACTGGTATTAAGGACTGGTATTATAGGACCCCTGTTAACCTTCTGAGACCTAAGGTCATTTTTACAGTTTATTGTCCGACTGGATTTATTTTATAAAAAAGAACATCAACCCTGTTGTCTACAGTCAAGATATGAACGTACTTTTTTTTTTAGGACAAACTGAGTTATTAGAATATTGGGTTGCAGTGAGGTCACTTGCATGTTAAAAATGGTTGTGAGGGTTAGACAAATAAATATAAAACGTACATGAATCTTCCAGATATGTATTGATATCACAGACAGTAAGTAAAACCTAACCATTTTCCTTTCTAAAACACTTCTCATATGTCTTGGATCACACTGTGAAGAAATAACATACAACTTATACATTACAATACATACAGTTTCTCAAAGAAAGTCAAGACACTTTTGCTCTCATGACTTTACCTATGCCAAATAACACAATAATGTCATATTTATTGATATTACACCCCACATGCTACACAAGCATGCGTGTCAAAAATGTGCTCCTCTTGGCCTTCCATACAGCCTATTGGCCTTTTTGTCCCCTCTGGCCTTCCATATAAGATGGTGACGTTGTCTCCCATATATGGGCATACTGGGGCCTCTATTTCCCTAAACAACGGCAGAAATGAGCCAAAACGCGATGAATTATGGACATAAAGTGGATCAATCTTGGATGTAACAGTTTGGATTTAAAGCCCAACAACCCCAAAAGAGGCTGGAAGTTCCAGACTCAATAGAAAATCACCTGTAGAGGCTGGAAAGACCCGGAAGAGACCTCCGTAACCGCTAACTCGTTACCTTTCAGACGCAACCATTGGTAAGTCGCTAGCTTGTATGGTTGATAAATTATTAAACTATGAATCAGAGGTGCTATTTTTACGCATGGGCGAGTGTCTCGGGCTCAGAGGGTTTTAACTGTTACACCGCGGAAGGCATCCTGGGTACAGCTGGCTCTCTGTCACTCGCTACAGAACATTCAAGAACAGATGAAGAAAGATGTTTCATTGTACCAAACTCAAACATTTCAGGCATTAGCATTGTAACATTCCGATTGTACGCCAAGTGGAAATAGCCTGGTCCCAAACAGCTAGCTGTAAGCAAATGATGCCTATGCTATAGCATTGCTAATGGGATGCAACTATGTCATGGCAAGGTGCAGTCTTGAGTGTAAAGTTGTTTAAATGAGCGGTTCTTGAGAAAACTGCAAGGAGCAATGCCGGAAGCCAAAAGATTGGCCCTAACAAACTTGTTTTGAAGGGGCAAAACACTAGTACTATGCGATTATGAGAAATAGAGCTTTGGCTTAACATAAAGTGATCAGTCAAAATCCTGTGGCGATCATTTCATTGAAATTATGTTAGGAAACAGCGTGGGTCAGGGTTTACTTCCTGCCAAGTAGAGCTTCTCATTATACAAATGGAGGGGTCATTCTTCCTGCACATTGTTAGCTTTTAGTTGAGTTTATTTAAAGAAGCAATGTTTTTAGACATTTCTTCCCATCAAAACATGATGTGGGGTTCTCTTATTTACAAGATCTTTAGCACATTTCTGTTTTTTTATACACAGCACTGAGCCATACTGTATGTGGACAGGAAATGAAAACTATCATATGGAAAAGTTAGATTAAGTTAGGTTTACTTTGTTCCAATTAATATGGGTCATTTGTGATCCCCACTAAGATCAGACCTTCCGTCTGAGTATTCCCAAAGCTCAGAGAAAGAGGAGGGACTTTTCTTTTCCTTAATTAAGAAAAGATAAGAATTAGCCTCTATCTGGGCTTATATAAAAAATAAAATACACTTGATGTGAAAAATAAAAACTATACAAGAGCAATTGAAGACAAAATTACAAGGCATAAGTGAAAGCTGGCGGCATCCCTCTTTAACGATTTCACCCATTGATCTTGTGGGATCTCATATGGACTTTATGCTTTTAATGACCCACAAAGCTTGCACCAGTACATGTAACTAAATCACCAAAGTGGGAGAGTTTGCCTCATCAGGCATTAGACAATTCAAGCAGTACAGTGTCATGTAAGAGAGTCCTCATTTAGTCATATCAAAGTGCATTTTTATGGTGAGGCCTTTCCTGTTACTTCTATTTTAGAGACCCTAAACCAAAAGCTGTCTCACACCAATTTTTTGTTGCTTCCCAGCATGTTGCACTGGCTGCACCATATTACAATCCAACCTCTGTATTTGTTTCATGCTAAAATTGGTGAAAAGGATGGTGATTAATGAAAAAAACTAATGGTTTGGGTTCCTAAAGAAGTTAAAAATAGTTGCCCACAAGAGAGGTCTTTGTCCCTCAGGTCAAAGTCTTTGAGTATTATTAATACAGAATCACAAATAAATGATTTAATTATATTAATACAGCGATAACTCTTACTTGTTGACACACATAAACAATATAGTAAATCATTAATTGTTATACAATGTTCCGCTAGTTTACAGATAACTTGCTGTAAAACCAATCATTAAAAAAAATGTTAACATATTCACTGAACTAATAGAAAACAGCTGGGCTGATCAAGCAGGAAATTGTGGGATTGGATCAACTATCTATTTACAGATCATTTCACCCTGATAGGAACATTCACAGGACACTTCTTAGAAGAACAAGATTCCTATAAACTCAACATTTACATGGGGAACCAGAACCAGTGCAGACACAGGGTTTCAGTTTTATAGAGTCATAATAAAATCTCTGATAGCTGTATAATTAAATGGACAGTTACCACTGAGCTTGCTGCTGCTTTCACCATTTCATGCTTTGTGTTATTTTTTGTTTGTTATTCTGCAGTTTGTGGCGTCAGAGGCCCATTAATGATTTCAGGGCGGGTGCGTAAAATAAATGGTGACCTCTTGGCCTCACCTCGGCTCTTCCACAGTGCCTTTAAATAATAAGCAGTTAATCACACTTTACCACTCTCTTTCAAGCTTTTCCGTACTGTATTTTAACCCCAGGATGGGCTGACCTGTGGAACCTGGCAGAAAGCTGCTGACTGACATCATAAATCATAGTTTCCCATAATAATTGGTTGAGCTCTGGCCAGTGGAAAACACAGAAGACAATGGTTAATGTTTGTAGGTGTGAGTGAAAACAATAACAGTGCACACACAAATGTACTAGACATACAAATGTACTGTACCTCTCATCCTGCACATCTGTCTAGACAAGTTTCTCAGATGTTTTCATGAGAGGCATTAAGGCCAATTACGTCACACTCACAGCATTTCAAAGGGTGACAGTCCCAAAAATGCTTTTTAGCCCAAGCACTGTGCTCTGTCTAAATTTAGGTTGTTGTAGCATCGTCCTTCTTACTTTTCTCCTGCGCCGCTATCAAAATATTCACAACACATCTCCATCTTCAGTAACAGATTGTAAACTATATTTAAACGTGTAAGTATGAAACACTGGAAAGTGTTTTGCTTATTCCAGGAGGTACCTGGGTGTCCTGGGTGTATATTACTCATGCTTCTCATTGCTTTTTAATTAGAGGAGAAAGAAAAGCTACAAATGATCTGCAGGCCCGTGCTGCCTTTTTAAGCCTTCTCCGTTGGGGTCTCAGACAGTAAATAATCACAAGGAGTTATATATAATGGTTTTCTCTGTGGATGCTAAGTGGAAAGCCAAAACAATGCAGCCTAATGAATGAGGCATGCAGCACAATAGACGTTGGACAGAAATGCATCAGTGCACACACTGCTGTCCATCTTTCTGCTCTACGCATGAATAACACTATATATTTGTGTCAAACTTTGAAATGATTGAAATGATACATTGTGCACAGAGTACATTCAAAACATGTCATTTCAGAACAGAGACACTGCATCTACTTCATTACTAACAGTGCACCCAGTTCCTCTGAATGAATGGAAAACTGGTATCAGGCATACGTATATAGCCATGCAACACATACTTTTAAATACTTGGTTTATATGTATGATGTGAAAGGAACACATTCAAACTATGTGAAACAATTTGCGACACCCTTCAAATCTATTACAGAAGTTTGAAATTCGTCAGTTCATTGTGCCTTAGTTGTGATGGTTGTGGTATTTTGTTCTGTAATGTCTTTTTGATTGTGTTATTTTTTGGTTTTGTATATATTCTGTTTCATCCTGTTTTGTGTTTTGTTTCATGTCATAGTCCTTGGTTGCTCTCTTCTCTTCTTTAGTGTGGATTGTAGTTTCTCTCTTGTGGTCTCATGTGAGTGTCTGTATGTTCTGTTTCCTGTTTTATTTTGATAGGCTGGTTTTCTGTGCTGTCCTGCCTTTAGTTTTACTCCCTGTGTTTGCTCACTCTTGTGATTACCTGACGTCTTCCACCTGTTCGCCAGCCCTTGTGTCACCTGCCTCTTGTTGTCTCATTATCCTCTGTATTTAGTCCTTGTGTTCCCCTCGTCCGTTGTCAGATCCTTTTAGTGTTCTTTTGTGTCAGGTTCCTTGCTCCGTGTTTCTTGTGTCTCTGGATTCCCTTGTTCCCTGTGTCACTGGATTTACTCACCTGCTTCTTACTCGTTAGGAAGTCTCTTTGTGTTTGATTGGACTCACTCACCAGCTGCTTACTTGTGTGAAAGATCTTCTATGTTTATCTTGGATTTACTCACTGGCAGCTCACTCTTTTGAAAGAGATTTTTTATTTTTTAACTAAAAAGGGGGTTGTTGGAACATTGTGTTGTGTGCGCAGGTACTCTGGCTTTTTACTACCATGAGTTTACATCCACGTCAATGTGTAACAAAACAAACACATGTCCCTAACATTAGTTATTTGTAAATAATATAATATGAACCCATCTAACCTTGGCATACTGCCGTATGGAAATCCTGGAGCTTTCTTAGTGGGTATACTGCATATACATGTGTATCACGTCAACCAAACCACTGGCTGGGACAGTAAAACACAAGCTCTTTACCCTGTGGTTGTTTTCAAAATCCTCTACTGCATACCGCAGATGACTGCGTTATGCAGTATGCATTATCTACTGAATAATAAGTTTTATTATTTTGAGTTATTTGTCACAACAGAACAGAGGAACATCAAAATGTAATAAAGTTCTGATAAAGAAAATGTAAAAAAATACAATCTTAAGATATGAAAGTCCTTTTGAACAAAAACACTAACAAAAAAATGATAATCAGTGTTGCCAACAAACTATGTAATACCAACCCTCATAACATGGTTGATGTCTGTTTTTAATTTTTAAATATTTATTTATCAGAATCATTTGTTATAAATGAATATACAAATGTTGAAAAAACCTATTGGCCATTATAAATGCTGATGGGTGGGGCTCTAGTTCTGAGCAAACATGCAGTTCAACACGAAATCCATAGCAACTGTTTTGAGATGGATGTGCCCCTGTTGTTCAGAACTAGTTGATATGAATGGTGGCATCTGTGTGCATATTGAACTGAAGTACTCGTTAGTTACCTGGGGACTGAGCCCGGTTTAGACTTAAGAACTGATTACGTATTACACACAGAATTTCACCTGTTTAGCCACGATAGGGGCAGGGGTGCTAATCTTACGGTTCTTTGGTTCTCAATAAGTAAAGTTAAATAGTAAGGTTTTATTTCTATTTTTGGTTTCATTTAGACAATTGTATCCAGTCATTGATTATAGCTCTTATTTTAAGTGTTTTAATTCAATTAAAGCCAACAGACCACTGTTTAATGTTCATATTTTCCAAAATAAATGACAAAATGTTGTCTTCTGCATTTCTTTTGTCCTCCTAAAAATGTGCTGAACCGTGACTCTAAAACCAAGGTAAATGACAAACTGTAAGTGTATGCTCAAAATGTTTTTGCTTAGTGTTACTATTGTATACAAGACGACTGTTTTCAGATTAAGCAAAACTCTAAATAAAATTCAGCAACAATATTTGTTAATGTTCAATGCCAATGTTTTTAACAGCTGCGCATGGCAGCTACTGCAGGGTTAAGAATAGACAAATAAAACACTTTTTCAAGATCAGGAAAAGGTTTAAAAAACAAAACAAAACAAAAAAAAACTTTCAGTGCAGGTCTGTGAAAGGATGCAAACTCTGGTCTCCATCAAGAAATTCAAATGTGCTACAAACTCATCTACCACTACTTCTTGCGGCACTTAACAGTGGCATTGGACATAAATCATGACTTAGTATGAACATCATTCATAAGAATACTGGGCTATATTATTTTTGAGATTTAAAAATTGTTTCTCCTTAAACTATCCAAATTGTTGCGATAATTGCACTTTTTGCACATGATGTCACTTCCATTCCCCTCTTGCATACCATGCCTACTGTATGATTAAAAATGAAGAAAAAAAAAAAGGAGAAAGAGAAACCAAGCTGAAAGTTCAGTCACACTATAATAAAAGTCCCATTATGGATACGCAGAGGGGGCAGATACCTCTGCAGGCAAGATTGGTGCAATCACGTTATTCACAAAATCACA
This sequence comes from Etheostoma spectabile, assembly GCF_008692095.1. Taxonomy (NCBI): domain Eukaryota; kingdom Metazoa; phylum Chordata; class Actinopteri; order Perciformes; family Percidae; genus Etheostoma; species Etheostoma spectabile. Next base: position 19,271,004 of record NC_045741.1, on the reverse strand, counting down.
ATTGAGCAACAATAGAATCAGCCACGTGTAGCAGAAGATGTGAGAGAAGTTCAGTTCCTCAATTTTTGAGGACAAAGCAGCCATTTATGCTTTGTTCCACAGAGGGTGAATCTGACTTAAGCAATGAGACATTACCTGAATAGAATTATGGGTATTGTAGTTGATCCTAAGTTATGCTTAGCAAGAGCAGCACTAATTCAAGGAGACTACTTCGCTGTCCTTTCTTTTGTCAGTTATGTACAGTACATGGGTATTTGTTTTGGTTTAAGTAAAACAATTAGTATGGCAGAAGGTTTGAGGAGAAATTACATGTTTTTACTATTAGTATTATTATTATTGCAAGGAAGGAAGCAGTAGGAGGGAATTAATTGTTTCCTTTTTAACAAGCCACTATGGGGGGCAGGGGGGACAGGAATGAGAAAGTCAGGTTGTGGAGACAGCTTAGGCTTTTGATCAGCTCATCTCAGTGTGACATGTTGTGGCCAGGGGATGATGTGGGACTGGAGTGACAGGAAGAGATCCATGCATACAGGAAGAGCGAGGAAAGGCTTTGTCACATCTGTTACTTGCAGCCCCCCTGTCAAGATGTTCACCGGCTGTACACTGGTGCATGAATACAATGAAAATATAACATTTGTTTGGTAGTTATATATTTATTTTATGTGGCAACAGTAAATATGAGCCATACATTATAACTTACAAGAAGACAGCAGTAATGTGATGTTTATAACGATATATGATGGTACAGTATCCAGGCAGACAAATTTAAGGATGTGAAACATGATGTTCATGTGACGTCTTGTGTAATGTATTCATGCAGTGATCAGCTGTCAGGCTGAAAAAGAGTCTCCACGGAGTTTGCCTTCTGTTTGCTGCTTGGACATACTGCTGGTCCGATTACACCACCAAACAGCTCCACATACAAACTTTCTTCTGAGTGTGAAAGAAACACCTTTACTGTCACAAACACGTTCATCACAAAAGGCTGGCCACACTGTCACTTCAACAAGCAACCACTGAGTCAATTCCCAAGACGTGCCTTCACCTTCTAACCTGACAGCCAATCATGACAACCAACAATGACGATAGTGGTGCTTTGGCAATAAAAGTCATGCAGGGATGCCGTATTTTTGTAGGCTGAACTGGAAGTCAGCATCGCCCTGGTTCCCTTGGCGAAAAGAGCATAGGATTTTTCAATTGGATTTTGGATTATTTCAGAAAATAAGCTCTGTGGCAAACAAAAGATAACGATACTTACATTTTTGGTTCAGATAGATAATCTTCACAAATGAGCACCAATATGATGATTTGAGATGGGTAAATGCAATTGCCAGAAGTAAAAAGGTAATGTGAAACAAAATGCTTCAGAACTCCTGAGTGTGGTATTTACTGATGTTTTTTATGCTGTAGACAAATTACCTTATTACAGACATCTAACCAACCTTTGACTCTGAGACAAAGGAACAGGAAGTGCAAAAATGCTGACTACTTTCAGGGTTTCATGACTCATTCCTGCAGCCTTCTATAAAGGCATACCTTATCGCTCTCTCTGAGGAAATTCTACAGTACAACTAAGAGCAGGCAGTTGTCGAAAAACACCACCCATTCCAAATGATGGTACGTTGAGGAGTTTTTGACCACTAGTGGAGCTATGTTTTGATTGACACATTCCCATTTTGTGATTTAAAGCTAAAGTGCATGGTTTCTGTCTTCCCCTCATTTTCTAAACATAGCTATACTGAGAAACACTGATTTTTGTGGAGCTGATAGGCTTAATTAGCTTTGTATCAACAAATTTGGCAATGGCTTAAATGTAGCGGATGTCCGTTAATATAAATAATTAGCTATTAATTACTAGCTACTTATAGCTTTAAGTCAAGCCAGATAAAATTTGACAATTGTGAGAGAAACCTGCTTAAATCTTTGGTCATACAGCAAGTGGTGCAGCAAGTTCACCAACTGTCCATTCAGATGTTCGGACCAAGGTTATAATCGTTAACGAAAACAAATTAAATAACAAAAACTAGGTGGGAAAAAACATTGTCTTTCACTGAAACAAAAATAAAAACAAGGTACTACAAAAAATCAACAACTAAAATAAAACTGCAATGTCTGTTTGAAAATAATCAAGTAAATGTCCTTAGTTTTTGTCTTAGTTTCTTTCATAGAGCTAATAACGTTATCTTCCTGAACACGACATTTCCCGTGGGCGTGTATAGTTTCTGACTGGGAACCCAGAAATTCTGACAAAATTCCATGTCAAATCGAACAGTACATGTCTGTGCCAAAAGTCGGAAGAAAGTAGCAGAGTCCTATTTGATTATAACTGTGTCAGATAAAAGGGTAACAATTTATTTCAGGGAAAAATCCCACGAATTTGAAAGTTCATTTGAGAAGCGCGCACAAGGAGGCTAACCTAGCTTACTTTAACAAGGTAAAGGAGAATGCAAAGCGCCCCTCCCCTGAGACAACTGCAGGACAGAGAACACTACAAGCTGCTTTCACTGGCAACCTGACAGCTGCTGGTTAGTAAATACGCAGGAACACCAAAAGAGGCTGGCAACGTGGGTTAATATGTGGATTAATACTAGGATGTCTACACAACTGTGTGAGTCGATTGACTTCAAAAAGTTCGCTTCTTTACTTGAACCAAAGTTCAAAACCCCTGTTGATGTCTGTCTCTTGAGTCTGTTGGCTGTTTAGGTTTTTTCCTGGAACACTTCACTGAGACATTTTGCACTTCCTGCTTGTGTGGACTATACACTATTTATGACTATATGTATGCTACATTTTATGTACCGGTGTTATTGTTGAATGCATTGTGAATACATATTTCTAAAATCGTATGAGGTTTTTGTTGAGTTATTATTACCCAATACTTTTTCTGACCTTTTTGAATCCCACGACAAATAACCTATATTACAAAGTAACACTAAAACTATTAAACAATAAACTAAAACTAAGCATTTCAAAAAAATAAACTAAACTAGCAAACCCGCTTTAAAAACTAATTAAAACTAAACTGAATTTGAAAACAAAGTCAAAAATAAATGAAAATAAAAATGCTAAACTATGACAACCTTGGTTGGAACACAGCACAGATAGATGGTAGACTATTATTTATTTGTTTTTCTTTCTATTTACATAATAACGCTGCGATTCCCCAGGCATTAATCACACTATCTGACATGCCTCAAAACAGTCATGACAAAGTGACTAGTCTTTATTAGACATACAATACAGGGATGAAGAAAAATAGTGCTAGTGAGCAAACATGGATGTAAACAATGCATGTTTCAAAAATTTTAACCTAATTTTTTTCCATTGTTCTGTGAGGAAGGAAATACATTTGACAGAATTGTCAGGCCTGTTTCCATTCCATTCCATGTTTGTTGATAAACACTGGAATGGAAACATCCAACATTCAAATGAAAAGCACATCATTAATACTGTGTTTAAAATGTCAAATTATATTGGTTGAAATGGTTCAATCTATTATTTTAAATAGGGTGGATCGAATGTGACAACAATACATGCACGTCTGAGAAAGAAATGTATAAAACCTGTCAGACTATTATATAGTTTTCTAGTTTTAATCTCTGACAGCCACAGGCCTTTAATTGTTGTAAATGTCAAAAGTCTTTTAATTATTTTTTCCTCCTAAAAGTATTGTGATGTCTTTGGTAATGAAAAAAGGCAATAAGGAGACACGCCAATTCCTGAATGGTTGATTGAGGCTTTTCACAAAAAATGTGTTGATGATCAAAGACACCAGAGATAATTAAAAAAAAAAAAAAGCACTGATGCAATGTGACTGCATAGTGGAGATTTGCTAAATCCAGGCATTCTGGGATATCTTTTCCATGACTAGGAACACTCCAATGAATAATTAATAACTCCCTTGAGAAAAAAAGTAGAGAAATAACTGTTCATATCTCAGATTTGTTTCTCTGTGAGTGAGCGGCAGATCGCGTCACATCTGTACATATTTTGTCACTCAAATCTTGTGGTTTATTGATCATTTGCCTTCCAATGCATCCAGCAACTTGGAGACACCAAAAACAGCTGTGAGTTCAGTGCATAAGAAAAGCACTAAACCAACAGCAGAACTAATATAATAGCATTTTATTTTTTCAAACAAGAGCTGCTGCAGTTGTATGAAGCAAACGTTGGCTGTGATAAGTCAATAAAATGTATTTAGCAAAGATGAAGTGCACAGTGAACAGTGCAAGTGTGATTGTTAGAGAGGAAAATGGACATTGAAGCAAGAGAATGATGGTGAGGTTTAGAGCCACAATGAAGTTAAACACCTTGTTCCAAATAATAAACTGAGACACATACAAGTACACTGACTTACTTTTGAAATTGACCATATCTTCTAGAGAAAAATGTATATTATATTTCCGCTACTTTTGTCCTAAAACGTGATGTCAAGCTTAAACCAGCAGAAGATCGAACCTTAACATGCTGTCAGGTGAAACACTCGTGAGTATACATATGCATATACTGTATATATAAATAATACTGTGACAGGATAAAAAATCGTCCTTTCCCACCGGCCTGGTAATCCTCAGGCGGATAATTAAAAAGTGTGTGCTACAGGAAAGGGAGAAAAAAAAATTATTAAAATAAATAAGTGAGGAGAAGGGAAGAGGCTCTGTGCAGATCCCGGGGGGATCCATTAAAGAATGTTTTCCTGAATTGAGGTTAGGTGCATTGATCTCTGTCGAAGCTGGCACAGCTGAGAGAGAGACTCCCTGCATGCAACTCTGACTCATTTCGTAGATTATTCCAATTAAATCACTGTGGCCTGCCTTGCTGCCTGCCTTCATGATTTTTTAGGAAAGCATGAATTGGCACCTGCCACATTAACTCCAATGTCATCAAATGTGACTAAAAGAAAGACATGCTCTTGTCAAAGTAAGATAACTATAAAGAGGGGAAAGGGGAAAGATGGCTAACTAAGGTGATGTTTTGTCTACAGCAGCAGAAAAAACGATTGAACGTCCACCATGATAGATTAGACACATTAGGTGCACGCTAATAGGTGCACTGTCCTATACAGTAAGCCTAAGTGTCATTGTATGATATATTGACTAGTGTGAGCACAGCCATTGTTTTTGTTGCCATTTGTACAGAATAATGGAAAGCCCATTACTTTGAGTTACTTTGGGGACATTCTTTGGCATTTACAGGCAGTTGATTGGGACATTCACTTACCCTCCATGAGACAAGTCAACCATGAAAGACTGTATACTAAAAACTTTGTCTTGTACATTTTTTAAAACCTTATTCCACAGACACTAAGTGGTGGCACAATGTAGACAGCAACACATAACATTTGTTTCTGACTATTCCCGCATTGCCAGATCTTACTCCACAGTAATCCCACCAATTGGTCCCAAGATGTCTCAGTTAGATGGTAAATGCCGTTAACATATTTGTTGTACATCTTTACAATCATTTCCTTTAAGAACCAAGCAGACATGATCCAAATTTTCTTAAAAGCTTGAAAATGTTAAGCATATGAATGGATATTGACAATGGCAAAACACTGAGTGCAGAAGGTAACGTGAGCCACGTACAGGATGTCAGGCTTTTTGTCCACCACGGTTTCCAAGGTCCATTTTAATCCAACATGTACAGGAAGTCCTTAAAATGCTCTAAACGTTGACTTCTCCAAGACATATGGCATCTCAACTTCTGTATAAAAGATCAACTACGAATCTATCTATCAATCTCAAGACAATGGCACTTATTTATGAAACAACCTAAAACACGCGTTGGACTGGCGTACGCCGATTCCTACGCAAGGCTCGGCATTTATCAATTTGAACGTGAGTGTGGGCTGCGACCCTACTATATACGCCAGGAAAAAAAATGCAACATTGTTTTAGCCTGTGGGGTTCTGCACAACATCGCGCAGGAAACCAGGGTGCCATTAATGTAGTGATGGAGCCAGATGACCCAATGCCCAGAGAGCAGTGTTCAGCACAGCCCCAACTGAGGCTATACGAAGGAGACTGGACATTACTCCTCGCTTTCAAAAGGTATAGTGTTATGTTTGGCAATGATATTCAGTACAGGAAACATGACGATGCACAACATTTTTATCTATTCTTCATGTTTTTGTTTGTCTTTTAAAGTGTTGTTAATGGCCACAAGTGACCGATTTCTTTCTGCCTTTGACCAAGATATTTCAGCTTGTTTTTCCAGCCCTTCTACTATCAGGAGACAGGGTGGTGGTTCAGCACAAAGGTTGGAGGACACACGCTCTTCCTCACAGCTTATGGTTGCCTGGCTTGGACTCATATAAAAAAAACACAAGTAAAATTTTTAAAAAAAATGCATAAACTCCACTAAAGTGTTTATTTAAATATAGGTACACC
>NC_045741.1:19262517-19264605 GCF_008692095.1 Etheostoma spectabile | reverse complement strand
CCTAAGAGATTACAATATAAGCCTTATATTACTAGGAGTATAGCATACATATGCCAAGGATGAACAAATTAAATCAACTTCAGCTGGAGTCCGATTTAACAACGCAACACTATTGACCGCATCAGTGATCTCTTTCTGTTCTGCATTCTTCCTACAGCCTAATACCAGTTTTTAGGCTGCCAAATAGAAAACATGTTGCAAATTAAACTGAGATGTCAGGGTTTCAATCTTCACCTCTGAAAAGTGCTGCTTCTTAGCCAGATTACGTCTGGCCATGTAGTAAATAGTAGGGGCGAGGCCCTTAAAACCGTGATTGTATTGGGTATTGGGTATTGGATGATATTTAAATTCCGATCATTTCCAGCCGCTGCATTTACGACCATTCTTACGCTCTGATTGGTGTGATAGGAACGTTTCATGAATCCCACGTGAAGCCTGTTGTAAGAGGATTTCTCCGCTCATATCTGCGCTGGTTTCTACGTTAGGTTGATAAATGAGGGCCATTGTGTTTCTCTCAATAATGCATTAGATCTATTTATTTACTTTATGTTTTGATTTGTAAGTAAATATTTATATGGCCTGCATCCTTTCTTGTGTTGACAACCAAGGCAATTAAATATTGTGGCCTGTTAGTGGCTGGTACAGCCATAAGGCTCATGCTTATTAGTGTCAATGCACAGGTAGTGCTGGTACATTTTACCAGCACTAGCTGTGCCTTGACACTAATAAGCATGAAAGCAACACATAAGTAATTCTGATGTAATTCTTTACACATTTGGTCATAAACCGACATGTTGGATAAAATTACATTTGGACCTGATGATGGCACTTGAGGAAAAGTTAGAAAATCAAAAATGTCATTACAAATTATCCTCTGGGCACCATTGATGTCTGTACAAAATGTCATGGCAATCTATCCAAGAATGGGTGAGATATTTCAGTCCGGAATAAAGTGGTGGACCGACTGACCAACACACTGCACCCCTAGAGTCATGCTGTTGGCTTAAAATGCATCAATCACAATCCAATGTAGAAATCTCCCAGGACTCCACCTGGTTTGTGTCAACCGTGGTATAAACAAATGCTGATTTTGAAATGTCTTTGGGTTCAAAATGTCTTGCATGTTGCTTTATGGATGAAAACAACTTGGATCAGCAATCTGCTGCTGAACTGCCACACACAATTTTCAGTGTCAAACGAGCAGAGAAATGGAGGCATTACAGCAGGCGCTCAATAACACAAAAACAAATTGTTTCAGTTGTTTCCCACAGGAGCAATATGCACAGAGCTAACTGACGGTGGGTTAAAATTGCTTTTTTCAGCTTGTTTCTTTCACCTTACCACAACCAACCACTAGGCACAAACACACTCCAGCACAATCTGACCAAGATTTGTGATTACAGGCAGAAAATGTATTTTCATGTTTCCTGTCAGACTGGGGAATGATACTGGAGAGAAACTGATGCACACTTGTGTCACTAAACCAGGCGGTTTTCAGCCCAGCAGACAGTTTACATAAACGTTATATATACGTCAATAACAAATATTAAGGAAAGGACGCGACTCCACTGAGAGTGTTGAAATAAAGATATTCCTTTGTGGAGCTAAGAAATTCCGCCACACAGTGACATTATACATTAGCGTTTTTTCCCTCTCTTTCTCTGAATAAAGGAACATTGATTCAGCGAGCTAATGCAGGACAGAAGAGAAAGACAGAGAGGGAGACACAAAAACAAGACTGAATCAGCTTGAAAGGGCAGCAGGGTGGAACATTTGACTAACAAGCAAGTTTTTTAATGCACTTTGCTGTTGTCTTGTAGAAATATGGTACCTCCTGGTTCCGTACATCTATCGATCTTGTGTGGCTGATGGAGATTTCAAAAAAAGAGGGGATAAGCCTACTGTAGAGGACACGTAAAGAGATTGTGTTAGCCAGAATGAGAGGACAGAGTGGAGTAATAGATGGACAGGGTTGTATTGCTGCTTTCTTTTAGCATAAACCCTCACACTGTAAACTATTAGTTTGAGGGCATATGCTAAAGCCTGTCTGTAACGAGCACACACACACACACACACACACACACACAC
>NC_045741.1:19260107-19262507 GCF_008692095.1 Etheostoma spectabile | reverse complement strand
ACACACACACACACACACACACACACAAGGTTAACTGCAGCTTTCACTGGAGGATAACACAGCTCAGCACATCATTGTCTCCTAATAAGAGCAGGATGCATGGCCTCCTCATTGCTGCTAGAAGACTTTCTTTACACACAGAGAGGAAATAAATAATCAATGCATGTGGCGGTGGAAGGGAAGTAAACATTCATTAATGTAAGGGTGGAGCATGTGTAGTTGCTGCATGTAATTTGTGTGTTCTATTTATGGCCAAGCAAGCTCAGCCCCAATTATTGTGTGAACAGTATTCTTCGGGTTCTTTGTATCATAAATATGCAAATGCAGATGTCTTTTGATTCTGCTTGTTTTTACATCTTAAACTGGCTTCCACATCAACAACCCGCTGCTTCTGTGACATGCATTTGATAACATAATTCTTCTTTCATGGATTCTTATCATCCATTGACTCAAGTGTAATCATATTACAGGCAGTCTAGTGAGTTATTTCTCTGCATAATAGGGACCAAGCTGTAGATACATCTATGCTCTAGACAACACAAATACTAAAACAATCATTTCTCTTCATATTGCCTATTGCAATAGTATATACATGTAAAATTCACACAGGGTTTGACAGACATCTTTTTTAAAATAAGCTAAAAGCTGCACTATCTACTCTGCATGTTAAACAACTTATATGACTTTTTACTGCTTTATTTACCCTCCCTGACAAGTATTTTGAATATTCATAAAGATAAAAAAGAGGAAAAAAAACTAATCCAAGATTTTCCTTGCGTCCCTACTTTCAGCCTGCATCTGCTGACTTCCTGCTCATGAAAACTAATGGAAAATGCATGCAGGATTTCAGCTGAGGCTCCAATCCATTTTAATCCTGAAGGCAATTACGGTGTGGGGTTTTAGGGTCAGTAGTGCTGTTGATTGATGGGAAGAAAAAGTCATTTTAACAAAATGCCTTGAACTTCAACCACCTGGCTGCAGCATAAAGGGTGTTGTTTGATTCACCGAGACAAAGCTTAATGCTTTTTTAATGCATTCAATGTAAGAATACAAAATGGAGAATTAATGGCTGTGCCTCCAATAGGCCCTATGTGTCAATATCACTGATGCTTTTTGAATCATAAATGAATTCCTTAATTTCTATGGATCATTTGCTCCTCTTGTCTTAGATGATGCCGGCAATGTGGTCACGAGAAGGACTGACGACACGCATTTAAAATGGATGGTGTCATTGATCACTGACATATCTGCAATGCCTGAAAAGACAGTTTTGTTTGTGGGGAAAATCATTTGCTTCACTGTTTTCTTCTTGGTCCCTTTCAAGAGCCATGCTCCGTATCCTAGCAACAGGACTCTCCCGCACCCTCCGGTCTGCAGAGTTGGTGGCAGGAAGCAAGGGCTAGAGCAAAGGACCCTACTGTCTCCTGTCACTGCCACACATACTGGTCAGATTCTATTCCCGATTTCATGATTTCTACATATGATTTCCTCAGCTCTGCAGAGCATTTCTGACATCTTTTAATTGATTGTTTTGGTTTTGTGAGCTGCAACTTTACTGTTGTGTTTTACGCTCAGTGTTCTAATTTTTCCAGATGCAACAGGCAGCTGTTTTGCTGCAACTCTGATAAACCCACTATAATATATTTTCCTCACCAGACATCAAAGTCAGTGACTAGCTGGTGAACGTAGTGGAGCATTTAGCATCTAAAGAGTCAGACTCTTCCTTCAGGAGTTGGTGGAGACCTAAAGCAGATAAAAAAAGAGTGTAAAATAAACTAATGCAAGTGTAAGTGAACTATCTCTATAATTATTCCATCACTTATTCGTATCTTCTTAATCTAAAAGACTGTAGAGTGTTTAGTTCCTCCAGTAGCAAACACAAAACTCTGTTTTACTTGGTAAAAAACTCCCAGTGCCATAAAAAAGTTATAATGTTGCTGTCCCCAGGGGAAGTCATCATTTTCACCATAGCAGTATATGTTTAATTCTCCTTTCCTTGAACCAAACAGGAAATGGCCCAAAGTTGGAGATAAAACTGGAACGATATGGAGAGCTTATCACTGGCTGAAGAACAACCTAACCCACTGTTTGAGCTGTTGCTGTTCCTAATTACCTCTGTGCATATGAAGTAAGTCCTTTCAGCAGACCATTGCTGTGCTCCACCTCTAGTCCCAGTGCCCATGCATATTATCAGACAAAGAAAATCACCAGCACAGCAATCTGCTAAGCCCTCGCTCAAAGCCGGTGTGATTTTCCAGAATGAATCACAACACACTCCAGGCATGCTTTCTATCTAGAATACTTGGCATGATCAAAGCTCTGCCCCTTCATTTCAAATCTGCAATCACCAACCATTAGTTTTGTTGCAGAACAGAAACACAAAAGTGCACAACTAAAATG
>NC_045741.1:19258246-19260097 GCF_008692095.1 Etheostoma spectabile | reverse complement strand
GGGGGGGGGAGAAAATTGTTTCCTGCTAGTATGGGATAATGTAGACTAGAGTAGGTACTCAAAGGAGTAAGGTGTCTGTGATAGCTCAGTAAATTATTGGTTCTCCCAGGTTGTCGGTCTTATCAGGCCATGATGTCCCCTCCTGTTGACTCATCAGCTGAGGGGCTGATTTGCCCTTGTTTTTCTGACTTCTCCAAAGAGGGTATGTAGTGACCAGACTGCAGCATACAGTGAGAATGCAACTATAGTGCTCCCCCAAAGTGTATGAGAAAGAAACAGCTGATAGTAATTTTGGGCCTTGCCAAGATGATCAAATGTACCAAATTATTTTGATTTCTATTTATTTCTTTGGGTCAAATGATTTCCAGAGTGCACTTGAAACAAGTCTCTGCCTCAACTATAAATCCTCTAGACAGTTTCATCTCAGATATGTTTTTATAGGTTTATTTACATGAACTTCACCACTCAAGACCACATCACTCAATATGTTAGATTAGAAATACTGTTCTTGAAGACACATTGTATATGCACTTCTGCACATTCCGCTATATTTTCTGCACTTTCATAGAGTTTGTGTAAACAAAAAGAGTTTCCTCACACAAGAATCTTGGATGGCTACAAGCCACAGGCACAAATTATTATTCATATTCAGCCTGTCAAACAATATTGATTAGCCATCACCCGGCTGCAGCTCTGATAATGGTTGACTGAAAACCTGACATCCTTTTTATTTCATTTTTTAATTTATAAGGGCAATAAACATTAATCAACATTACTGCAAATATGCCAGTGTTGGCCGGTTGGCTAATTTTCAACTGTAGTCCTTTGGTTAGATGTGTGTGTATGTGAAACAGCTAAACATTACTACAGTAATACATGCAGGCCATGTTAAGCAACAACACAGCCAAGCAAAATTGATTATAGTAATTTCTTGACACATGAAATCATGCAGAGCAGCAATAAGCAATGATACATTAATAAAATACAACAGTCATGGTGGAGAACTTGATAAAATGTTAAAAGACACAGTCCAAGTTAGTAAAATAGTGATATGACAGGAAAGACACATAAACTATGCAGCAGTTGTAAGACACAACTTTAGAAGAGTGTACCAAATTGTAAAGTACTAGTGAATATTTCATACATACCCAGGCCATACAGAGTAAACTATATCTGACAAAAGGCAAGACATTAGCAGCAGGTTAGCCAGTAATCACAACAATTATAACAAAATTACCAATTAAAAGTCTGACATTTCAATAGCCAAGCCTTGAAACCTTGTGTGAAGGTGGTGTGTGGTGCAGTTTCTTATTTCAGTTGGTAGGGTGTTCCACAAACAAGAGGCTCTTGGAGACCTGTAAGGGGACCCCTATCTATTGTTTGAATGTTTCTGTTTAATAAAAGTATTAGGAAGAAGAGCCTTGCCATTTATGACCTTAAACATTTAACCTTTATCTTGAAGTGGTGGTCACACTACGGTGCTTTACACTGTTTGTTAACAATTGGAAACTCAAAGCGAGCAATACAGATAAAGTTTGTAAATGTAATGTGTGAAGGTAGCTTTTTCTAAGCAGACTAAGGAAAAATCATTTTATTAGATTAATGTTTGAATAAGTTCTCAAAAAAATGATTTGCACTCTCCTTTTATACTTGTGGATAAATCCAGTGTATTAAACCATGTTTTTGTGAATCTTTGAGCATTTTGAATAAAGTAAGAATACTCAATGATGGGTTACTATGGTGATCACTTATTTAAAAACATTTTCCCGTGTTTTACTATAGGTCCCAGTAGAGATGCAAACAGTAAACAGAGAGAGAGAGAGAGAGAGAGAGAGAGAGAGAGAGAGAGAG
>NC_045741.1:19251757-19258236 GCF_008692095.1 Etheostoma spectabile | reverse complement strand
GAGAGAGAGAGAGAGAGAGAGAGAGAGAGAGAGAGAGAGGTGTGCAACAAATGTCCCCTGCAGGAACTGAATTGGGAACATTCATAATTAATGTGTCTTAACCACTCAAACATTGTGACACTCCATAGTCTCCATTCTTTTGCCATAAAACCTGTCACTATTAGAATATGTTTAGAATTCCAGATGAGCAAAATCTGTTGTTCTTTGTGAAAGATGAAAATATGAACATCTAACAGCCAACTTTTAAGCCTTCAGAAGGTGAGTATTTGAGATTACATTTAGGATGGGGTATCACTTTAAGTAAAAAAAACAAACATTCAAGTCACAGATTTTCTCATGCTTTATGAAAAATGAAGTATGTCCAGCTTATAATCATTCTGTAATCTTTATGTGATGTTTTAAAAAGCTTTAAAGTCTGAAATGGTATCATTTTCGGCCTGATCCGTTAAATGCAAGCTATTAGCCTGTTGTGTTTGCTCTCTGTGCTCCTGTCCCAGACATTTTTCAAATTATGCTGTTTTCATATAACCGTTCATGCATGACATAAGCTGCCAATAAACGCTGCCAAGGCTTATATCCACGTGTTGTTTATAGTTGGTTCAGGCTTTGTATTCACAAGACAGTCTGCATTCTTTCTTCTTTTTATTTGCTCCCCTCCCTGAACCACCCCACAACTCACAATCCTTATTATTTTTCTAATGGAAGATAGCTGTTATCAGTTCAATGAGAGTGGAAATAATCAACACAAACAGAGTTAGCAATTAGCAATAAAACGTTTGCTTCATTTATATGCAGTAATGATTCAGCGTATGTTCTACTGGCAAACTGGATGCACTGTGGCCATACAGCCACAAGCAGAGTTATTATATGTATTATTAAGTATTTTATGTTCAAGTGTTACATGGTACACAAATTATACAAAACTATTACATGAATGCAAAAATAGCTCACATATTACCTTGACAATGTTACTCTAATTAGTGCTCTCCTACATTAGATACTTGCCTGCCTTTAATTAAATAAAGACATTCAACCTTTCTAATACTTTACTGTACTACTACTAATGTATAGAATGTGTTAAATAACTACAGTTTGTCAAACAATGTCCATAAATCTAAACTGGCAAAAGATGTAATTTGGGGTAATATACAAAAAAAATCTTAGCTGCAATTGAGAATTAGATTAATTACATAAATTAGAAAAATACAATGATGTACTTAATAAATCACAAAACCATTTACCCACCAATACATAGCAGGTGATTCAACAACACTGCCAGACTACATTTAATCACATCGCCAGTCAAAACAATGACATTCTACTGGCCAATTGCTAATCAATATTGCAATTAAAAACTTTAAAGTCCATGCAATAGGCAAGATATGTAGCAGTACTAGTTTGTAATTGAACGTGGCCCAAAACATTGCTCTAAAGTTTAGCGCTGTGGAACAACTAAACAACAGCAGTGGCAACTAATAAGAGAGAAAGATGTGAACAACTACAAAACATTTACATATGCAGAGTTGCTTTTCGCTAGTTTCATTATGCACAAGAATTGCAGAATAGAGTTAGTAGGTTGCATCATGTCCTATGATTGACACATTTATAAATGTAGTTTATAAATGATAAATGCTTTCACAGAAGCAAACATTGAATGATAAATGGCAAATTGACTACAATGAATGATACAGATGTTTATCACATTACAATCTTTATTAAAAGTAAAAAATGAAAGACAAAATACTATATATTAATTTAATTTGCATTTACTTCCTTTTTTTCAAATTAAACATAGCATGAACAGTATATTATTGTACAATCATATTATAAATATAAAAAAAAAATTATTTCATTTTTGCGAGTTGTACCCCTGATAGAAAAACAATGGACCTCCTCTGAGCTTAAATTGATCAAGCTGCTTGCTGTATAAATGCATAGTGATATTGACCTTTCATTCAAGACTGAAGTGCATCTTGATGCGTCTCCTACCACTGTGGTTAATTTCTTTCTATTTGGTTTCACCCCAGTGGAATACGTACAGTACATCCTGTTTTTCTCAGATCCGGTCTGCTCTCAGGGACCTAATTCAAACCAATGAATTGCCCCATATTTATGACAGTGACCCAGATTTTATATTAATAATGTCAAGTAACAAAATTAGGCTCAAACAGTACATAATGCTCTGAAAACACTTTGGTTAGTGTTGTTTTAACACAATTTCATATTTGCAAACATTCTGATTATATGTGTGTGGGACATTCATATGCTGTATTTGGTTAGCTAAATGCTGCTATCACATGACCTTGTGAGGAAAATGAGGCCTTAACTTAGACCTGTGGAGAAGATGCCCCTTTTTCATTTTAAACACTGTCCCTCAGAGTATCTATGCACACCAGTGTTCCCATTAGATCAAATTAAATCAGGTCAGTCTGGCTTCTTCCAACACTGCATTGCAAAAATCCACTGTGCCCACATGCCGCTGAGCACCGCTAACTACACGGTTTACAGAACCAAACCCACCAGCCAATGGCTTCTGCCTGGTGTTGAAGGCGCGAGTCACTGTATGAAGGAAAAGAAAGACTACCAGTCTAGTAAAACAAAAGAAGTTTAAATAGGACATGTATGCTTGTTTGGTCTTCTGGTGGTGTAACTACAAGCTCCACTAATGTTAAGTAGTGGCGTAGCAGTGCTGCCCAGTTTTTGTCCCTGATGCTATGGATACCATCGGTTAATAATCTTGTGGATTGGGTTATAGAAAGTGTCTTAAAAGAATTGCCCCAATTGAATTGGACACAATACATTTTACAGTAGCTGAATGGGTTTCTTTGGCCAAGGATTTGACAAAGGCTGGATGGCTGAAGCACCATGCCTGTCTTATCGAGCATTTAGAAATGCACTGAAAAGTTTTAAGACGAAGTGGGTGTCACACAGTATATGAACAACTACCTTCATGGGTAAAGAAGCAAAACCTCTGGTGTGGGAGAAAGCCAAAAAGAGAGAGCCTTTTGATTGCCCTTAAAAAGGTTTTGGCACATCTAAGATGACTCAGTGCAGTGCTTTACCCTGACAGTATTCAGCAAAGGTGATCACCTGACCTTGACTTGATAAACAAAAACATTTTGTAAAACCCAATTTAACAAGATGTAAGCGTCTATTTGTGGCAGCATGAAGATGCAGCAGGTATGATGGTTGCAGCATTTTTTCTGCTTCTCTAATACTCACACTTGTGCAATTTGACATGTGAAGAAAATTGAAACAATCAGGTAAAATGACCAAAAGAATGACCAAACAGTTATTGTAACTTTAGCCTATAACAGTTTGTTGCTTTGGCAAAATTCTCAAATGATAATAAATATTTTCAAAACACTGGCCACTTGTTCACAGCAGATTTAAATTTCCATTCTTTTAAACATATTGCAAATGTTTCAGCACATCTATGCAAATGGTTAAGTACAATTGTCTACAATTTGCACAATTACCAATTTAATATTTCTTGCTAAACAAAACTGATTATGTTGCTTCTCAGTTGAATAGTTGTAATTTTCAAAACACATATGAATTCTTTCATTGTGTAAGTCAGCACAGGCACAACAGTCTATTCAAGTTTCAAAAGCTGTCAGGCATATACAGTATATCATGAATAATATAACAGTGATAGGGATATTTTTGTAACTTTCGGTAAATTGGTTAATTATCTCTAGATTTCTCTAGGTGAAATCTGAACTTCACTAACAAATGCGGAGTGTCTCATTAACTACAAGTGGAAATATGTTTCTTATTTTAACTTTATAAAAAAAACTTGCTATGTGTTATAAAGTTAAAATAAGAAACATATTTGCACTTGTATTGCCTTAAAAGTTATATTTTTTGCAAGCTTGAGTGTTTGCATATCTATGTTATTTTTTGGGATCGCATTACGAATCTGTGAACTGTGTAACCACCGGTGCGGTGCCCCATAGAAAAAGAGACCTTTTAAAGGGCACTTGGACTTTAGGTAATAGCCTACTTATTGATAGTATGGCCCAGTAAGGTCATTGAATGCAAGTAGTATACAAGTAGTTACAAGTATCTATTGTATGCGCAATATGCACAATATTACACATTTGTGGATGAGAACAAAATAGACCGTGCATAGGTCCATTGGTGAAGATGAGTGTCACTTTGCCCAGCTGCTTTAGATAAGGGCCCAACAACCTGTGCAAATGAGTGTAGGTGTTTTTTCAGGTAACAAATTAATTCAAACATGGTACTTAAGACTGAAATCAGCCAAAATATGTGCCAAAATAGAAATAAGGAAATGCATTCTCACTGCTCGCTCTAACTTTAAATGCAAACATTAGGCATTGTGAATGTGAGAGAGATGTCTGTCAAAACAGTTTTCAATAGCATAGTAGGTCCTTGACATCATTGTCCCATTGCCAGACCTCTGCTTTTGCTGAAACCACTCCCCTGAGCTGGTAAGGCAGTGGTATGCACTACGTCTTGTATATCCTACAGTTTTTCTTCAAGAGAGAAGGATGGAGCTAGAAGGAAGTGAAATCCCTCACACCTTTATGTTTGTGGATGAGGCTGATTTCAATCTGGCCAAAGGCAGGAGCGACGTGGCCAAAATGTTACAGGCCACCGAGCAATGGTGGATATCACTGCTGCAACATCTGAGAATGGTTTTAAATGGTGTATGATCATTGGTCTCTTTCAAAAGTGTTAGAAAACTTATTTGATAATGCTGGTTTGCTGTAACTTTCACTATTCTTCACTTGTAGGTGTTGAGATGTTTGAATGCAGAGGGTATAAATGGCCAAAAAAAATGTTGCAGGTGTAAGTATTTGGCCTAAGGGAAGCGTCTACAAGAAATAGTGTAGAGGATGAGATGATTCTCAAAGGATGTTATCTGGCAGCCAACTAACTGCCTCCAGGAAAAGGCTGCCAGGGAGTTGAGTTGCCAGTCATCATGTGATTTTAGTTTTTGAATTTCTGGACTGTGAGTGAATCAAGAGACAGACTCAATTCAAAAGGCATTGCAAGACCTGGATTTGTGTGGCCCTAGAGCTAAAGCATAAGATGTTTTTTTTCCTTTAATAATTATTTTGGTGTTTTTACCTTTATTGGAACATCAACAGTGGAGAGACAGACAGGAAGCATGGAGTGAAGGAGGGGGCTTGTCATGCAACACAGTTCTCTGGATAGAATCGACCCGTTGTTATGTGGCATGCACTGTAGCGAGGTCGATTGTAAAACAACACATACAAGCGTTGTATTTAATTCTGAGATGCAACTGCATGGTCCTAGTTTTAAACCCACAGTTAAATAGTTTTTGGCAAATATCAGGGATTGGCTTAAATTTAGTCACTACAAACTACTAAAATGTAGAGATGTTCCAATACCCCTTTTTCCTTGCCAATACTGATTCCAATACTTTACTTGTGTATCGGCCAATTCTGAGTGCAGATCTGATGCCGGTGTGTTAGCTGTATACTACTAACCGTATGGATGTGATATGATTGCTATCATTGTTGTAAGGTCTGGCTCAGGTTAAACCCTTTGTAAAACATGAACAAATACATGGAGAGAACAAATGCCATAGAACTTTCTTTTATTTTCTAGTTTAACTAGTCCATCCATACATCCATCTTCATCCACTTATCCGGAATCAGCTTCAGTAGGGGGACCCCAAACTTCCCTTTCCCGAGCCACATCAACCAGTTACAACTGGGGGATCCTGAGGCCTTCCCAGCTGGACGTGCCTGGAATACCTCACTAGGGAGGCGCCCAGGAGGCATCCTCACCAGATGCCCAAACCACCTCATCTGGCTCCTTTCGATGCAAAGGAGCACCGGCTCTCCTCCGAGCTCCTCTTGAATGACTGAGCTTCTCACCCTATTTCTAAGGGAGACACCAGCCACCCTCTTGAGGAAACCCATTTTGGCCGCTTGTACCCTGGATCTCGTTCTTTCGGTCATGACCCAGCCTTCATGACTATAGGTGAGAGTAGGAACGAAAACTGACCGGTAGATTGAGAGCTTTGCATTCTGGCTCAGCTCCCTTTTCGTCACAACAACAACAATACCGCACCCGCTGCTCCAATTCTCTGACCAATCTCACGCTCCATGGTCCCCTCACTCACGAACAAGACCCCAAGGTATTTAAACTCTTTCACTTGGGGTAAGGACTCATTCCCTACCTGAAGAAGGCACTCCATCGGTTTCCTGCTGAGAACCATGGCCTCAGATTTAGAGGTGCTGATCCTCATCCCTGCCGCTTCACACTCTGCTGCAAACCAATGCAGTGAGTGCTGAAGGTCACAGACCGATGATGCCATCAGGACCATATCATCTGCAAAAAGCAGCGATGAGATCCTGAGCCCACCGAACTCCAACCCCTCCCCACCCCGACTACGCCTCGATATCCTGACCATAAATAATACAAACAGGATTGGTGACAAAGCGCAGCCCTGGCGGAGGCCAACCCTCACCTGGAAT
>NC_045741.1:19251432-19251741 GCF_008692095.1 Etheostoma spectabile | reverse complement strand
CTGCCGAGAACCCGGACACAGCTCTCGCTTTGGTCATAAAGAGATTGGATGGCCCTGAGAAGAGACCCCCTCACCCAATACTCCCGCAGCACCTCCTACAGTGTTTCCTGGGGGACCCGGTCATGCGCTTTCTTCAGAGCCACAAAACACATTTAGACTGGTTGGGCATACTCCCAGGCTCCTTCCAAGATCCTTGCAAGAGTAAAGATCTTGTTCCACGACCAGGACGGAATCCACATTGTTCCTCTTCAATCTGAGGTTCGACTGTTGGCCGAACCCTACTTTCCAGCACCTTGGAGTAGACTTTAC
>NC_045741.1:19251127-19251422 GCF_008692095.1 Etheostoma spectabile | reverse complement strand
TGAGAAGTGTGATACCCTTGTAATTGGCAAACACCCTCTGGTCCCCCTATTTAAAGAGGGGAACCACCACCCAGGTCTGCCACTCCTTAGGCACTGTCCCAGACTTCCACGCAATGTTAAAGAGGCGTGTCAACCAAGACAGCCCCTCCACACCCAGAGCTTTCAGCATTTCTGGACAGATCTCATCAATCACTTTGGAGTTATTTGACTACCTCAGTGACTTCCACCAGGGTAACTGACAACCATCCCCCATCATCCTTCAGTTGTGCCTCTACCACAGAGGACGTGTCAGCTG
>NC_045741.1:19250740-19251117 GCF_008692095.1 Etheostoma spectabile | reverse complement strand
TTCCTCAAAGTGCTCCTTCCACCGCTCTTTTACTTCCTCAGTTGAGGTCAACAACGTCCCATCCTTACTGTACACAGCTTGAATGATTCCTCGCTTCCCGCTCCTGAGGTAGCGAGCGGTTTTCCAGAAGCACCTTGGTGCAGACCAAAAGTCTTTCTCCATGTCTTCTCCGAGCTTGTCCTACACCCTCTGCTTTGCCTCTGTCACAGCAGAGGCTGCAGCCCTTCGGCCCCATCGGTACCTTCCAACTGCCTCCGGAGTACTCCGGGATAACATATCCTGGAAAGACTCCTTCTTCAGTTGGACGGCTTCCCGGACATCCGGTGTCTACCAGGGTGTTCGTGGGTTATCGCCCCTTGAGGCACCTAAGACCCTAA
>NC_045741.1:19250639-19250730 GCF_008692095.1 Etheostoma spectabile | reverse complement strand
CCCCGCCGCAGCTTCAGCAATGGAAATGTTGAACATTGTCCACTCAGGTTTAATCCCCCCAGCCTCCACAGGGATGCCCGAAAAGCTCCGC
>NC_045741.1:19250396-19250629 GCF_008692095.1 Etheostoma spectabile | reverse complement strand
TGAGTTGAAAGTCCGTCGGACAGGGGCCTCCTCAAGACGTTCCCAATTTACCCGCACTACCCGTTTGGGCTTACCAGGTCTGTCCAGATTCTTCCCCCACCCCCTGACCCAACTCACCACCAGATGGTGATCAGTTGACAGCTCCACCCTCTCTTCACCTGAGTTTCCAAAATATACGGCCTCAGATCAGATGAAACGATTATGAAATCAATCATTGACCTTTGGCCTAGGGT
>NC_045741.1:19250303-19250386 GCF_008692095.1 Etheostoma spectabile | reverse complement strand
CACGTACATTTATGAGCATCCCTATGTTGGGTGATGTCCATCATCACCCACGTGTGCGTTGAAGTCCCCCAGTAGAACTATGG
>NC_045741.1:19249819-19250293 GCF_008692095.1 Etheostoma spectabile | reverse complement strand
TGGAGCCCCATACAGGACTCCATTAAATGTCTCCAAGAAGGCCTTATACTCCAAACTCTTGTTTAGTGCATATGCACAAACAACAGTCAGAGTTTCCCCCCCCCCATTAGCTTCAAGCATAGGGAGGCAACCCCCTCGTCCACCGGGGTAAACTCTAACGCAGCGGCGCTCAGCCGGGGGCTTGTGAGTATCCCCACACCCGCCCGGCGCCTCACACCCTGGGCAACTCCAGAGTAGGACAGAGTCCAACCCCTATCCAGGAGTACGGTTCCAGAACCGAGACTGTGCGTAGCCCCACCAGATCTAACTGGTAGCGCTCCACCTCCCGCACAAGTTCCGGCTCCTTCCCCCACAGAGAGGTGACATTCCACGTCTTCAGAGCTCACCCGACCCCATTGGCCCCCACCTAGGATATTTGAACCATTCTTTGTCTGGCCCCTCTCCTAAGACCATTTTGCCATGGGAGACCCTACC
>NC_045741.1:19247306-19249809 GCF_008692095.1 Etheostoma spectabile | reverse complement strand
AGCTCCAGACAACACAGCCCTCAGGTTAATAGGGACACACAAACCTCTCCACCCCGGTAAGGTGATGGTAAGTTTAACTAGTATCCTATTGATATTGGAACAGTACTAAAATGAGGAAGAAACTACTTTGCGGCCTCCAGAGGTTTAGTTTAAAAAAGTGACGTTTGGTTTTACATGGGGCACAAACCACGGTCTCATGAGTGAATGTCCTGTGTTTGTTTGACCCATCCACCATCCAAACATGCCTCCTTACATGGAGTTTGGCACTCTTATACTTTGCCACCTAATATCTGTGAATGTTCTCAGTCATCAAGGTCATAGTTATCCAAGGAAGGTTAAAAACTCCTACGACCTAGACTTGGTTAAAGCTGCTCCAAGACGTTTTGGAACTTACTAAAAGACTTCCTCAGTTCTGACTGAACGGTAGGGAAACTACAGCTATTTAACCACTGTGGGGTCATTGTCAAGATGACCAATACCACTTTGTCCGTTAGTACTCCTGGTTGTTGTAACGACAGCCGTTATGGTCATGTCTGACTGCCTCGTTTCTTTCTTTCTTGTGTTTCCACCTCACGTCCATGGTCAAGGCCGGGCTGAACTGGGCTGTTTTGCACAGTGCAGTCAGTCTGTCTCACATTTCACATACATACGCACACACACTCATAGTCAAGGCCGGACTGAACTGAGCTGTTTTTCAAAACCCACACAGTTTGTGTCTCCTACGCACTCACATCCACAGACACCATACACCAATTATTCCTTATGTATGTAGTCTCGTGCATTATATTATGTCTTGTATTATCCTGCTGTCTGCAATATCCTTTTCAGAGTGCATGTGGCGGCGCTTTCACTAGCTGCGGCTCAGAGGCTCTCTAAACTCTCTAAACTGTATTTCGTTGCATTGTACCTGTACATGTGTGATGACAATAAAGTTGAATCTAATCTAATCTAATCTAATCTAATGTGACCACAACCACGATTATTGATATGGCCACTAGAGGACGGTCTGAATTCCAGCCCTGCTTTGTCAATATGCCAGTATACTTAAATAGAAGGGCTTGTTGGATGGTCGAAAACCATCTGCCCACACACACACGTTTGTCCAAATTGTGGTGCATATTTCTGTAACTTCTTTAAATTTGCCTGCTGTTCCTGGGAAATAACTCATTTGAAGCAGAATGCTTTTGTTTTTCAATGTGAAATGTTGAAAAACTGAGCACAGTGAGCATGCCCAGTGCTCAGAGCAGACAGCCGTGCATCCCATTCCTCTCCTTAGTAAACATTCAGAGAAAGAATCCAGCTCTGTAACAAGAGGTCCCAGCAGGGCTGCAGCCTTACAGCTCAGTGAGTTAGCCAGCAGTTGAACTGACTCAATCTGTTTGACTTTCTCTGTGGGGCACATGGAGCCCTGGGCAGGCAACAAGGTCCTTCGGCTTGGCCCACATTGATCTGAAAATTCAGCATTGGACTGCTGGCCAACTCTTAAATATTTGGTTTTAATTACTGCCACAACCTTTACTCTGGCAGGTTACTGTTGAAACATAATCCCCAAGGGGCTGCGCAGCAAGGGCTTCGCACCATTATTCAACCATAGAGGGGATGGCAGCCATTCCCTTACCAAGGCATTTTTTATCTGGAAAATGGGACACAGCCACAGCTTACTATATAGGCTGCTTCTGACAAAGAGCAATAGAAAATAGTGAGATGAGAGACACTCCATAACCCTTAATTATACAGCAGCTAAGTCGACGGAGGAGCGCAGCTTATCTCTCTGGTGGGGTTGGTGGATTTTTGAACTTCTCATTTGATGACTTGCCCTGTTCACCTGTCTGGCTCAATAGCCCACAGCTGCACTAATGAAGGTACACACTGTTTCTCTTACAGATACAGAGATGATTTTATCATTTTGCCTCTTATTGTCCACGGTAAGAAATTTAAAATAATTTGTATTGATTATAGTACCTTTTACAAAATGATAGTCATGAAGTGCTTCACAAGTGTATAATTGTTAAAAATAAATAAAACACACAAAATTACAAACACGAGACAAAGGCTGATTTAAATACTTTTCAGTTGCTTTTTAAAAGTGTTAACAGAATGTATGACAATAGGAAAGTGCCACCACTTCAAAGGCATGGTCACGTTTTGCTTTTAGTCAAGCGCGAGGGACAACCAGTAAGCCCTGGTCAGAAGACCTAATTGACGTACTGGTAACATATAGATGGAACAGCCCAGAGATGTACACATGTGCCTGACTGTGTAAGGCTCTATATGTCAGAACAAGAGTCTTAAAGCGTCCACATTATGCTAATTGTCAGGTTCATAATTGTATTTTGAGGTTGTACCTGAATAGGTTTACATGGTTTTATTTTCAAAAAACACCATATTTTTGTTGTACCGCTCATTACTGCAGATCCTGTTTTCAGTGAGACATCTCACTTGTTTTAGCTCCAGAGTGAGACATCTCACTTCCATACTATCTTTGTTGGGAGTCGCACATGTG
>NC_045741.1:19243094-19247296 GCF_008692095.1 Etheostoma spectabile | reverse complement strand
TAGGTAAGATCACATCAGCTAGATAACCCTTTCTCCAGCTTTGGTCAGTACAAGGCAGGATTAGCTGGGAGACTTCTTCTAGAAGAGGGGCACCTGTAGAATACCTGCAGAACAGGGACATGGAAGTAGTTATTTTATAGATTATGGTGAACTAGTGTGTGTTGTAGCAGTGTTTTGTCATTGAGAATGAGCTAACATGCTAGCGCTAGCATGTGCTACGGTTAGCCACCTCGTCTTGGCTAGTGATGTAGAAAGCCGTGGAGGTTTTGAATAGCTCACCAACTTAAAAGTCAGAGGACATTCAGAAACCTGTATCTCACTCAAAACAGCATGGATAGTGTTTTTTCCAAGTTTGTATGCGTGTGGAAGCACAGAAGACACAAAATAACACCCCAAATCCCAGAATAAGTGATTCTTTCATAATAAGGGCACTTTAAAATTACCTTTACATGTGCTAATACTGTGACCTAAGGGAAGCATGTACAATTATGTGTTTACTGGAGGAAATTAGGTTGGCAAAGCAGGAAATCTTGTCTCTTTAACCATACTGTGAAACTCAGTTAAGACGTATTTGTGATAGAGATAGTGAACATCAGTTTGGTGGATTTCCACCATTGTTTTACTCTCCTAAAATTTACACCAGAAACAACAAATTCAACAAAGTCATTTAACAAGGGGGATGAAGTGACGGCGGGAACAAGTCTCATTTGACTTGGACCCACTCTATCCAAAATGGAAAAGCAATTTGTAAAGGAGTGGACCTGACAATTAATTTAAAGCGATTTAAGATGTGAGAGCAGCTTACATGTTTACTGGACATAGAATCTAAACAGTTGAACAAAACAGATTCATAGTCAGTAACATGCAACTCCTCAGAGCAAATACAATCAAGATCTTCAGCAATTGTGAAAACCAGGTCCAAGGTATGACCCCTAATTACTGTAATGTTAGTGGGACCAGGCAGGTGTTGAAAAATTAAAAGACAATAAGAAAATTAGCACCAAAGCGGCAAGAAATGTTATCAATATGAATATTAAAATCACCAACCAAAACAACTCTGTCACACCTAATGATAGAGGATAAAAAACACTGAATTCAGACATAAAAGAACTGTTTAAACCAGGGGGTCGGTAAATTAAAACAAAAAAAAAGTTCAAATGAGGAGAAAGCCCCAATGCTCACTGTCCGATTTGGAAAGCAGTTACTGAACACCACAGCGAGTCCTCCACCCTGGCCCAAGGCCTTGAGAGTGCTGATAGAAAAACAATCCGTTGGGCACAGTTCGATAGGGAACCATACTAGATGGCAGAAGAGACGAAATTCTGAAGTAGATCCTTGCCTAAGGGTAACATCTGCCTGTGTGTGAGTTCTTCTCCTCAGCAGGGTCTCGACATTTTCTACTCTTCATTCTTGCATTAATTATCCATTAGCATCGCTGAGGTAGGAAACAAAATGCATTTTCCATTTGGGATTTATTTAGGATATTTTGCTCAAGAGATTGTTTGTTATTTTTCCCCGAGGCATCCCATGATTCAAAAGAAATGTTTTAAAGTGAGGGCCAGGGAAATGTGCCCTCAGTACATTTTTAAAAACTGCCAATGGGATGTAACAAACTTTTTGGCAGAGGAAGATACATTATGTTGGGTGTGAACAAAATATTTCTCATCAGACTTCATAAGGCACTCTTTGGTACTCTCACAAACAATGTTGGAGCCCGATTAAGCATCAAATCTACTAGCTTTAATAAATGCACTCATATGCTGTGTTTGTTGTGTTGCTTTCACAGCATTACCCATGAACAACCTCTCTGTTTTTTTGCTGTGGAGAAATCATTATCCCCCTTGGTGTGAGACTAAGAAAGCATGAAAGGGTTGGGAAGTGCAAAGTGTGTTTTACATATTGGCTTTTAATCCCGACACTACAATAATTGGACTCCATCGCATGTATCCTTTGATGTATTTCTGTCTTGGTAACCACAAAGCTGTGTCTAACCCACAGACAAAAAGCTTTCAGATGGAAACACGGCTATTTTGTTTGTTACCTTTCTCCAAAACCAGTGTGCACCACTCTCACAATGACTATCCCCACAAATCACACTCCTGGGTAACCCTTGAGTATGGGAAGTGTGTTTGCTAAGGGGGTAAATATTGTCTATACCAGTGATCGTATCACTTTCTGATTAAAAATGTCATTGAGACCCTGGAGGTGACAGATTGCAGGGTTGCTGGCATCCCTGAGTATTTTTGGTGCAGAAACAGCTGCAGCATGCCTAGGAGACTTGGAGGGAGGTGGGTACAGGAGAGAGGGAGGGAGAAAAAAATAGAATGCAGGAGCAAACTGGGAGCAAGAGCTGCTCATCAATGGCCTGTGGCTAGCCTACATCATCTACTACCTGGGCCAGGCTCCAGAGCTCATCTGTGACAGGCAGAGAGGCCTGATACTTTGCAAGATTGTAAAAGGCCCATTGCCAACGGGTTTGTGAGAGGTAGCCGATAACTCCATTTACTCTGACAGAACCAACACAGGTCAGACATTTACTACTGTAGAGAATTAGGTGGGTTTACATCCACAATTACAGCCCTACACTCCACATGGAACCAGTGACACATATCGAACAAATCCCACATGACTGCCAGGACAACGCAACACTATGGGGGATGGTGACCATGCCAAAGGGAATCAAGGCCCCCTCTAAACCCGATCCATCTCTTCCCCCTGGTCACTTGAATCTGACTTGTCATTTAAGGGACAGCATAAACAGTCACACCGTGTGATTGTACTTATCACACCACTTGGAACAGAAGCAGAAAGGCTGAGACTTTCTGTTTGATATTTTAAGAATTTTTCCATTTAGATAGATAGATAGTTAGATAGATTTGAAGGAAATAAATTGGTTGATTACTATTATTTTCACACATGCAGGAGTGGTATCTGTGGGATCTGCGGAACCCCAAACAATGAGGTCCTGGAGCCAATGTCAGCAGAACACAGGAGTTCAGTGTTGCACTCCTTGAGCCTATCAACAGAGGTACTAACTGGCAATGTCTGCCTGGCATGGTCCAGTGTCTGAGGGAAGCTGTCAGAAGTTGGATTTGTTCAGTGGCATAAAGCAATCCTCTGAGATCTCACTCTTACATATGGACAAGAACGGCTTCACAGATGACAGGTAGTGCAGTCAATGCAGTCTGCCGCCATGTGCTTGTTGATGTCTTGAGGAAATCTTTTACAGATTTGTGGGGGATAGGATCGCAACAGGATAATCCTAGATTATTTCCATGTAGATTGCTTGGTATACTGCCATGAAGTGCCCCAGATTGAAAAGTAAGTGACCTAACTACCTCTCTGGACTAAGATCTCCCTTTCAAGACTGACGACATGAGATTTGACATGTGCCATTTATTTCAGATGAGCAATGAGGACCTGCTATCTCTAGTCAAATGTGTCAGAATAGTAAAAAATAAATAAAGTAAGGATGGGGAGGACAATTTGCATGGGCATCACATCATGGAAAACCAACACAAGTAGAAAGATGTGGCAAAACAAAGCAAGATAAGAATAGAGACACAGAGAGCAGGTGGCAGGTATGAAGAGACATTTAAGTGTGTTAATAATGTACCCAGACACACACAGAGGACAAAAGATAGGTAAAAAAAGAGGCATCGGACGAGCTAAAATGACGGAAGCTAAATTATTGATCCATTACAGATTGATTAGCTCATAACAAAGAGCAGTTTTTGGCATGGCTTTTCTATCGTGCAGTGATGTCAACCCATGACAAGGCCACTCCACATCTAAGGCCTCACCACAGAGGGCTCACAGGCTTTTACTGCTGTCAGCGAGCCCTGAGAAAAGCAGACACTCGCCTTTCAAACTCATTAGCCGACTCTGACGACGTGATGAACTCATGAAAGGTATCGTAATAAGATGGAGATGTGAGGAACCAACACTCTGCAACATTCGGCATTTACTGCTCTTCCCCTAAATAACCAACATGATATGGAGTTAGCCCATAATGGCATCAGAATTAATTATGAGTGCACATTTCACAATGAAAGTGTGTCAGGATTGCCACAGAGGACAGTCTTTAAATGTTTGGATGTGGCTTCCTGGGCCTGGGCCAAGTTGACAGCCATGTCAGTTGCCATGTACTGCAGACGCACACACACACACAAACACACACACACACACACACACACACACAC
>NC_045741.1:19235356-19243084 GCF_008692095.1 Etheostoma spectabile | reverse complement strand
ACACACACACACACACACACACACACACAAAACACATACATACACACACACCCTCTCAAGTACATAAGTTATAGGTACTAATTTAGGATATAGTTCTTGTGGTCTAATGTCAGTGCTGCTGCATACAATATAAGTATTTAAGAAGCACTGAAAAGTGTTAAACTTGAATTGTTTTGTTTACAGCCACAAGTATCAGCTATCTGCAGCTTCATCTTAAAAATATCACATTAAGCAGCCTTCAGATAGTCTTTAACAAACGAAGACCCATCTACACTGTAACGAATTTGACTGTAGATTTTACAGTAAACACCTGGCAAAAAAGGTTGCCACAAATCTTGTAAAATTACGTTTAGTACTGTTAATAACTGTAAAAATAATTTACATTATAAGACAGTATTCTTTACAGGTTTTTGTTGTACATAAATTACAGCATGTTTTGTTTTTTTAAAGGAAAACAATATTTTATTGTAATTTAGTTTACAACATTATCTTGTATTCTATCAAATTACAGCTATTACCTGGCAACTCGAGTTGCCAGGTAATAGCTGTAAATACTTCACAATACAATAGTTGTTGTAAATTGTTTTTTACAACAACATATTTTTGTGAATATTTACAGCTTTTGCTGGCAACTCAAGTATCCAGCAAAAAGATGTAAATATTTCACAATACAATACGTTGTTGTAAAAAAAAAAATACAGTTAATTTAGTTTTTTACATTCGCAGCTTTGCTGATGCCTATTGTAAAGTGTTAACACATTCTTCTGAAGTGATCCTTGCCAAGGGTACCATCTTGCCTTGTGTGCTTCCTTCTCTCCTCAGCTGGTCTCGACATTTCTACTCTTCATTCTTGCATTAATTAATTCTCCCTTAGCCTCGCGCGGTAGGAAACAAATGCATTTCCATTTGGGATTATTTTAGGATATTTTTCTCAAGATATTGTTTGTTATTTTTTCCCCAAGAGGCCTTCCCATGCTTCGAAAAGAAATTTTTTAAGTGAGGCCCGAAATGTGCCTCATGTACAATTTTTTAAGAAACTGCGAATGTATGTAAACAAGACTTTTTGGCAGAGGAAGATACATTTATGTGGGTGTGCAAAAAATTTCTCATCAACTCATAAGCATCTCTTTTTGGTTACTCACTCCACAAACATGTTGGAGAGCCCATTAAGCAGTCAAGCTCTCCTAGCTGTAATAAATCCTCATATGCTGGTGTTTGTTGTGTGCTTTCACAGCATTACCCATAACATTAATGCAAGAAATTCATTACAGGAGTTGTTCATCAAAAAAAAAAACGCTACTATAAATTCACCAAAGTCAAAATCAGGCCCCTACATCAAGACTAAATGAAAAGCTCCAATATAAACCCCAGTACATCCCAACAATGCATACCACCACATTTGAACAATTTCTCATGCCATTACTTTACATATTTCCATGAACAACCTACTCGTTTTTTTTGCTGTGGGAATCATTATCCCCCTGGTGTGAGACTAAGAAGCATGAAAGGGTTGGGAGTGCAAAGTGTGTTTTACATATTGGCTTTTAATCCCGACACTACAATAATTGGACTCCATCGCATGACCTTTGATGTATTTCTGTCTTGGTAACCACAAGCTGTGTGTCTAACCCACAGACAAAAAGCTTTCAGATGGAAACACGCTATTTTGTTGTTTACCTTTCTCCAAAACAGTTTCACCACTCTCACAATGACTATCCCCACAAATCACACTCCTGGGTAACCCTTGATATGGGAAGTGTGTTTGCTAGGGGGTAATATTGTCTATACCAGTATCGTATCACTTTCTGATTAAAAATGTCATTAGACCCTGGAGGTGACAGATTGCAGGGTTGCTGGCATCCCTGATATTTTTGGTGCAGAAACAGCTGCAGCTAGCCTGAGACTTGGAGGGAGGTGGGTACAGGAGAGAGGGAGGGAGAAAAAAATAGAATGCAGAGCAAACTGGGAGCAAGACTGCTCATCAATGGCCTGTGGCTAGCCTACATCATCTACTACCTGGGCCAGGCTCCAGGCTCATCTGTGACAGGCAGAGAGGCCTGATACTTTTGCAAGATTGTAAAGGCCCATTGCCAACGGGTTTTGAGAGGTAGCCGATAACTCCATTTCTCTGACAGAACCCACACAGGTCAACATTTACTACTGTAGAGAATAGGTGGGTTTACATCCCACTTACAGCCCTACACCTCCCACAGGAACCATATGACACATATCGAACATCCCACATGACTGCCAGCAACAACGCAACACTATGGGGGATGGTGACCATGCAAGGGAATCAGCCCCCTCATACCCGATCCATCTCTTCCCCCTGGTCCTTGATCTGACTTGTCATTTAAGGGACAGCATAACAGCTCACACCGTGTGATTGTACTTATCACACCACTTGGAACAGAAGCAAAAGGCTGAGACTTTCTGTTTGATATTTTAAGAATTTTTCCATTTAGATAGATGATAGTTAGATAGATTTGAAGAAATAAATTGGTTGATTACTTTATTTTCACACAGCAGGGTGTATCTGTGGATCTGAGACCCCCAATGAGGTCCTGGAGCCAATGTCAGCAGAACACAGGAGTTCGTGTTGCACTCCTTGAGCTCTACAACAGGTACTAACTGGCAATGTCTGCCTGGCATGGTCCAGTGTCTGAGGGCGCTCGAAGTTGGATTTGTTCAGTGGCATAAAGCAATCCTCTGAGATCTCACTCTTACATATGGACAAGAACGGCTTCACAGATGACAGGTAGTGCATTCATGCAGTCTGCCGCCATGTGCTTGTTGATGTCTTGAGGAAATCTTTTACATTTTGTGGGGGATAGGATCGCAACAGATAATCCTAGAATTATTTCCATGTAATTGCTTGTATACGCCATGAAGTGCCCCAGATTGAAAAGTAAGTGACCTAACTACCTCTCTGGACTAAGATCTCCCTTTCAAGACTGACGACATGAGATTTGACATGTGCCATTTATTTCAGATGAGCAATGAGGACCTGCTATCTCTAGTCAAATGTGTCAGAATAGTAAAAAATAAATAAAGTAAGGATGGGGAGGACAATTTGCTGGGCATCACATCATGGAAACCCAACACAAGTAGAAAGATGTGGCAAAACAAAGCAAGATAAGAATAAGACACGAGACAGTGGCAGGGAGGAAGACATTTAAGTGTGTTATATGTACCCAGACACACCCAGAGCAAAGATAGGTAAAAAAAGAGGCATCGGACGAGCTAAAATGACGGAAGCTAAATTATTGATCCATTACAGATTGATTAGCTCATAACAAGAGCAGTTTTTGGCTGGCTTTTTCTATCGTGACGTGATGTCAACCCATGACAAGGCACTCCAACACTAAGGCCTCCACCACAAGGGCTCACAGGCTTTTCTGCTGTCAGCGAGCCCTGAAAAGCAGACACTCGCCTTTCAAACTCATTAGCCGACTCTGACGACGTGATGAACTCATGAAGTATCGTAATAAGATGGAGAGGTGAGGAACCAACACTCTGCAACATTCGGCATTTACTGCTCTTCCCCTAAATAACCAACATGATATGGAGTTAGCCATATGGCATCAGATTAATTATGAGTGCACATTCACATGAAGTGTGTCAGGATGCCACAGAGGACAGTCTTTAAATGTTTGGATGTGCTTCCTGGGCCTGGGCCAAGTTGACAGCCATGTCAGTTGCCATGTACTGCAGACGCACACACACACCAACACCACACACACCACCACACACACACACACCACACACACACCACACACACACACACACCACACCACAAAACACATACATACACACACACCCTCTCAAGTACATAAGTTATAGGTACTAATTTAGGATATAGTTCTGTGGTCTAATGTCAGTGCTGCGCATACAATATAAGTATTAGAAGCCTGAAAAGTGTTAAACTTGAATTGTTTTGTTTACAGCCACAAGTATCAGCTATCTGCCTTCATCTTAAAAATATCACATTAAGCAGCCTCCATAGTCTTTAACACGAAGACCCATCTACACTGTAACGAATTTGACTGTAGATTTTCAGTACACACCTGGCAAAAAAGTTGCCAGCAAAATCTTGTAAAATTACTGTAGTTTACTGTTAATAACTGTAAAATATTTACAGTATAAGACGTATTTCTTTTCCAGGTTTTGTTTGTACATATTACAGCAATGTTTTGTTTTTTTAAAGGAAAACATATTTTATTGTAATAGTTTACAACATTATCTTGTATTCTATTCAAATTACAGCTATTACCTCCAACTCGAGTTGCCAGGTAATAGCTGTAAATACTTCACAATACAAATGTTGTTGTAAATTGTTTTTTACAACACATATTGTATTGTGAAATATTTACGCTTTTTGCTGGCAACTCAAGTATCCCACAAGATGTAAATATTTCAAATACATACGTTGTTGTAAAAAAAAAATACAGTTAATTTAGTTTTTTACATTCGCAGCTTTGCTGATGCCTATTGTAAAGTGTTTTAAATAAGACCAAGCTTGCTTTAATTCAAACCATTGCATTAGATTCTCTTCACGTAAATAAACCAAGTCAGAGATGCAACTTCATGACATTTTATATTAAATGCAACACAGTGTACATAACTGTATGTTTCAGAGGTAACTTCTATTTTTTAAGAGCTTAAATACCTGATAGAACCAAAATAAGCACCAGAATAGCATCAGCAACCTATGCAAAAATGGATAACAACCTCTAGGCACCCATGGACCCTGATCAGAGCCAGGAATCCAAGAAGCCAGTTTAAAGTCGTAACCGTCACGTCGGGTTGGGACTCAATCTGTTCCGGTGTGCTCCTGTTAATTGTGAACTGATTCTTGAGAGATTTCGAGGAACCATCTGTGTTACTTTTTGTCATTTGTTGACGTCTACCTCTCCCCACTCTCCGTTGAGTAAGGGGAGACGCAAGGGTTCAGGCATTCCTCTCTTTCTCCTGTAGTTCTCATGTTTTGCTCAACACTTTGTTGTCTTGGTTCCATTGAAGGGTTCAGTCGATGAAGCATCTGAAATCACAAATCACATGCATAACTTCATGAAAAAGTGCCTTAACTGCTCTACAAGATGAAAAATACATCCGGCTGTGCAAATCTGTATGTGGGTGTGTATATGTGTATATGCATGCGGGTGTGTATGCATAAAGATCCTTTTTTGTATGTTTGCTTTGAGCCATAGTGGGGAAGGTCGGGGTAGGGTGGGCATAGAAAAGTATGCGTAACTGTAAAATGAACTTTCATCTAGGATTTCTTGTGAATGCAACAGATAAAAAAGAACAAGTTTATAGTTTATTCGCCTAAATTCCCCAGTTTACCTCAATGCAGAACTACTTTTCAAAATGTATAATCAAATAGATCTTTATTGTCAATGTTTGAAAAACAACAAAACAGTTTAACAGCTCTCAGAATGAATGTAATTAGTATAAAATGAATTGGTTCTGCAATGATTTAAAGCATTTAGGTAAATAAATGCTAACTTACCCTTTTTATAAACTCAAAATCATTTAATTAAGGGATTTACTGTAAGTACACTAAGCAAAAAATCTCTGTTACTCATAATAACTAACTCTACAAAATAATGATCAACTGCATTCTACTACTATTCTACAAGCACATAGTTACCTTTGAATGAATTCCAGTGTGCAAGATGCTTGCTCCGGTACACCAGATTAAGATGTGTGCTCGAAAACAAAGCTGCCATCCCAGCCACGAATGGGGATGTGAGGCCCAACCACATGACCCCAGATGCTCATCATCCAAACGGTTGCTGTGAGAAATTCACCTAACACTAAAAAAACAAAGAAACACCAAACAAACACACACCTTTTAATTAACTAACCATTAATGTGCCATTAATTATATAAACGACCTGAAGACTAGTGCTTCACTACCAACACCCAAACTGTCACATTTAGAAATGCCACAGAACATTTTACACTTCAGGCATATTCGCATTAATGTTTTACCTGAAAAGATTCTTCAGCCATGTATGTTGATCACTGTGCAGCGATGGCGCTCTGTTCAGGATGTTTCTCCTCCCTGTGGCTAGGCTAAACAATACAAAGTTGAAAACACGCTTATGTTGGAATATACATTATAACATCTGTAATACATTTGTTAGGCGCCTATTGAGAGTGTATAAGCCCTTATACACCCACAGGCCATCTATATTGCCATGGCCGTTTTTCTTCTAAATAATAAATTGTTACGCTATGTTGGGTTTGATATATTTCTTACACAGATTTGATGTTAAATTTAGCCATTATTGACCACTCAAGAATTGATAAAAAGATTGTCAAGTTACCACCAAAATACCATTTGAGCCACCAAGACTTGAGATACACTGTAGAAAAGGAATTGTTTCTTTTTGCCAAAAACGTTTGACAAGATTTAAGAATTTATCACACATTTAAGAGTCCACAACAGTCTCAGTTTTCTAGTTAGACTAAATTCATGCACCCCCAGGCTGTTTGGGGACCCCACTCTGCTGAAATATTTAAATACACCCTTTTATTACAGGGAAAATAACGTGTGCACTGCATGAAATAAACTGCATCTGGGATTATCCAAAAGTGGCCATGTCTGTTAGGGAAGACTCATGGTTGCTCACATCCCGTTTTCATTCGAATTTCTTTAGTTAAGAGGTCAAGGGTCCCCTAGAAAATAGCCGAGCTTTTTCACACAGCTATCATAACAATAATGACGAATGTTTTAAACGGGGCCATCCTAATGTCGGACTCTAACTTAGTTCATAGAAGAGTTGTTAAAGTTAAATCAACCGAAATTAAAAGGTCTATTTCAGGGGTCGTGCAAAGTCAAACGTTTTTATAATTTATACATTACCTGTTAATCGAACAATATATTAATGATGGGCTTTCGCTTCAATAAGGCATTTTTTCTAACTACGGGACTTTGTATCAACGTTAATGGCCGTCTGCAGCCTGATCTGAGGCATGTGGCTATCATACTTAAGCTAGCATTTTTTTCCCACTAACGTTGACTTCAGTTTGCTAGTGTAAGCTATAAGGTGAAGAAATGTACAGTCAGACAGTCAAATATAGCTAAATAAAACACTGTGACGTTAGGCTAGTTACTTACCAACACCCGACTCCGGGGCGCTGACGTCCGTAGCGTTAGCTCTTCTGCTGCATGCCTGCGTGACGTTAACATTGACGTTACAACACAGACTACTACTCTTAGTTAGTTAAAATAAATATAAAAAGGTTAACCGTTAACGCTAACATTCACACCCACTATACTTTCCTTAACCTTAGCATTAAACTGCTTCCCTGGATTGCTTTGTCAAATTCCTTCTGAAGTCTCCAGCTAATGTTAGCTATCTGAGTTACTTTATTGTAGGGCCTGCACTAGACTGAAACACGGTCAACTTAGGTTATTTCAACAACAGTAACAAGTTAAACAACATGTAATTATGTAGGCTATTCATAATAGTATAGCCTACTTACGTATTGTGGCTGAGTGGAGTGGCAATGTGGCCCTCAGCAATCCGCCATCATGGTCTTGTGTAAAGCAACTGCCTCGTGCAACGCATTCAACAGTAAATAACTGTACCTGTATTCATTTACAGTCAAGCGCAAATATGCCTGTAATTTCTTATGGAAAAAACTGTCAACTACTGTAATGTGTTTTCACCCATAATGCATTGCAATATACAGCTAAACATTGTAAAAAGACAA
>NC_045741.1:19234334-19235331 GCF_008692095.1 Etheostoma spectabile | reverse complement strand
TATTCTTAAATAAGACCAAGCTTGCTTTAATTCAAAACCATTGCATTAGATTCTCTTCACTGTAAAAAAAACCAGAGTCAGAGATGCAACTTCATGACATTTTTATTATAAATGCAACACAGTGTAACATACTGTATTGTTTCAGAAGGAACTTCTATTTTTCTTAAGAGCTTATAATGCCCATGATAGAACCAACCCGTAATCGTCGGACAGTCCGGCAGGTTGGTGACTCAAGTCTGTTTGGTGCTCCGTGTTTAATTAGTGAACTGATTCTTGAGAGCATTTCGAGGAACCATCTGTGTTACTTTTTGTCATTTGTTGACGTCTACTCTCCCCCCTACCTCCCGTGAGTAGAGAGAGACGCAAGGTTCATGCAGTTCCTCTCTTCTCCTGTATGTTCTCATGTTTTTGGCTCAACTTTTGTTGTCTTGGTTCCACTTGAAGGGTTCAGTACGATGAAGCATCTGAAATCACAAAATCACATGCAAATAAACTTCATGAAAAAGTGCCTTAACTGCTCTACAAGATGAAAAATACATCCGGCTGTGCAAATCTGTATGTGGGTGTGTATATGTGTATATGCATGCGGGTGTGTATGCATAAAGATCCTTTTTTGTATGTTTGCTTTGAGCCATAGTGGGGAAGGTCGGGGTAGGGTGGGCATAGAAAAGTATGCGTAACTGTAAAATGAACTTTCATCTAGGATTTCTTGTGAATGCAACAGATAAAAAAGAACAAGTTTATAGTTTATTCGCCTAAATTCCCCAGTTTACCTCAATGCAGAACTACTTTTCAAAATGTATAATCAAATAGATCTTTATTGTCAATGTTTGAAAAACAACAAACCACAAGAAGTTACTGTAAAATTTAGCTGTAGAAATTACAGAAATTTGTTACAGTGTAGATATACAACATGTTCTCTGCTTTGCCACCCTGACTGCTGTGTACACACTAACACTCCTACAAACACACACACACACACACACAGACACACACA
>NC_045741.1:19232808-19234324 GCF_008692095.1 Etheostoma spectabile | reverse complement strand
CACACACACACACACACACATCTTCAGCATACTGAGGAGGCATGCAGGGTCAGCATTCATTCATGGGAATGTGCTCCATGGTGAAGACAAAGCAAGCTGGGAGCACTAGTAGAAAGTATATTGGAGGCATGTGGAGTATTATACAGATGTTAAAGAGCAGCTGTGTAACAGATTTGACCATTTTCCCTCAGTGGAGACGGCAATAGATATCTGGTGAATCTTGACATTTAATTTCAGGATCAACATTAATGTGGGTGGAATTTGATGGGAATGCAGGGGAGAAAGCACAGTGTCTTGATTGGGTTGGTAAAGCCAGTGATTACAGGCCAGTGGCTTTAACTTCCAATGTCATAAAATCCTTAGAGAGGCTCATGACAGAGACGCTACATAGGGAGATGCAGCCATCCTGACATCAGTGCCAATTTGCTCACATAAGATTGATAGATAGATAGATAGATAGATAGATAGATAGATACTTTAATCATCCCGAAGGAAATTTTAGGCATCCAGTAGTAAGACTACCATAACACAACAAACACGTATACATACATATATCACACATATATAAGAATATCACATACATAAGAATAAAAATAAAAATCACTCACAGAAATGTAATGTCCATGATAAGGTAAGATACTATGGTAGACTGAGTGCGATAATATAAGAAAATAATAAGAAATAATAAGAAAAGGCAGCCCAAATGCTGCCTTGTTTGCAAAGAAAGTTATGCTGCATGTATCAGTGTTTTTTTATTGATTTTTTGTTCTGCTTTTAACTCTATTCATCCACACATCTATCTTGCTGTAAAAAGCAATTCAGCACAGTGGCTCCTCAAGGATGTGTCAGTTCACCCTTTTTGTTTCCTGTGTTTACGAATGATTGTGTCAGCTCCCAACCTAATCAGTTTGTTGTGATGCAGCTATTCTCAGTTTACTCACAAGCAACTCTAACATTACCACCTATAAAGCTGAAGTGGACTGGTTCAAGGACTAGTGTGACAAGCATAATTTGCACATGTATACGTAAAAGAAATGTGTTCCAGATCAATTGGAGATAATTGAGTTGCCACAGTCATGACA
Organism: Etheostoma spectabile; assembly: GCF_008692095.1. Classification (NCBI taxonomy): domain Eukaryota; kingdom Metazoa; phylum Chordata; class Actinopteri; order Perciformes; family Percidae; genus Etheostoma; species Etheostoma spectabile. The sequence continues at coordinate 19,233,242 of NC_045741.1, read as the reverse complement.
TTGGACAGTGGCACACTGTTGCAAGTGTTTGAGGGAGAATCCACGCGTCAGAGACTCTGAGTTTTTGGTGTCTGCAGGAACATTGTGCTCATTCTTTATAGAGCTACCGTCTATTTTACAGCATGGTGTTGCCAGCAGTTACGTATGATGCCAGGGAAGATTATGGCAACGCACACACCCCTCACCTCCCAAGACATTTTTGAGAAGTCTACTTTTCAGCAGGCCAACATGATTTTATCTGAAGGAGGTTAGTTTCCCCTTGTCAAAGCACATACTCATTGCAAGCATTCATTTGTCCCTCCGTCAGTTACACTTATCAATGGGCAACTCCTGGAGAATGGACAGAAGGGAAGGGAGACACTACTGCAAGTGTTCGCTTGTGAGCAGACAAATTGAGACATGTTTGCTTGGTTGTAATTTATGAGATGTGTATG
>NC_045741.1:19227603-19232798 GCF_008692095.1 Etheostoma spectabile | reverse complement strand
AGAGATGTATTTTGCAGTTCGATTGATACCCCCCTCATGTCCGTTTGTTTTATGTAAGGCTACAGCAGCTATTGGTTAGCTTAGTTTAGCTCAAAGACGGAGAGCAAGGGGAAACAGCTAGCTTTGCTCTGTCCAAAGGTAACAAAAGATTTTTACCAGTGCCTGTAAGTTCACTAATTAACACTAATTAATTAACATTATTGAACACTAATCCACTAATAAAACACATAATGTCTCATTTCATTTGTAAAGAAAACAAGCTGTAATTTTACGAGATGTGCCAGCAGTGTCTCCCCAGTCTTGTCGTTGACGTGAGGGTTCCAGGCAGAGGGGTGAACTCTAGCTCACCCAGTAAGAGCGTGCGCCCAATGTGGGTTGAGTCCTTTGCCCGGGTTCAAATCCGACTTGCAGCCCTTTGCTGCGTGTCATCCCCTCTCTTTCACGCCCCTTTTCCTGTCTATTCACTGTTGCTGTTGAAGAAAGGGTAAAGCCCCAAAAAATAATCTTTAAAAAAAAAAGAAAGTTGCCAGGCAGACACTCCATTGGTCAGTGGGTTTCCATAGTTGCCGTTTGATTGATGTATGTTTTCCTGTTAGTACAAACAGTTAAGTTTATAGAAATTTGGTACACTAATGTGGAAACATTAGGCAATAAGAATTTGTATAAAACATACATTTAACTAGTATGTTGTATGGAAGAGGGATTTTTGATTAGTGTCAATAGTGAAAATGAACACCCCACTCTGTATCAATATGAGTGACATATACAAGAGAAAAAGAACTGTATTTAACTGTCCATAGTGATAGCTCACCTTAACCACAAATATCCAATACACCTGTGTCTGTATTAACATAAATGGGAGTTAATAGGACTGCTGGGAAAAGACGCTGCCTTTGAGTGTCCACACTGATAACTCACCACAATCACAGTCATCAACTAAACCTCGTTTTGTATTAATATGATAGGATATTTAGGGAATAAATCATTGTTTTCAGTCATCACATTCCTATAATGACACAGATGAAATATATTATATTGCTGTCTGTATCTGCTTGAGTGGAATACAGGGAGTTAAGGTGTCAGCACAAATAAGAAAGCTTTAACAGAGAAATCTGTTTACTTTCACCATTAGCTAGGTGTCCTCATTGAAAATTATACACCCTCATGGGCATTCATGCAGCATGAATGACCGTGAATATGACTGTGGGAATGGGAAAATAATGCCTTGTAGCCTTATAGTGTTTGCTCAATGATTAGGCATCCACGTTTATAATTCACCACACCCATGGACTTCAACTAAACCTGTATCTGTATCAACATGACAGACAGTCATTTGGGAATCACCAGAGGATATCTATTGTGTCAAGCTGTTACAGTCTGAAAAGAATAGGACTTGGCTCAATGAATAGGTTTTCATATTTCATATGCCCTGTGTCTCTGTGTAGTTTTATTTGCATGCTTATCACAATAACACAGAGTGATAATCGGCTGTTATCTCAATCCCCAAAACTCTCATTTCAACAGAGGTTATTAGAGAGTGAAATAGCTAGCCATATAGCCCCCTTACTATATTCCACGCACACACCCGCTCTCAGATAGAGTTTGAAGGGGCCTCTATTTAATAACTATAACCCATTTACCAATGATGATGAAAGCATATTCACACTTACCTTTTCATCTTAAATGTGTTATGTTAAACTCAAGTAGTTGGAAATTATAAAAAGGTCAATATTAATTAACAAGCCTCTGGGTTGATATATCAACAATGTACTCGCATGGATTTAGAAGATGTCCTGTCTGCTTGGTGCCTGAGACCAACTGTCCCTGATTTGTGTTGCTTTGCAAGGAGGCCTTGACATCTGCCAGACACAATTGAGCCCAGCTGTCTCAAAAGGTGGCAGTAATGTGACATGATTTGCAAGGAAGTTTGGATCTCGGATGTGCAAGACAGAAATTCAGTCTCTCGACAATCGAACGGTACACCATTAGGTCATATTTATTCTTATGTCGGTCAAGGAAAAAAGCATGTCACCTTCATTTTGCATAACCTCTAGTTGAATTTTAAAACACTATACTGTTGTGATTTGGTGTATGTCCTTTGTTATTGTGTAGTCTGTTTTTCTGCACATGTTTCTAAGCCTGGTTCTGTCTTGTCTTGCGTTTTCTGTAAGGTTTTTTGGTCTGGTCTTGTATATGATCTGTTTCCTGTTTTATTTTGTAGTCTGGTCTCTGTCTCGTCTTTTATTTAGTTCTACTTCCTGTGTTTTTCCGCCTCTGTGATTACCTGATGTTTTCCACCTGTTTCCTAGCCCTCTTGTCACCTGCCTCTAGTTTCCTCGTTACCCTCTGTATTTAGTCTTTGTGCTTTCTTTGTCTAGTGTCAGATCCTTATTTCTGTTTGGTTTAACTGTGTGTGTGTGTGTGTGTGTGTGTGTGTGTGTGTGTGTGTGTGTGTGTGTTGTTTGTGTGTGTGTGTGTTGTGTGTGGTGTGTGTTTGTTGGGTGTGGTGTGTGGTGTGTGTGTGTGTGTGTGTGTGTGGGTGTGTTTCCCCCCTTCATTATTCCTGTTATTCCTGTGATTCCCTCTTGCCTCATTTTATTGGATTGTGCTTCGGTTTTTTTTGTTTATTAAACCTTCACCTTGGAAGTACAACTTTGCCTGCCTGCTCTCTGCTTTTGGGTCCTCCTCCATTCCGCGTAACATATACTGTATTACCAACGAGGTCTTCCTCTAACAGTATGTTTTCTATTCAGCAAAACCCAACAAATTTCACACAGTTGCTCAGCAACCTCATTCATGTACTTGGATCTAACTGTTCATTCAAGAGTGATACCTAAGCAGTTGCGAAGCAGTCAGAGCACCATGTTTTCATAAATTTCAAGTCTTTGACCCATAATTGTGATTGTGTCAAATAACAGTCATAATACAGCACATTTTGTTTGACTCTGCCTACCCTCTGCATCTATCTCGACATAATATCTAACTTTCTATCATCTTCTGTACCTCCTCAAAACTTCCTTAAACTTCTTCTCCTCCTCTTACCATTTATCTGTGTGTGTGGGAGGGGGGTGTAATTGTGGAAGGGCTGGTACCCAAGTCACCTCATCTGACCTTGCATCCTAATTTTTCTTTGTAGCCAGGCCAAACTGTGGGACGGCAGAGTGGAAATAACAAAGTGGTCTGATCTCACACATATTTCCTGCTCTGACTGATACATACGTGAATGCTGCTTCATTCACGCTAATATCAACATTCACACGAGGGTTGGGAGAGGAGAGCCTTTAAAGTTGTCCTGAAAAGAGGATGCTGTGTTGCAATGTAAATAATTTATAAACTCTTGCAATGCATTTGCTAACATCACTCGTAATTTAGTGGGCTACACCGTGCTTTTCGCAGCATAACTTCAGCAGGCTGTGGGTCTCTTAAAGTCAGCGCAAAAAGGAGGATTCTGCTTTAAATGTTTGGTGGACTTTTAGAAAGCTCTGATTCATAGATGAGGCATAGGACTGTGGGCTGATTTTATGGCTGATTTTTGTAAAAGTGTTAATGGCTCCGAGGGTTCTTCTGGCCCTGATCAGTATAAAAGATGTGGGCCCAATTCTCATTTAGCAATTAGTCATTTGTCTCTCTTTAATATTACCTCTGTGACATTTCCCCTGTATCCAGCAGAAATGATTTTATGAGCTGGGTTTTTTTATTCAACAGTAGAGATTAACCTTGTGGCCCTCCCCTTCTCCTTCTCTTTCACACATTTTGCCCTTCCTCGCTCTATCTGCCTCTCTGCTACTGCCTTTCTTATTCTGACTGGCATGACATTGAAGTGGTAAGACCCACTTATGTGCATTAGCTGGTTTTGGGTTATGCTACTGAGTGGCTTGCACATCATAACACCTGTGCCTCAGGAGATATAGTCATTCAAATTGTATTGCCCAGCCCACAGACAACTGCACTGGATATTATCAAATGGGCAGCAGTACGAAGAATCTGACACACTGGTTAACGTGGTTGACGTCTAATGTAAATTGAAGAGTTAACATTTTTGCTGTGGATGTGTATGATGAGTGGGCTTTGTTTGTGTGTTGACAGCGGGCATGTGAGTGGGTAGCAGGGGTATCGTTGCTGCAGTTACGAGTTTGTCCATGTTGTAATGGCAGTCGGCTGTATTCAAAAAGATGTGCAAAAGGGGCCAATCTGCTTCCCCCACTTTTTAAGCAGTTCTTATCAGGCAATTACCGGCTCACCCTTGAAATACCAACATGGTGGTGTTACACTGGCGATGGTGGAAAGGCTACATAGGTCATCTTGTAATTATGACTTCCTTCTGCCTTTATTGTCTGTGCATAATCAGCTCCATCAGGGCTGAAATAATTGATTCTCCATTTATGCTAATGGTATGGATCTGGAGCATACCGGAGCAAATACTCAGCCATGTTGTCTTTTGGGCGTGACATTTAAAATGGAATGAAGAAATTCTTATATTCCAGTCAGACTGCACTATGTTTTTGCTCTGGCTTCAGTGACAGCCTTGAGTAGAGGCGCCAGGTTGCACTTCTACTAACCAGACCAGACATTGAATGGCAACGAGACCTTCAGATTTTACCAATGCCTGTTAAGGGACCTTACTACTGTGTATTAACTGATGGAGGTAAGTTAGATTGCTCTGATGCATGCAGAGCCTTACCAATTAATCCCCCCACCAACCAGGCTGTGTGAGGCTCCAAACACAGACTCACAAGACAGACCCAAACTGGCTTGTTGCTTGCTTGCAATGTTACAAAAATATCTGACAAGAGCTTCATAAAAACATTTCAGACCAATGCCTCACAACTACCTCTAAATCCCATAGTTCTTTAATGTCAATCACCTGTCATGCCACGGCTGATAGACTGCCAGAAGCCCAGCAGGCTGCCTGTGGCAGGAAAAGGTAGCACTCACTCATGGGAATTAAAGTTTTTCAGTTACTATGCATGACACAAATCACTTGTACGTCCATTGCCCTCTCCATGAAGAGTGGTTGTTGTAAAATGTAGTGACTGCAATAAAAGGCTTCTTTTTTGGTGTAACAAATGTGTATGAACATCTGAGCCCATCTTAGTGCTGCACTCAATTTCATGAATTATGCTTTAGCTGCCAGAGACCTGTTCTCTGGCCAAATGGGCACTTACAAATGGCCAGTTAACAAAACCAGCACACCG
>NC_045741.1:19200770-19227593 GCF_008692095.1 Etheostoma spectabile | reverse complement strand
GCCATATTGTTCACTGGACAGCACTCTCCCCAGCGGAAACCCCTCAAACAAAGGCAACACAGAGTAGAGGAAGGCCATGACGGCTCTATCTCATTCCTCCCTGCCACTCACACAGCACACACATCAATCACAGCCCGCCGGCCTCAGATCCGAGAGGCTTTTTGGATGCAATTTGTCATAGGTCCTTAGGCTCTGACATGCTTTTTAAAAGCTCAACTAAACCGCCTAAGATAACGGTCGTTGATTTCCTTAGTGGGTGTTAATCAAAACAATCTGCTCATTGTCCAAGAAATGACCAATGGTCACTATGAGGATGGACATGGCAGTTAAGTACACCCTAATGAGAATGGATGAGCACAGGGGGTGGAATGATTTTTGACACTTTGAAAAAACATTTTTAAAGAGTAATATTACATTGGGAATAATTTATGGAGCTCTGTTTTCCTTTTCTAGCAAAGCAGATAGAACAACAAGGCAAAGGAAAAAATTTAGTGAAAAATTCTGATTTTGATTCTGATTTCATGTTTTAAATCTCATTCTTCAACTCGGGTATTCGGGTATCCTTTTTTGCATGAACTTTTTAATCCGGCACCAGATTACTCATGAATGAGAGCCTATTCAGTGACTGTTGCTTTATTCACCAGCCTGCATAGTGGAAGAATACTCCGGCAAGGAGGATGCATGCTACCCTTTCAAGAGCAATTGCCACTTTCAGTGAGCCCTCCATGGGAGCAAGCTGCTGAGAGGTGGGTTGTGATGGGCCCAATTTAATGCTCCATTATGCAAATTGATCATCTCAATTGACCATCACTCTGGTAATAGGACGGGCTGACTGGGTGTGAGGGGCAAGTGTCTTTTTAAATCTTTAGAAAAACATCAGACCAAAGTCCCAGGTGCTAAAAATAAGCGAGGTGAGTAAAAACACGAAGAAATGCATCACAACTTCCACCAATGAGGCGTGACGGAGATGAGTGACAGGGAGTTAATGGCTGTCTTGGTGACCTCACGTTTAAAAGTCACCTGTCTTGTTATTCCCGAGAGATGTAAGAATAAAATACAGCATTTGCATGATGAGTTTCAGTTTGATAACATTTTCAGACTTCTCTTCATTTTAGGTACAGTTTTCTCCTTCTATCCCCCCCCCCACCCCCCCCACCCCAAGCAGACTCCCTTGTTCATAATTCCATAATTCCAAATAGATTAGAGGAGCAAAGCAAGGGTATTTGTTTTTATTTCAATCCAACTTGGAGTTAATATTCTACAAATTATGCATTGCAGTGAACACAAATTGAGTTGGAAATTCTTTACTTAATGGGAAGATTTTCAGCACGCTTATCGTCTTGCGACCCTGTGAATAATCACACAACACACTTGACTTTCCCTCAGAATGGACAGGGTGCAGGAAAGTCAGAGTATAGGCGAATTAATTTTGTCAGTGCCTAATTGCATTTATTGGCCATGCCTGGCACCTCCTAATCCTGGATTATGATGATGCATTAACAGCTGTGACTGGCTGTTTACAAGGCATTTATTAGCCGGTGTCAACATAACGAGACAAATTCCACCTATCACATTAATCACCCACTGCCAGGACTGTGTCACTACCAAGAGCAGAGCCAGATGACGCATAGGCCAAGGCTGCGCTGAAGCTGCTTCCCCTTTTCGAGCATTAGCCATTATTATATTGCCATCAGATTACCTACTCAGTTACTGTCACCCTGGCAGTGAGCTGGTGACGTGAAACTTGAAGCAAATAAAGAGCAATGAATTTAAGGAGGTAAAAGATAACGGGAGAAGAATTGTGGAATCAAATGCAAGGTTGAGTGCGTCAAATCACAAAAACAATTAACCACACATAATACTTCTAATTGAAGTCAGGTCCCTTAATTATAGTCTGAGTATTGTTTACTGTGAACCCATTTCCTCTTCCTTGTTCTTTGTCCAGCAGTCAATTTCCCCTCAATCTACCTCTATGTAGTTTTATTTACTCTCTTCTGGATGTTTATATCTATATAAACATCCCAAAAACAGAACACTGTTATATATTTTTAAATAAATTAAGATGGTTTCATGAATTATGTTTGATAACTAATTCAAGGCTGCATTTAGAACAGTGAAAATGCTTCATATTATTATTGTCAAATAAATATGAACAGCTATGGCACAAATAGAAATTGCATGTTAAAATATCTCTAATTACACTCAATTAATAAAAGTGTTAAATGATACTTCAGGATGGAGCTAGTATTCTGTTGACACACAGGGGTGCATGTTGAGTGACTCACTATATTCTGCCTGGGGAGTTGGAGCAGGAGGGACATTGATTTCTTTCCTTTTCAAGTGGTCCCCAAAAGTGATGTGCAGCCATTAAACAAGAGTCTGCGAGACAGACCTGACAAAACCATTTGAGAAATGATATTGGAGAACGTCCCTCTGGCCTCGCCTTAATGGAAGCAAAGGGTATAGATATTGCATTTTGTACAGACATCATCGGGAATCATCAAGTGAGAACGCCTCTCGCCCTCGTAAACTCTTTATCTGAGGGGTTCTCTGATTCCATTTAAAGAACTATGTCTCGTCTCAGACTTTGTGCCAACATCACTCCTTCGGTTCTCGGGTCTTTCAAGATCGGCTGGACTGGACACATTGATATTGGCAGTGTGGAATGCTCGAGATCACCTGCAAGCTCAAAGTATGATTGTCCGGACTGATCTCATGAAATGACACACCATTTGTATGCCGTTGGCGTGTTATCAATGCTGTTTGGCCTCCATTGACTTACATTACTTTGTGATAGCGTGTGAATTTATGCCATGAAAGGGTGAAAATCCGCTCAGAGAGGGTTCGGGGGGGTGATGGATGGGTAAAACACAGGACTTTCACCCAGGAGACCAGGGATCGTGCCACATTTCCTTTGAGTCCCGTGTGTTACATTTCCTAAACTCAACCGTTGCCGTTGGTTTGTTTTTTTACTAAAGCCAACCCCGTTCTTCTTCTCCTAAACCCAACCCGCGTGTCACGTTTTCCTAAACTCAACAGTTGACCGGCAAGTGGCAATAACACGGCAAGTGGTGTGTATGTGCACGCCCGCTATAAACAGCGTGGACGTCCACGCGGATAGCCCATCATGCGTACAGACAACACTCCACTTGGCTTAAGAAAGTCGGCATGTATGTTGATGATGTCTCTTCACAAAACATGTTTTTGCTAAAGGAACCTGATTTTGAAAAAGTTGTTCTTCATGGAGAATCTACACTGAACTGAAGACCACAAGCGCTATCTATAGTGATTACAAAATTTAAATTGGCTTCAAACTATCAACACCAGTAGATGAATGCATGACGTACAATGCTTTAGTGCACATACACATTTAAAACTAATGATCCAGTGGAATTTGCTAAACAGTAGATTTATTACTCTCACATCATATCATGCTTTGTAGATTGCTTTTACAGCAAGTGGTGAGACTGGATTGTAAAATGTGTGCTCTCTGGCTCCCAAAATGAAAGTGCTTTAGAGATAAGGACCGGATGAGAGGACGGGAGATACGGCACATTGCAGCGGCGCAGCTCCCAGAACGAGCTGTTTCACTGTGCAGTAGTCTGCGTTATATAATTCTGGTGGGGTTCGCTGGCATCTTACAGTTCACCTCCCACCGCTAAAGTGTGAAGACAGGGCCAGCTCTCTGGCCTGGTTGTCCTCACAAATGTCCAGAAACAAACAGACATACCTCATAAGGGCACAGGATCAAATTACATTCAGTTAACAAACAGCCCCACATTTAACTCGTGTTTGGCACGTGGGAAATACATGTCACCCTCCTGATTAATGCTGAATCATAGTATTGAGATAAGAGTGGTGGGTGGAGAGTGCTGATGTTCACCAGCCTCCAATTCCTTGCCCTCGCAGTACCCCTTTTCTCGGGAACAGCTCCCTGCCATCTGTCAGTATTGGAAAGCCCTGGTGGCTTACAGCAGGTTTTCCAAACCTACATACATGGCTGCTTTTCCCTGTCAGAGACTCTGCTGTGCATGAACGTTCAGCCGTAACCAGCCACTCAGCTACAAAAAGGTGTCAGCCTAGCCACAGCCTCATTGACACCCATGAAAAATCCTCCTTAGAAGTGTTATTGACCCAGGACATAATCAGCTGGTGGGCTGTACATTGGCCAGAAAAGGACAAAGTAAAGTTAAAAAAGCATAACCACCAGTGAAGCTACTTTAATGTAATTGGACGTTGTTTGCCTAAGTGCTATTTAATTGCCTGACTCCTTGCTGAATTTTTCATGCAACTCTGTGCCGCCAACAAACATACCACAGCATTGGCAATGTGTCCTTGTTAGTTATTCATGGCTTCATTTGGTTCATATCTCTGCTCACTCTTTTCTGTGCAACACTGAAAGTGAGCAGAAAGTCCATCCTTAGTTAAAACCTGTGAGTAAAGATGGCTCCTGCATCATTGAGAAGAAAATAGGCTTCCGTTATAAAAAAAATAACTTCAATGAAGTAAAGAAAACTGAGGGGAGGCCTCATCTTGAACATATAACAATGTGTGTGGTTGCAATTGTTTTTATGCGATATCACACGGCTGGCCTCTGTGTTGGAATTGTATTGACAAAAGTCCAAGATTCGTTTCCTTTAAAAGAAAGAGAACGAATCATAAAATGTGCCAATCTCACCGCTGATACCTTATATTTGCTGGACTCTACTCATAATAAGCCTAGTGTTGCGCTCATAAACCATGTGCATGTCCCCAAACAGATACATGATTATTAAAACACTGTTTGATTTTAAAGTCTTGTTCAGTTCATCTTGAGGGTACTCAATTGAATAAACCCCATCTTGTCCAAGACATAAACAACGTGCATCTACAATCACTTCACCCCTGTCAAAAAGAGAAAAGAATGCAATAGTCTCTAGCTGAAAAACTTAAACGGCTGCTTGTGCGGCCTCTGGTTCATGGACCAGCTGTGACAGTGACCTCCAAGAGTCTTTGACGTTAACCAACAGCAGATTGGGTGGACAAGGACGCTTCTCTAGCAGCCTGAGCGTTGCTTTGTACCTACATTTTAGCCTTTGTTAAGTACTATTACCTAAGAAATAACTGCAACTTAAAGCCTTTCCTTCTTCCTTCATTAATATAATTCACATATCAACAACATGTGGCGTTTTATTTCCTGCATCTTGACTACTCTGATATTAAAGGCAGTAAAATTATTTCACAATGAGTTATGAAACCTTGTGTGTCTGACCCTGGTTTTGCATGGTCAAATTGGATTGACAGTTCGGTTGCTCACAAAAAATTTAAAAAAGATATCTTATTATATTATGTTTTGAGACTAAATAACTAAGGGGAATAAACTTCAGATGATTTGGGTTTTTTTGTGTGCAAGTTTGACTTAGGGAACACTCAACCACAGTGGCTCACTTACAAAGCAACAACATAACTGACATGTAAGCTACTGTACTGAAACAGTTGTCCTAAAAGCTTAACGGTAGATGTCCAGTACGTTTGATCTTTTCTAAAATTTACTAGCGAATACACAGTTATGATCTCTCTTTTTATTTGTGACAGTGACAGTAAAAGAAGAGAACATTCTACAAAACTAAAATAACAACATATAAAAATATATTTTAAGCAAAATGCTATCATACTTACTCCTCCTTTAGGTGGCTATTATTCAACAGACTACTACAGTATATATTTATGAGATACATTTGTATGTGGAATTCAGAGAGTATGTGTAAGCACACACATTCCAGCCCTCTTGAAGTTACTTTTTTTTCACACACCATAACCTTACACAGCCCTGATTTAGATAAAAAATCATTGTCATTGGCAACCTGTGAGCAGACAACATAGACCAAAACAAAACAGGAGGGACCATGAAAATGTGCAATGTTAAACGTTGACATTTACTGCCATCTAGTGCCTAATACTGGTATTGCAAGAAAACAGAATTTCAAACCCCTAAATTCAGAAACGTGGGAGAATAGATCCCTGCCACAGAACTACTTGGTTAAGTTAAAATAAAGTGCATCGTGTCCTCTTTTCAAAAATAATAAATAAAAGTAGGCTATTTGATAAATATCTTTTTTTGGCAGGCTATTCCTAAAAGAGATATAAAGGGTGTCTGGTGTCTAAAAGCAGGTTTATAGTCACATTCCTACTGTATGTCATCTCTGCATTCGCAAGAACTTGGGCATTTGCTGGGACATTTGCATGATATTTAACTTAGTACTGTTATCTTTAATTGATTGGGAAGAACTGAACCATGTAAGCCTAATAGTATACCACCACATTTGCAGGAAACTAGTATTTTAGGATTATTATATTTTATTTGCATGGTACAACTTTTCTCAAGAAAAACAAGTTTATCCCATAGAGATATTAGACATGGTTTGTCCCTTTTTTAATGTTGCATTCTGGTATCGATGGAAGAAATGTGGAACTTTAAAAAACATTTTGTGACAACAGTTTCATAAAAAACTTGTATTAAAGGGATCATTTTATATCCAAATTGAATTGATTTGAAACACAGAAAGCAAAAAATGTCCGTAGTGGGATCCTTTTAGTTAGGTTATTTACAGAATACTAGGCTACATGTGTGCTTACACTGCTGCATAAAGGGGTTTTGGTATTCCAAAACCTATACTACCTGCGACGGGCCGTTTTAAACGTGCACAGACTGAGTCACAATACGTGTTTCTAAATTACGAGCAGAGAATGGCGAGTTTAACGTTCTACCGAAAAGCCCCTGAATACACCATTAGAGGGAGGAGGCGCATGAACACTGACCACACGATACACCACCCTGCCAACGAGCCAGTGTTAACAGGCCTAACATGTCGGGGAAGAGTTTTCGAGTTAGCGACGGGGACTGGATTTGTCCTGATAAAAAGTAAGTGTTCCTGACATTTTGAATACAATACCATTTTACAAACTAGTTAGCTAGCTGGTTAAATGTAACAACATGTTTGCTGAATTTGCTGGTCTTGCTAACGAGCAAACGTTAGCTCAGGCCCTCTAGCATTTTTAGCTTTTGGAAACCAGTTCACCTTTACCTTATTTTTACCTCATTATCTTCACTCTATGCAAAATAAACGCCATATAAATTGTTCATTTAAGGGGACGTGTTTTGGTTTAGCTACGTGTCAAGGAGTTTTAATATAGGTAGTCAATGTGTGCAGACTTATAAGATAGCAAGCTAGCTAACGTTAGCTTCTATGTGTCGAGTGAGAGGCCATTCTTGCTATTGTGGGAGGTGTTTACAATGTTGTAGGAGCCAAGTTGTCATGAGCGTAGAGTCTGATTTAGGTAGTCTGTAATATCATGTTGTATCATTATAAACGTCTTAAGTGACGGACGGGCCAGCTGCAGTTGTTAATTGGGCACTATAAAGGCTTTTGACACAAGCTGTCCAACGAAAGACGTTACAAGCTAATGGTGTGCCACATGAAAAATAAATACACCTACACTACTACTCTTGCTTGTAGCACACTCAGGTTATGTCTGAATGATGAGATAACAAGTTAAGCTTTATCTGCATCTACAGTGTCATATATTTTTTGCTTTTGCAGGTGTGGAAACGTGAACTTTGCTAGAAGAACTAGTTGTAACAGATGTGGGCGGGGTGAGTCCTTTATGCAAATGAATACATCTTGCTGAAGCTTAATAACGTTAACAAAATTCCGCTGTACTAAAAAAATATCATTGGTTTGCTTCCACAGAGAAAACCACAGAGGCAAAGATGATGAAAGCTGGAGGAACAGAGATTGGGAAAACTCTGGCTGAGAAGAGTAGAGGCCTATTCAGTGCAAATGATTGGCAATGCAAAACGTATGGGGATTGTAAATAAGGGATTACAAGAATGTTTGATTAACCAGACACTGGAGCAAATAGAAAAAAAAAAAGTTTCCTTATGAGTGTAATACATCAGAAGAACATGCATTTTAATAAGCCGAGGCATGCACTTTTGTTTGACATTTTATTTAAATGTGTCGAGATTTTAAGGATTGTTTTATTTACCTTCCCTCCTGTTCTCATACAGATGTGGCAATGTCAATTGGGCTAGGAGATCAGAGTGTAACATGTGTAACACACCGAAATATGCCAAGCTTGAGGAGAGAACAGGTATCCCCACAAATATAGTTTGCCATTTTTTGTGAGCTTTTAAAAAACAGGTATTGATTGCCTTTTTTCTTTCTTTAAGGTTATGGTGGAGGTTTCAATGAAAGGGAGAATGTGGAATACATTGAACGGGAGGAATCTGATGGTGAATATGATGAAGTGAGGCATACCTGGAAGTGTTCTATTTTGGTAACACATTCAACTGAAAGCATACACATGTTTGGAAGGTAGAATCTTGATTTTTTCCAATGTTACAGTTTGGTAGGAAAAAGAAAAAGTTCCGTGGAAGGAGTAACAGCACACCTTCCTCAAAAGAAACTGAAAAGAAAGAAGTAGCAAAAGGTGAAGATGACGAGGAAGATGATGAAGATGAGGAAGAGGGTGACCTTTCCAAATACAAACTGGATGTAAGATTGGTGGCTGGAGCTGGCAGTTGAAAAGATCAAATTTTATAATGCTAGCCAATAACAATGTTATATTAAACACTTCTTCTCCAGGATGATGATGATGATGGTGGTAATGATAATGATGATGAAGAAGAAGAAGATGACGACGAGGGAGACCTGTCGAAGTACAACCTTGACGCCAGTGATGATGAGGAGAAGCCAGCTAAGAAAAAGGGCAGCCAATCGGGTTCGTCCCGTTCATCGTCGCGCTCCTCAAGCTCCAGTTCACGGTCGAGGTCCAGGTAAAAGGGTACAGGTCAAGGGTAACTCCGGGCAAAATGTCAGTATCCGCTCAATCTTCCTTCTGATTTACTGATCAATTTCATGTCCTGTTCTGCTGATTTCTTGTTTTCTGTTAGAAATTGAATGTGCAGACGGAATTATATTTCTGAGGAATATCTTTTTATGTTTTTGTTTTAAAAACGCCTATGACTTTAGATGGAAGCAATTAGGGTTGGGTACCATACATTTGTATTCGTACCAGTACCTGAAGTTCTGTTCTGGTGCCCAACAGTACCTTTTCTGGTACTTTCCCTCTGTTATTACAACAAAAATCATTTCAGTTGTAAAAATCATTCTAAACATATTGATACTATTAACATTTTGTTTATATTGTTAGAACATTTTACACTCAAAACAAAATAAACAAAAGTAAAACTCCTCTCTCCTCCCAAACCCGTCCCTACAACCTATTAAATTGAATAATTATTATATATTAATATAATATATTATTAAACTCACTAACTTTTGTTCTTGTATTTGTATTTGAGTCTTTTTTAGCCTGTTTTATCATTGTCATGAGCGGTTTTAACTGGTCTTTAATGTTTTATGTAATGCACTTTGTATTGCCTTGTTGCTGAAAGGTGCTGTAGAAGTTAAGTTGCCTTGCCTTACAACCTCAGCCTGTCAGTCAGTCACCAGCCCATAGAAACCACTGTTGTGCCTGATTGTGTCAGAGTAAATGTAACATCAACAGCCTCGCCATTAACGTATCACAGTGAATGGTGTTTTGAAAAACTGTAACCATACTTAAAATTGACTTTATCAGCATTGCCTTGACTCACTGTGACTTCAACAAAACTGCAGATCCTACGCAGTTTGCGCTACACACGTGTGTGTCGGAGCTCCGCTCTCTGTCAATATGCAGAGACTCTCTCGCACTCCTACACGCTCTTAGGTACCAAAATTTGGTACTGTTTGATTTAAAGTGAATTTGACGTAATTTGGTTGGTACCCAAAAAAGTACCGAAATCGGTACCCAACCCTAGAAGCAATGCATTCTTCATATTGCAGTCATGAAGTGCACTCCGGTTCTCTGTTTACACTTGTTACCTTTACAGGTTTTTGTTGTCTTTCTTCTGGGTTTTTTCTTCAAACCCCTCTATAAGTATTTTTTTTAACATATTTTCTCATCAGATATACAGTAAGGCAGGCAAGATTTAAAGTCAGTCAAATATATCTGTGTTGTGTGAACCATAAAACTATTCTTCTTGTTCAGAAAATATTGGAAAGGTTCTGTTTTTTATCTTTCAGGTCCCGCTCTAGAAGCTCATCCAGTTCCAGGTCTGGATCTCGCTCGAGGTCCCATTCCAGGTGAATGAGGTGACATGCACTCTCTCCCTTTAGAGAGTGTGTGTATGGGGCTGAAGGCTCCAAAACAGTCCTATTCCCTAGCTTAAGTTTGAACAAAGACTGGATAGTGCTTACTCTTCCTCAATCTGCAGATAGTAATTTTGGTCTGAAATCATAATAGAAATTCATAAACTGCCTTGACGCTTTTTGATCATTTTGTTATTTTATTCACGGATATTTAAAGTTTAATTTAGGGCAGAGACTACCAAAAGTACAGTCTGACTACATGAACTGAGTTTTATTGTGGCTCAGAAGTCAGAATAGACATCTGGGGTCTTCATCAAGCATCTCTCAGCAGTGGTGCTGGTTTTTATTATATTCAGAAGGAATCCAAACATTTTCTTAATTGCTTTCTCAGTTTCGTTAATCCATAGTTAAATGCTCTTAATCAGAGAAGCTTGATAAATACCCACGCTGATGAAACGCTGTCTTGACCTTACTGACCTCAGTGCTTGGTTTATTCCTCCAAAAGATCCAGTTCCAAGTCTGGAAAGGGTTCCTCTCCCCCGAAGAGGTCCTGCTCACCCTCCTCCTCACCTGAGAGGGGACAGAAGCGCAGTCGCTCCAGGTCCTCATCTGGAGAGAGAAAGCGGAGGCGTTCTAGATCACGTTCGTCCGAAAGGTTTGGGTTTCTGTGGAATGGCACTTATTATTATTAGCCATCTGTCGCCTCGCTTATTGGAATTTAGAAATATGAAATATGTTTACATTTCGCCTCGTTAACTTGTTTTTGTTTTATATTCTTTGACCTTGTACTTGTTTCAAGTATGCATAAGTGAATGTTGATAGCAAAGCCTGCTGACCTTGTTCTTCTTCCCATGGTTTTGTGATTTCAGGCGCCGCGGCCATTCCTCTGGATCCTCCCATTCTGACTCCAGTTCAAAAAAGAAATAAATTTATTACAGCCTTTAAAACAAGAATAGGAACATAAGTAGAAAGTGCATGTTGTGTTGCAAGGAAAACAACCGCATCATTTCAATAAGCTGTCCATTCTCATAGAAAAGTCTAATTTCCCTTAAAACAAAAGGGGGGGGGGCAACGTCAACATGACTCCTCTCTGCCGTACCCATCATTACAAGCTCCCATTTTAAAACCACACACACGCCAATCTGTGACAAAGTGTCTGAAAGTGTCTGTAACTGCAGGTGTCCAATGAACATACATATTCCCAAGAGAAAGTCAAACATACTGTGAAGAGGCTGTTTGCCGTTTTAAGCCCCTTCTGCTGATTATCTCCGTGGCAATACATTTTAGTCTACTCATCTGTAAGGAAATTGAAGTAAACATTTTTGATTACTTTTCTTTGCCCCTAGGAAACATCTGGGATTATTTTTAAAATAAAGGTGAAGTACTTAAGCACCAATTTAAAATAACAGGGATGTAGTTATGAATTTTGGTTTTTCTTGATAAATACATACTTTGCTTTTTATTTCACGGTAAGTATTTTATTTTTTGATATTGCTTGTTTTAACTAAATTGCAGTAAATTCAACATTCTTTGGTTTAGTTGTTTTAGTTATTACACAATTGTCACCTGTCACTAAGTTACTCCTCTTCATTTGGGAAACCAATGAAATCAAGAAAAGACTGATATTCATAATCCAGATTATCGTATCCAGTATTGCAACCATAACCAACCAGTAGTAAATCCCGTTCATGGTAAAATGTGGCAGTACAGGCTTTTTATTGGTGAAACAACTCAAATGTACACGTGTAAATAAACTGTTGTCGACATTGTTTCCTGTTCCTTAGTTTGTTTGATTAATCCAAGACTGGAGAGGCCGCATCTAGCACTGTTTAAATATTTGCTAAATCCGACAGATGTGTTTGATTAATCCCCGTATCACTATTTAGCCGTTAAATATAACTACTTGAATCAAGAATGGTAACGGTAACATGAATGTTACGTCACAGTGCTATAAGACGTCTTCAGTGTTTGGTTGATAGTAAATTTGCTAGCAGTCCATGGAATGATGTCTTTAACCACGTAACGTGCCGTGAACCGTTACCAAGTTACCGTTCTCTAAAGTAACGTTAGTTTTCCAGTGATAACCTAATGATATAGGATCTTTATTTGCATGCCTTAAGCTAAAGGTTTAGGCGCTACTAGCGCACTACATCAGAGATACAAATTCACTATCTGACTGACGACATGTAAACAGCTATGGCCTGGATAGTTTCGATCTTATGTTCATTATTCAAAGCCTAACTACTTAGTTTTAAGCACTTAGAAGTTGAACACTGAACAATGTGCTCCACACTTCAGTGTTGTCATTCTCATTGTGGTCAACAGATGGCACTGTTCCTCCTGATATGCTGACTTGAACGGAGTGATCGATACATTGGTGTGCTTAATGTATCGCGGGATATATCAGGCAGGAAGTCACGTTGATCAAGTATTGTCACGCTCACCTGTTAGAGCAGTGTTTCTCAAATGGGGGCACGTGAAGTTTTTGCAAAAATGCTAATTTAAAAATATGTCTTGCATGCATAATTCCTAAAATAAGTATACAATGATGGATGAATAAAGTGATGGATTCAAAACATTTGAAATGTAGCATTTAAATGATTTAAATATATATATATACATATATATATATATATATATATATATATATATATATATATATATATATATATATATATAAAGGTTGATAAGTAAATCCATCTCTGCCGGCACTGTATGCTTCTTTATATTGACTTTTTTTCTTATACGAATGTTTTGCGCTGGCCAGGGGTACTTTTCAACCAAAAAAAAAAAAAAACTTTCAAAGAGGGAACAATATTGAAAAAACGTTTGAGAAACAGCCCTACAGCGTCTGATAAAGCTTGCCACGTTCGAATGGGGTAAAATGTATTGTTTTACGTCCAAAAAATCTGCAGTAAAACAATTCTAGGTTGTATGAGTGGGCTCAAGGTGCTGAGAAAAATAACACCACGTGCTGTCTGTGTAGTCTATTGGTAGGTACCTAGACCTAATTATATATTATATATATATATATTCATAATATGAGTCTAAACTCAAGTGGCTTGCATTTGTTTCAGTAATGTATACCTATTTCCAAATTTGAATTTCCCCATAATCACCACCAACCGGAGGTAGCCGAATTATTTAATACATCCCACTTTTAATTTTATCAGTAAACCCTCGCTCTGATTTTAGGTACTTAATGACAATGTTTCAGAGCTTTCTCTGCTTAAGATGCTCAGGGCAGGTTTGTTTATTCCCCTGACTCATCAGACGAGTCCGCCCGTGTGCTCACTTCGTCAAAATGAGATGATAATCTCTGGCATGTGGGTCTAAGGCAGGTGCGTCTGCTATAGTGTTAAAGTTATCTAAAGGGCCGTAGACCTACCTATAAATAGGAAGTTAATGAACTGAGATCATCATTGTAGATGCCATACAAAGTTTCACAAATTCCGGTTTATATTTTAGTAGCCTACGTGTATTTAAAGCCCACGTGCCACTGCTGTTTTTTTTCCTCCGGGCGCTTTTCTAGGTAGTCCCGCCTCCCGCTCGTAAAGGACCCGACGCGCTTTTACGCACTGCATTCAGTTGGAGCGCAACAGTATGCCGGACCACATGGGTAATTTCATGCATATAGGCTTATCCTTTCCAAAATGATGACTGCGGAGAGTTGTGATTTTCTGGAGGGCTTGCAAACCAACATTGGAAAGATGCTGGACTTTAACGTCTCCAAGTCATTACGCGAAGACAATGCCACCAAAAATTCCAGTTGTGGATATGTTTCAGTTGGTTTTCCTATATCCATGATGATCACTGGCATAGTGGGCAACTCATTAGCTCTTATTCTGGTATATATATCTTACAAAAAGAAGGAAAATAAAAGAAAAAAATCGTTCTTGCTTTGCATCGGGTCACTGGCGTTTACTGACCTGTTCGGACAGCTTTTGACAAGTCCCATAGTAATATCAGTTTACCGAGCTGATCTGAAATGGGAGCATATAGATTCATCGGGTAAATTGTGCGCTTTTTTCGGTGTGTGCATGACAACGTTTGGCCTGTGCTCTCTATTCCTGGCCAGCGCCATGGCACTTGAAAGGGCTATGGCGATAACAAATCCCCACTGGTACTCCAGCCACATGAAGACAAGTGTGACAAAGCAGACTTTGGTTGTCGTGTGGTGTCTTGTTTTGCTCTTTGCGCTGCTGCCCATTGCCGGGGTCGGGGAATACACACGCCAGTGGCCGGGCACCTGGTGCTTTATCAGCACGGGGGACAGGGAAGTCCCAGGCAATATGTTTTTTGCCATCACTTTCGCTGTACTTGGGATTTTCTCTCTGCTTGTTACGCTTTCCTGCAATGTAATGACGATCCGGGGCTTAATTATGCGGTGTAAAACAAAGTCTGGCACGTCTCAGTCTTCAAAGCAGTGGGAACGGCTCACCACGGAGACCGTCATTCAACTGTTAGGGATTATGTGCGTCCTCCTTATATGCTGGTCTCCTCTGCTGGTATGTTTCTACGGGCGACTTCAGCCTTTACATTTCTTACAGCATACATCCATTATGGTCGAGTAAAGTGAGGCTATCATATAAAATAGGTAGGCTATGCTTAACTATTTTCCCTTATAGTGGCATAAGCCCATCTACTAATATGATAAATGGTCCAGTGTCACAATTCACAGTTTAATTGGGTTTTATTGTCAGCTGCCCCTCACAAACAGCTGCAGCTCTTTTAATCTCTGGAGATGCTTCATCTCCTGTTGGCAGGATAGCGAAAGGAAGGAAGAACAGACGCTGCACGCATCACACTTGTCTGTCTTCCTCAATCACTCATTAAGTCATTCACCCTCTTTCACTCATTTTCTCTATGACTCGCAGGTGCACATGTGCACATACAGACACAAATCATACTTGCCAGTCAGATACATGCTGTCGTGTATGATTCCTTTGAAATCCTGCTACCATTTTCCATTAAGAAGCAATCCACTTATCCGAGTCCTGTTTAGGGGGTCTGCTTAGTGTGCTATGAGGTAATGCATTGTCAGGCACATATTAAATCGTCCCACCAAGGATATTAATAGAAGCCACAGCACTGTGGTTGCGAAGATGTCATTGAGTGAGTGGCTTGAGCTTAAACATTATGCTTTTCTCCTTTAGTCATTTGATACAGTATAGCTACTCAGGATTGTCTTAAGACTAGTGACATTACATATTACATATTACATTATTGTCTCTCAGCCAATAAGTGTGCATATTATATAACATCAGCCTATGAAAGTTTAAAAAAAGTAAATCACTAATCAACACACTGAAGAACATAATGTATCTTCCTCTATTGGTACAAACAGCGTGTGCCTGCCTCCCTCCTTCAGGTGCTGATGCTGAGGATGATCTCCAATCAGGTATCCTCCCACGACTGCAATTCAACAGCAGTGACCTCCAGTCACACCTCAACCCGGGACGTCCAGTTAGACTGTAACTTTTTTCTAACAGCAATCCGCTTGGCCTCCCTCAACCAGATCCTGGACCCATGGGTCTATCTGCTCTTCAGGGAGATCCTCCTCCGCAAGTTCTGCATCATGGCGACTGCAGTGTCCAACTGTTCCATAGAGGAACAAAAGGAGACCCAAGCGGCATTGGCTGCCCTTAACAAGCAGAACCAAGATGGCAACAACCTTCAGAAACTACAATGTAGCTAAGTCAACCTTTGACAGGAATTTCTATCTTGTGGCTTTGAGGGTGGGATGAATTGGACACGTGAAAATAGATATACGCCATTGTCATGGATGTGTCGTGGGATATGTGGAGACAAAAATGTTCTCCAAATGCTCCTCAATATTTTGTGCAATTGGACACGCAAGTTGTCTCTGTGTTAGCCATGTCTGCTCTGGGAACATTTGGTTTGCTTAAAACACATTCCATTCCAAGTCACCTAACCAGCATGTGGATGCATGACCGTGTCACCGCTCACATTTGGCTTCAGCTTGGTTGACAGGAACTCCCTCAATTCCAGATTATTTTGAAAGCCAGTTTTGATAGCATCTCCCAGACCAGAACGGAAGCATCCTTTCAACAACTTAAAGCCATAAGCCAGCTAAAAGACAGTTTTAATAAATAAAGAAAGAAACTGTAAATTTGCTTATGTGAAGTTATAAATAGTGTTGCCATATTTTACATGAAATGTAATCATGGTGGTCATTTAAAAGAAAAATGCAAATCCTAAACTGGAGCCAATTGTTGATTGTAAAAGTATTTATTAGTGTCTGTGGTAATATGAAGTTAGTAGTTTGTTTGCTAAATGCTGATGATAATGCTACCTGCTGGGTATCAGTTGTAGATTTTATGATATACCGTGCGTGGTGCGCCTTGGCTAGCAGCCAGGACTATAAAATGTGAAGCTTTAAGTTTGTTGCCATTTTCCCTCCTGAACATGAATGCACTGGTGTATTGTGCAATTATTTCTTCAGCAATTTTCTCTTCAGAATAACTTTGAGGCCTGTTATGAATGAATGTGTGAGGGGAAATAACTGTAGATTTGTGGTGTTCAACATTAAGAGATTATGGATGGCATGAGAGCCTAATATGGTGTCAAGGTGTCATTGAGCAAGCCTTGCCTTTTCATCGTGTTAGAAGTGTATGATGACACGTGTATCTAACTTCACCAACAAAATCTTTATTTGAGAAAAGATTTATAATAATTTGTGCAGGCTTTTGATCAGTTATGTCATTATAAGTAGAGAGATACTGTAGGTATGCTCTTTTTATAAAAGACTGATGAGCAGAAATATAATGGAATGAAGTCCTGTCCAAAACACAAAAAAAGATCAAAAAGCTTTTTTGGCATACTTGAAACTGCTTGTGCAACTGCTACACACACTCCATGTGGCTTCATACGCTTTCATCAGTGTGCTGGCCAACATGCACATACAGTATGTTTTTATGCTTTTAATTCTGTGGTGATTGCCTTGGACATGTTAAATGTGTCATTCTGTATTTTATCATTTTTCTCTTTCTCAGCAAAATTGTGTCCTTGGAGCCTTGATGCTACCTCTAAGTAGAAGTTAATGTTAATTTCTTTTGTAGTTTGTACAGTGAAATTCACCAAAGGTCTCAGTTGAAATCGGAGTGCCAAATGACTAAATGTTATTAACCAAGAGTGACGTTTACAGGCAAGGGCAATGATGTAAATATGATCTTTTTGCGTCAACGTTGTCATGTATAGCACTGTAAATGTATTTGAAAAAGTCCAGCATCTCAGTCAAAGGCATCTCAAGGATGGACACATTTGCTGTCATAGTAGCCTTCAGGTTTATGGGAAATTTCTCACACCAACACAACTCTGCCTTCTCAGAGCATCAATGACAAGAGGCTCATGTACACTCTGCTTTCCCAGTCTTGCTTTTGCCTTTCAAATGTGAGAACACATACAGGCTCAGTGATAATGACCCTAAAGAAAACTGTTAACTGCAAAAGCCATGTGAAAGATGAACACTTTCTATTTCCAGATGTAAGAGTTTATCTTGAATTGATTGTGAAGCCGCTCAGTCTTTGTAGCACTTAAAGGATTAACCTTGGTTGGTTGACGAAAGAAAAAATGTAGAAGGGAACTGTAATACAGAGTACACAACTTGCTGCAATATAGAGAACATTGACATCGGAATGAAGAAAATACAATTTTGGATTTAAAAAATCAGATTCTGAAGAGTTAAATGTGATATAATTGCTGACCCAACATATTCCAAATTTAGTGAACTAAACATTCTGAACGATAATGGCTGTTATTATTTCTCAAGATAACTATCTCTAACATAGCCTCCAGTGTAACGCTCTGCTTTGATATTTTTCATCCACCTTTCCCTTTATGTAGTGTTTTCCATCCTCTCCAACTCCTTCTGTCCTCCCCACAACCTCCCCGCCTTCAAAACTCTGTCAAATTTAACTGGTACATGGTTCCCTTAACAACAACATCTGAGAGATCTCTTGGAGGCAAGCCCAAGCGAAAGCCAAAGTTTTCCATTATATAATTTTCTGCAATATGCCTTAACAAAGTGCCAAAGTGATTTGCATAGGATATGAGCAAAAAAGGTATTAAAGAATAGGATCAAAGGATGACAAAAACAGATGAGGAAAACAGCAACCTCCTTGCTCTGAGATTAATGGGCAAACAGCTCAGGATCTGTTTTGTTCAGGAGTTGGAGGAGAGTGTTGCACAGAAATCATTAATTTTTAATAATTCATTATTATTCTGGAGCTCATTGCCAGCTATGGATGTGCAGAAAAAACTAATGTATTGCTCATTAAGTAAACAGTTTCATTAATGTTGTCACAATGCTATCACTAACGTGAGGAGTGTTCATTTTAATGAATGCTCCACTAATTGAGCTTGTGGCTCTGCACTATAATCTTTTATTCTAAACATATGTTCATCTTGTGCAGCAGTTAATATGCATTCAACAAAAACATCTGGAGTCCAATCCATGCATTTAAAAAAAAAAGAAATTTGTTTGCAAGTTGGAGTGGGATATTTTACGATTAACTCAATCAACTTACAACTTCCACTTGAATCTGCCTCATGTGATTATCTCAGTTCTCCGTCAAGGAGACTCTGAAGCTTCCTGTTCTTCAGTTAACACGGAATAATTACGCAAAGGAATATCCCCTTAAAGCTGACTGGCCCTATATTTGGTCTAGAATTTTCCAGTGTGTTACATTCCACCCAAACCCCACAGTGGAAAGGAAAATGGCAGAATAACAGTTCATCTTTGTAAAAGAAAACATGATACATTTCCACCCCCTTTAATGGACCTAGTAAAGGCCCAGTGTTGACAAAGAGGGCTTTCTGTGGTTCTGCAGTACAGTTTAAATTGGAATGTTTATCAGAACCAGGGGAAATACAGAGTAATATAAGATTTAAATATCTGCAAACTCCAGTTATTGATCCACAGGGTGTAATCTTCAAAGGCAATTGTAGAAAATAGCTTCATTAAGAGGTTTGTCAGGATACTGTTTGTTCTCTGCTACAAACACACTATTGCAAGTCTCAAGCTTTGATTGTCCGGCCTGTGAATGTTTGCTTACGTGCCTAAATGTGCTTCATTTAATTAAGGAGCAGGCCCTTTCAGCAGGTAACACCAGAGTCCTGCAACAGCAATGGAGGAGAGTGTACGAGATCTGGTGAATCAGATGTTGTCAGTTGGCACTCTTTCTCTTTCTCAATTCACTGATGCATAAGCTGAGGAGTCACGTGATGTCTTGAGATGACAAAGCAAATAGAGGTCATTTCTGATTTTTTTTTGAAACGTCATGTTCATCTTGCATTTGTGCTCAACGTTTAAACCTATGCATTTTAAAATTTTGGCTAACACTTTCTAGGAAGCCTGTCTCTAGAATGCATTGTAAACAGTTATAATGTGATTTAATCTGCTTATAAAGCTCCATAACTATAGTAATAAGCACTCATAAATAATCACAATGCATTATAACTATAATCATAACCCATTATAAAGCCTTTTTATAATGACTTATAAGGTGAAGTATCATAATACTATAATTGTTGGTCTAAAATTCATTATAAACACATTTATAATTAATAAAACTCAACGTTCACTTGTTTAGGAGGAAATTAGCCAACTCTGAATCCTTTTGAGCTCTAAGCTTTCTCAATCTTTGAAATGCACCCATATTTACCAGTGTTTTACCACTTCTCTGGTCATGCAACTGTTTAGAAAGTTCCCATGTTTTTTTTTGTTTTTTTTAGGTTGAGTAGAATGAATCTATCTCTGTTAATCCAGTTTGTTTGGTTGCTGCTACTATCACTGCAGCCCGTTGTCCTTGCATGTTTGTGTTTCATGTCTGGCCACCGGGGTGTCTAAACACATAGGCCAAAATAAAAACAGACATTGGCAACTGACTTTAACATTGTTGTCAGAGAAGTTAGTATTTGAACTTCACATGTTTCCCTAACATCTGATGACATAGTTCATTTTTTGATTATCTACAGTATATATGGTACATTACATATTGGACCTTTAAAGCACCCAATGACCACTTAGAGTAAGTGATTGTAGCAGGTTGATTGGTTGCTATGTCTTCAATCTCACTCACTCTCTGGACCAATCAGGAATTAACTGGATGCTATATAGGCAGGGGGTTTGCCCTCTTGACCCTCTTTACTCTATGTCGTGAGAGCCACAGTTCTGCACTGGGTCCCCTCGCGTCTGCGGTCACAGTAATTCGCCAGGAAATGCAGTGTTGCTGAATTGTTTGATACCTAAACCGATACCGCTTGTGTTAGAATGGCGTGCATTGTCTTCTTGCAGTGGCTCCCTGTCATGAAACAGACTACTCATGCAACTGAACCGGGTTGAGTTTTGCTGCTGGTAGGTTGAGCCACACTTTCACCTTCTTGGGTATTTCCCTGTGTGTTTAGTTAACCAGCCGTCCTATTGTATGCATAAACTCCCTCGAGGCTTTGAAAGCCTCTACGCGCCTTTCAGCGCCACATCCACGCGCCTTTCAGCATAGGGAGCTGTTGCCCAACTGGATGCCCTACAGCAGGGGTCTTCAACAGGGGGTCCGCGACCCCTAGGGGGTCCGCGGAGGTACTGCATGGGGGTCGCGAAAGTTTTTCTCCTCACTGTGCCTCGCACATGTTTAAAATAAAAACATGAATATATGAACCTGTGTATTATTTGAGTATCTCAGTATTAAAATGCACAATAACAAGGTACATTTACACATGGCACTATAGGACCAGTTTGATATAACACAATTTTATACAATATATATAATTAGGGGGTCCCCGCTCCATCTCGCCATCAGTTTGGGGGTCCTTGGCCTGGAAAACGTTGAAGACCCCTGCCCTACAGGACTGTAGCCTATTAGGTTGACTGACTGATTGTGACACAGGCGTAGTTTTGCTTTTCTTTGGCCTACCCGTGTTTATTAATGTGTGTGGAGATTGGCATTTTTTTTTGTGGTTTATTTCTTTTTAAGTTTTGACGACTTTCATTTCTGTTGAAACTTTCTTGTTTAATTCTTTAGTTCATTTGTGTTTGGTTCTAGGCAGCCATCAGCCACTATCAGCCCCCCCTCCCCCCAATAATCAAGTGCTGTTTCCCACAGTTATTGAGTGCTGATGGTGATGGTGTCGGTGTCCCTGGCGGCTTCATGCATAAATCAAACCTATTTGCTTTCTGTATTTTGGTGGATTAACTTATCGAGCTAGTCCAATCCTATTCTCGGGGTGAAATTTCCCGGGTGGCGTTGCCGGTGTCTTCCTTGGGTTCGGTCATTGAGCGGGCCAAAAAGGCGCTCCACATCAATAAAGTCTCACTCGTCACATTATAATAAAATTATAATGTCTTACAGCAGTGTTTACGGCTTACGCTGGCTCTAATGTTGGAGGTACAGAATGTTACATTCCTCGGCAAGGATTTACAAACATTTTAAAAGCATCGCACATATCCCAGTATCAGAACAAATTAGCCTTATTCACGGCGCTATCTTGCATAACAACAGAAACAGTTTTTTGCTTGGTACACTCCAGGCTTCCTGAACAATAGCTGTTAATCAAGGTAAACTAAGGTTGCTGAGATTGCCTTTAAAGTGACCAATAATAGGAAGGCCAGTGCCTCTTTGGTTTCTGCCCCCAAGTGTATAAAGTCAGTTTAATTTGAGCGAGCAGAAATCAAGTTCAAGAGCAGAGTTTACCTTCTGCAAAGTAAACTCTTGCAAGCACGTTGTGACTGCTCGGTGCACGTGATGCTTAGTTGACTTTTTCTCTAACTAATTTTGTTTCACGCTCGCAGCTGACTGTATAACTCTTGATTGTTGAATTGGTGCTTCATGAGTAATATCTGCATGTGTGAAATGACATAATTTGCTCGTGAGGATGTTTTATCGCGCCCGGGAGATATGACATGAACCTGACGCCTCAGAAGTATCTCAAGTGTCATGTCTCAGGCACATGATGGTGTCACGTGTGCACACAGGACAATGGAAACAGGTTAGGCCCACCAGCCAAGGCTCCACTGAATGTAAATACATACCACATGTCTATCAGATCTTATCCTTTGCTCACATTACGCCTCTGCTTTTGAATGTCTCCAAGCTCTGAACTCTGAGACATGATTCTCAAATGAGGGCCATCTACACTACACTGCTCTTGATCCTTCACCCTGTGTTCAGGTGAGGAATGCTATAATGTTATTTTATTTCAGATATTTTGATATATCTGTCATAGATAGGCTTATGTAACATGTTGCTTTTAGATGGAATATCTAATCTTTTGATTTACCTGTCAGTGTCCTTTTGGTACTTTATATCTTTGTCCTTTACTTGACTTGTTACATGCAATGCACTTTTGATTCATTTGTGTCTTAATACTATTCATTCTGTGGCTTATGTGGAGGTGCAATGTTGTAAATCCCTTAGAGGATATGGACTTACTGTATGTTTTTTCAATAAGTGTTTGGGCTTTTGTGGCTGCTCAAGCATGTTTTCTTATTAAAGATTAATACCGCTTCACTATCATGCTAATTTATGACTAATGTAAGTGGAGCACACAGTGGTTTTACAAGTAGTGTGCCTCCCAATCATATTTAGTGTCTATTGTGCATCCTAAATGAAGTCTGGTAAGGCTGAGCCAATAAATACATTTTGAAAAACTGAGGAATGATTCTGGTGTCCAATGTTCTAAGACTCGTACCATGTAATCAATCATGCCGTCATATGAGAATGATTTAACTGAGAATGATTTGATTGTTTTTCACTGGTGAATGTTTTGATCACTGAATCTTGTTAAATGCTGGTCACCTTTTCAAAGCATGCATAGGCTTCTATTGACCTTGTACACTGTTTCCCATTGGCTAATAAATTGAACAATGTGGTTTGAATTATGTAGATTTTGTTGAGGTGTGATGCATGGTTCTATGCATAGTCCTATATATAAACTGTGCAAACGTCTTAGGCAGTTGTGGAAAAAAATGCTGTAAACTAAGAATGCTTTCCAAACTATAAATTAATTTTTATCAATTTACTAAATGCAAAGTGAGCAAACAAAAGAAATCTAAATCACATAAATATATTGGTGTTACTAACCTTTGCCTTCAAACCAGCATTAATTCTTATAGGTACATTTGTAAAAATTAGGGCAACGAAGAGGATCGTAGACGCAGTGCTCGGCCAAGGAAAAAAACACTTCAAGCTTATTTCCCTTCAAAATCGGGAGATGTCCAGCAGTTACTTCAGCTCAGAACTGGCAGAAACCAGTGGGACCCAGGTACACCCATCTACTGTCTGGAGACGTCTGGCCAGAAGTGGCCTTCATGAGAGAGTTGCAGCCAAAAAGCCAGACCTCAGATATGGAAACAAGGCTAAGCATCTCAACTATGCACGTAAACATAGAAACTGGGGTGCAGAAAAATGGCAGCAGGTGCTCTGGACTGATGAGTCAAAATTTGAAATATTTGGCTGTAGCAGGAGGCAGTTTGTTCAACGAAGGGCTGGAGAGCGTTACAATGAGTGTTCTTTAAATGGAGTGTGAGATTTGGTCAGGATTAAGGGTGTCCTCAATGCTGAGAAATACAGGCAGATACTTATCCATCATGCAGTACCATCAGGGAGGCGTATGATTGGCACCAAATGTATTCTGCAGCAGGACAACAACCCCAAAAATATAGCCAAGGTCATTAAGAACTATCTTCAGTGTAAAGAACAAGAAGTCCTGGAAGTGCACTGCATGGCCCCCATAGAGTCCTGATCCCAACACCGAGTGTGTCTGGGATTACGTATAGAGACAGGATTTGAGGAAGCCTACACCCACAGATGATCTGGGGTTAGTTCTCGAAGATGTTTGGAACAACCTACCAGCCGCGTTCCTTCAAAAACTGTGCAAGTGGACCTAGAGGAATTGATGCTGTCTTTCAATGAATGAATTTGTCTGCTTCAGATTAACACCTGTGTGTGGATACAGTGTATTGTTGAAGACAGAGACACAGCTAAAGGAGCATCATCATTCATAGTTGTGCAGAAGAGCAAACACAAAACCTTTGCATCAGACGTTGCTCAAAACACAAGAAAATAATCATTTTTACTTTTATGGGGAACTATTCAAACTTTTAGAGACTGAAGTATTGAACATTTACAAATATCTTATCACATTTATTTAGATTAGCTATTTATCTTAAGTTATTTTGTTATTCAAATAGATCCAGCAAGTTTCCTATAATATAATAATGGCATCTTTAGTCTTTCAAACAACAAACACCTCGTCATGCACTTTTATAAAGTACCTGAGATATGGGGAAAAGAGCAAAGGCCCTGAAAAGGTCTAGTAGCTGAAAGCTTTTTATCATTAAATGCTGGCATTGGACTAAAGTATCTTCCAAAAATTCTTCTTCTATTGATATCTTCACCTTCTTACACCTCACCCTTTTGTCCTGAGTGCGGCGATCCTCTTAAAAAGTATTTCAAACTTTTTCAGAGTTTTAAAGTTAAAACTTAAATGCCATACTGTATATGGCCATATTCAGGTGCAACAGCTTCCTCTTCAATGTCAAATCTCTAACTGTATGTTACTTTCAGTAACCTTGACTTAAGTAAGCCCAAGTACTGAAATGGTTAATCTGCTCAGCAGCACACTAAAATGTGGTAAACCTGAAGTATTCATTGACTATACAGTACACTCAGTAAATCAAAGGTAATATGCCTTTATATTGCCTTATAGATGACATATGTGACTTATTTTGAGGCTTTAATTCAGTAAGTCATTAATTGTGTAAATTACTTGGCTCAGTCTTCTGGCTCTGCACACCATTTTATTGCTGAGTAAGGGCACTGTCTGCATCTGATCAATTCTAGTGGTCCATTAAAGGCTTTATCCTCCCATTATTTATCGCTGTTAAGGTCTGGCTAAAGGACTGACTTGACAGAGGATGTACTCTTCTTATGTAGACAGCACAGAGAGAAGAAACATATTGTGCTAAATTGGTGTGTTAAAATGAATTATAGATATAAAAGTCACTGGGAAGTGTTGCAAAGGCTCTAGAAATAAGAACAAAAATCCATATTAACAGGTAAATGCACCAGTTGTTTATTATTTAGCTTGTGAGGGTGAATGGGATGCAATTTGAAATGGCGATTTTCAGTTTGTCAGAATAAACCATGCTGGTGTGGTGCTCCAAATGTGTCTTTAAATTGTAGTCTATCATTTTTTGCAAAGCAGAAGTGTCTCTCTGTGATAATAACAAGAAATATGGAGGACCATAATTGTTTCTCTGTTACCACCAAGTGTTTTAAATTTAGTTAATTTCCCTAAAACATCTTAATGGCAAGGTCTGTTTCGATGATTCAGTAAGTCTCACGTCTCTCAGCAGCAAAGCACTCGCACAACAAAAACGTTGGTTTTATCAATTTTATCCTCATAAAGTGGTTCATTGATTCATAGAAATATGTGGCAAAATGTTCTAATGTTTGGACTGTGGCCTGAAGGACTACTGCCATTGCTTCTTTAAGGCTCTCCTTCCATAGATCATTATGCTAAGAGACATAAATGTCTGTTTACTCCAAATGACATAATTGCTCTGCTAGGGCCTGTCACAGGGAACTAGAGGCATGCCTTTAACTGAATTAATCAGGTTGGTGATAAATGCTTCTACTTTATCTTGCTAATGCTTTTAATGTATAATTTAAATGTGTGGACAAGGTGTTTTTTTCACAAACTGTGGGAATAAGTCAAGACAATGCTGCTGGGCTTTGTGTTAGGACGAAGTATCCTCAGGTCAGATAAACAAAGAGGGTGAGTCAACACCTCACTAGCTGGCTGCAGAGAGGATCCAGCAGCCTCCCTGCCTTTGAACGCAGTTACTCTGCTGTGGAATAGGTTTGGCTGTATGTCCTCAAAATTATCCATTATGGCTCCAAACATACTGGTTAGTATGTGATGGTGGTGTATGCTCTCACTAAATGACTATAAGTATGACAGATGTAATGCTTGTTTACTCAATTGTCAGTGAATGGAGATGTGACCTAACACATGCACGTGTCCAACATGAATTGGCAACAGGTGCTGTAGATCATTTAGCAAATTTAAATCCCCTCAACACTGTCACGATTTGATATATACACTGCCGTATTAGTAATCACTATGCCATTGCAACTCTCAATCTCTCAACTGATTTATGTGTTTTATTAACATAGGGAGAGTTGTGGTCAGTCTTTGCGAGACTGTGACTGTTGCTCTCTGCTGTTCAAACACAAACTAATGAGGCCGTAAATCTATCCCACGCCTACATGCTTTGAACATCCAGTCCAGCAAAAACACTAATCTATGGCCAACAGTTCTCTCATTTTTGCAGTCAAGTCTGTATTCCAAAAACAACAAAACAAACAAGTTATCATCCTATAATATAGCATCAGTGATACTGAATGGTAATGCATTACTGCATAAAATGAATATGACCAATAGAAGTGGCGCTTGCTTCTTTTCCGGAAAAGGACCGATGCAGAGAATTTAGCAACCATTGGACATCTTGAAGATTTTCTTTATCTTGGAAAGTCAATAGCATATTGTGTACATTTTTTTGTATTTTTTTTACAGGGCTGCAATAGAAAGCCATGATGATAAACAACATAAAAGATAATTAGAA
>NC_045741.1:19190166-19200760 GCF_008692095.1 Etheostoma spectabile | reverse complement strand
TGAATGTCAATAATACAAAAGAAACGTTACTGTAGTCAGTTTATTTTGGAAGGCCACTTCCAAAATATGCTAATTATATATGCTACTAAAATGGCAACTAAATAAGGTGACAGTGTTTTGAATGGCAAACTGTAACCAGGGATGTGTCGCCTATATGTGTGTGTTCATTCAGAATCACAAAAGGGAAACTTGCAAGGTTGTGCTCAAAAGGCTGTTTCTTTTTTATGAGCCTGCCAATTAAGCTTTTAATGACTTTTTGTCATTTAATATCAAGATAACAGCGACACCAAACAAACCTGGAATGAAGACACGACTCAGTTGGGATTCAATACACCCTCTCAATGTTATTTGTCAGCGTGGCCTCTAATAAAATCAGTGTAACACCAACACTCAGTTTGCTGCACATAGTAAGCACAACAGGTAGATATTGATTTCACGGCCCTGATATGTTGCGGTGGTAACACTGTTGCGTGTTGACGTTGGTAACTCCTGAGGAGTTACCAAAGGAGTTGGGTTTTCTGAGCATGATGTTATATTTGATTATTTTAGTCTTCTGCAAACAGGTATTGTGGAGCAGCGTGTGATTTTGTGAATTTTAAAGAGGAGATAATTATTCTCATGCTTAGGTGGGGAAGAAGAAATTGATGAATAAATAAATTCAAAAGAAAATGTGTATGTTGGCTAGCATAATTTTAGCAGACATGACGTTTTGCCACGGTTGCAAAAATGATTAGGATTCATCCTCTGGTAGGCATGAAGGTCTGTATCACATTTTGTGCCAATCTTTCTGGTAGAAGCTGAGATATTTCACAGTATAAGTTAAAAAGGTAAATTCATGTTCATGTGCATGTGAGCTGTACTTGAGTATAATTATGGTCCACTGTTTCCTGTGGCTGAGACACACCTACTGCATATTATTGGCCAAGCCTAAAACAAACCAGCACTTCTCATTGACTGATGCACAGACACTGTTTGTGGACATTAGCCCTTCCTGAACATTTTCAACATGTGCAACATTTTCAAGAATGCCGTTCTAAGTCCAGTGAACACTTTGCCTAAAACATTGGGGGAAACCTTATTTAAATTCAGCAACAAAAAGATTAGAAACATTTTAAAACATTGTGGTACTAGCTCCCTGTTGGCCATTATACACAAATGCAGTAAAAGAAAGAAACATAATAGACTAATTATGACAATTTTACAACAGCCATATTCTCCAGGGCAACACTGACCGTGATACAATTGAAAGACAAACTTTACTCAGTGCTATATTGCAACTATTTTTTGGGATGAGATTCCTTTGCCATCTTGGGTCCTCCAGCTCTGCTCCTACAACAAAACACTCAACATGTCTCATTATTTCAGTCTGCTGGATGTTTACCATGTGGCTGGGTGTAGTGATGTGCCATGTGAGTGGCTTTTGAAATGGCAGGCTTTGCATCCTCCACTTTGCTTGGCGCTGCCTGAGCACTAACGGGCCAAATCCAACCACATACATCTTTATAATAGCACTCTGCCCTGCTTCCTCCTTGTCTGCCACTCTCCCAACCACATTGGAGGTGAAATTTATGTATTTCTGACTAACATAATAGGAACAAAAAGTTAAATGATTAGAAAAAATATATATAAATATATACTAATATATCAGTTCTCTAAAAATGGTGACTCCCACAGTTGGGAGCTGGATGGAATTTATTACTTACTTACTTTTTCTGAAGCCCTTTCTTCAAAATTATGGTAAAATAAAATGAATACAATATCCTAGTTCTGTAACAGTGGTTGAAGCAGACTTTTACCTAAGTAAAGTACTCCAATACAAGACTTGCATTTGAAATATTACTTAAGCAAAAGTACAAAAGTATCAACGGGATGTGACAGCGTATTTTTACACTGTGTTCAGGGGACAGGCTAGGCTACTAGCAGATAGTGAGGAGATGTTTGCTGTATGTGACAAAAAATGTTGTAGCCTAAAATACGTGACATCGCTTAGAGCGCCTTTAATGTAGTGGAGTAACAAGTACAATATTCTCCTCTGAAATGTAGTGGAGTACAAGTAGAAAGTGACATGAAAAAAGGCTAAAATACAAGTACCTCAAATGTGTGCTTAAGTTCCTACAGTAGCTGAGTAAATTTACATAGTTACATTCCACCAATGCTACTGGTTAGGTTTGCTGCATCATATAATTTAAGCATATCATATGATTTTTTTTTTAAATATCAAAAGTAACTTGTAACAATAAATGTCAAATTTAGTGGAGTAAAAGGTACTAGCCTATTTCACTCTGAAATAAAATGAGTAGAAAAATGAGAAAAAATATAAAGTAGGCCTAGCATAGAATAGAAATACTCAAGGATAGTACAAGTATGTTGAAGCATACTTTAGAAAATGTAGGATACAGTTAGTTACATTTCCATTCCACTGCTGTAGGCTAGGCTACCATTAGTGGATTAAAAGAATCGCTCTGAAATCTAGTGAAGTAGAATTATAAAAATGCATAAAATTGAAGTTGCCTCATTCAAAATTGCGCTTAATAACAGTCACTGCTCCAACAAATGTCCTCAATTTCATTCCTCCACTTTTTGACATAGAGCTAGCATGCAAGAAATAAGCGTACTTCATCAGTGTTTTACAGAATGAAACACCGCCCCTTCGACGTTGACAGCCTACAAGCATGTGAGTTTGGCGGTTTGGTGTATGTAACTTCCGGTGAAACTGTGAGCGGTTGGGACTCTGGAAAAACTTTGTGGCTTCACACAAATGAAACCGTGGAAGGTTAGCAGCAACGTTATTCAGAAACAGGAGAGTTAACTAGTTTTCTAATATTGACAGCAATATCAGAATTTGTCTTTTGTTAGCCAGTTAGCCAGTTGTTAACTAGCAGTTCGCTAGCTAGCTAGCAGCGATTGAGGCAAGATCCACTGATATTTGTAAAAAAAAAATTTAAAAAATGGTTAAATGGGGCGAAGACGTGCAAAAGAGAGAGAGTTGGACACTTGGCCAAACTATCATTGTCCTCTGTGATGGAAAACCTCAGGTCCAATGGGGAAATGTGACATGAAAATTGAACACTTCACCTCCATCTTCAAATATGGTAGGTGAGTTAAACACCCCGTCCTTCTCTTTCTCTGCTCTCTCTGTGGCTTTTCTGGTGACACCGCTGTTGCCAAGATACCATAGACTGTACATGCTGTGTTGTGGTTATATTGCTTGTAAAGGCTACAGTGGTATACCTTGTTTGTCCGAATGTAGCTGGTGTTATTACATTATGGTCAGGTGGCATGCCACACACGCACACACACAATCACTCACTTACTCACTCAGCACCATGGACAGGGCCTGCCAGGGCTTTAGACAAAGTGGAAATCATGTCACTTGATTTGTTGCCTGTGCAGAGACCTGCTGGTTACTTGTCTGAGTATTGTCAGCCATGTTTTCCTCTTAACTTTTAATAGATAATTAATAGGCAGGATATTGTCTTATTGTCTTATCCCATGTATTAAAGTTGTATGATTTCGTGTCAACTTTTAGATGTAACAACCTATGAATGCGTGATGTGTCGTTTGTAGTACTGATCTGAGTGGGGTTTCTGTCAAAACAGAGAAGTGTAAACCATATATCTTAATGATACGTGCATACTTTCACTTTAATTTGAACATTAAAATCAAGTATTTATTTCCATGAAATTTCCACCTATATCATTTTTTTTTAAATTTCATTGTGTACTAGTGGTCATTTTAGCCTGATGGTGGAAACCTGGTCCGTTGTCGTTGCTTGGGACCAAAGTGTAGGGCAAACACTGACTGACAGACAGATCACCACAAAATGACACACATGATTTTTTTCTTTAGAGATAATTTCATTCACATGAATTTTTAAAAACGTTATACCATATATTATACTATTTTTTTAGGTAAACAAGAGAGAATGAAAATCAATAGTTTGCTTCAATAGATATATATTTATTTCAAAGGTACGTAATAGGAATAAAGAATTGTTTGGGTTAATCCTGCCTCTCTTCAGCATCAGGCGACATCGAATGTCTCTTGCCATGCACCTGGGGAAGAACCTTCTGGAGTGCCTTATCCATCACTGGCAGTCCTCTGGACTTGTATCCTCCATCCAGCCCTCATAGCTTCCAATAGTGACATTTGGTGGTGATTATACACATTTTCCACTTACAGGCAGAGATGTGTTGGGTTGAGGAACCGTGAGCCCATTCAAGCGAATGAGAAAGTGTGTCCAAACTTTTGACT
This sequence comes from Etheostoma spectabile, assembly GCF_008692095.1. Taxonomy (NCBI): domain Eukaryota; kingdom Metazoa; phylum Chordata; class Actinopteri; order Perciformes; family Percidae; genus Etheostoma; species Etheostoma spectabile. The sequence goes on along the minus strand of NC_045741.1, from coordinate 19,196,506 downwards.
GGTACTGTTTGTGTAACCAGCCTAAAACAAGACACCTGCTTAGGCTTATAGCTGAAATTGCAATCAGCAGTGTTTGAAGTGCACCAGGCTGACATCCATTAAGTTTTGAATGTGCGGTTAACAGTTTTGACAGCAGTGTTAGCATTTGAACAAAGTGCTGTAAATCCAACGTTGTGCAAGTCGTGGTTAAAGCCATAAGTGTGTAGACTTTTGAAAACTGTGTTCAGTCAATGAAAAACAAACTAGAGTTTGGTCCACATGAACTGCTGCTGTGTCCACTTTCGATTAGCAATTGGAAAAAAAACCTAACACAGCATTTTTAGATTGGGGCTAACAATTGTAAGTTGGCAGATCACACAGCAGCTGATTTATGGTCCATTGTTTGCTAATTTTTTAAAATGGCCTTTTTAATTGTTTTTGTCTCTCACTAATGGCAGTTCTGTTTGTTTTACCGACCAGCCTGCATCTATAATTTAATTTTCCTCAATATGAAATGGGTTTTTCAATATTACTAATGTGGTTTTATAAAATACATTATCATGCTGAGCCTGAATAGCAACAACAACACTCTTGTTTCTCCCATGGAGGTTTGTAGTTTAATTTAGTAATAAATTACATTTTCTCAGCAGTTAATGCGTTTCTGCTCCTTTCTATATATGTTTGAAGTTGGAAGTGTGAAAGTATCTTGTTGCTAAAGCTAGAAAAACAACTGCCAGAAAGATGAAGCCAATATCCTCGAAACCCTGAAGCTGTGTTTCAGTTAAGGGAATAAAATGGAAGAAACTTAACGGGAGGAGTTTATTCAGGTTAAAACTGAAACTAGAATTTCTCCACAATTATCATTTGGCACATTATTGTAGTACAATTATATGAAATGGTATGGGCAATAATGGCACATGCCTTTTGGTGTGGAAGATCTGGGTTCAGTTCCCACTTTGGTAGATTAATTAATGTGTCTGAGCAAGACACTTAACCCATAGTTCCTCCAGTGGCATGTGGCCTCTGACATATATATCAATTGTAAGTCACTTTGGATAAAAGCGTCAGCTAATTGACATGAAATGCGATAACACATTGTCTATGACTGATTATCATTATAATTAGGCTGCTGATATAAAAGGATCCTGTTTGAGATGTGGGATAGTAGTGTCATGACACTAACCAGCCACTCACATTTAATCATAGTATGCATCAACCTCCAAATCTCTTAAAAATCTCTCTCAGACAACCTCTGAGGAAGCTGAACTTTATTGTCTTATACATCTTGTTTCTATCAAATTATCCTCCCTCTGAAAAAATGACAAAGGGAAGGCAGAGAGCAGGGTCCCGACCTCTGCTACATAGATGTAAACGTAGGTTGGAGGTTAATGTTTCTTATCCATATTCAGTGATGGGACTGGTCCAGTATAAGAAAGTTTAAAAAAATATCCATATTTAGGGGAAAATGTTGCCCCTACTGTCTAAAAAGTTAATGTAATTTTTTATGGGAAATGAGCCCATATTAAAATGAATACAGTAATAGGGGTTTTGTCTTTTTTGAGTGCTTAGGTGCAGATGACAAAATACACTAATTTGCATATTAGTGACATCATTGCCCAATCATGTCCATAAAGCTTTGTGCCAACATGATTAAATAAAAACACTGCTTTCTACGTCTCTAGCCAAGACGAAGTGGCTAACCATGCTAGTGCTAGCATGCTAACTCATTCTCAATGGCAAAACACTGCTACAACACACACTAGTTCACCATAATCTACAAAAGAACTACTTCCATGTCCCTGTTCTGCAGGTATTCCACAATTGGCCCTCGTCTAGAAGAAGTCTCCCAGCTAATCCTGCCTTGTACTGACCAAAGTTGGAAAAAGAGTTATCTAGCTGATAGGGTCTTATCTAGCTACTTGGCATGTACGACTCTCAACAAAGATAGTATAGAAGTGAGTTGTCTCAATCTGTAGCTAAAATAAGTGAGATGTCTCACTCTGTAGCTAAAACAGAGACGTGTTTTTTGAAAGTAAGAATCAGCTTTATTTGCCAGGTATGAGGACACATACAAGGAATTTTTCTTTGGAGCATCGTTGTACACAATGTGCTTACACATACAAAAACAACCAAAACAAAAATAATATACACAATATATACATACTCTAAACAGAAACAATATAGAGGCATGAGTGCAATGAAGAGTTCAATTAAAATTATTTAAATGTGGAGCATAGCGCAAAGGATACTGGGATAAATAGTATTATTAAATTAGTAAATAAGTTATCTTTAAACTTGAATAAAACTAAATTCATTTTTGAAAATTATATTTTTGGGTGTTTTACTTGATCATAAACTCTGCTGAAAGCCACAGATTAAACATCTACATCAAGATGGCCAGGAGTATTGGTATATTGAGCAAAACTAGATACATCTTAAACCAAAATACTTTGCATACTCTGTACTCCATACTAATTTTACCCCGCATGTTATATTGTGTGGAAGTTTGGGGAAATACCTACAAATTTACAAAAGATTTGCACTTTGCAAAAATGAGCAATTAGGATAATAAATCACACATGGTATTATGATCATACCAATCATCTGTTTTTTAATTCACATTTGCTGAAATTTATGGACATTGTAACATTCAAAACTGCGCAATTTATGTTTTTTAAGGTTAAAGAAAATAATTTACCTTGTAACTTACTGTATGTGCAATGTTTAAGGAAAGAGACGGGGTAAATCCTTTAAAAGGATATTGTATGTTTAAGCAACCTCTTGTGCAAACTATTGTTAAAAGCATGTGTTTCAGTTTGTGGGGTGACCTTATGGAATGGACTGAACAATTACATCAGAGTCATAATATCATTCAGTTAAAAAATAGATGAAAGAAATCATTACTTTACCAATACAGAAAATAGACCTGGAATGGACACACAGGAATGGAATTGTAATTTCACGGTAGTTATTGTAAGACCTGAAAGATTGTATGTTGTATTTGCACATCTATTTACTTTGTGATGGTATGATTTTGTGAAATAAGGGGCCAAATAAGCTATTTGCTACTGCCTGTTCCTTCCAAACTAATCATTTTTATATTTTTTGTTAATTTCTGATTGGTTGTGTTTTATGATTTTAAAATTTTGTTTTGTCTTGCAACATTGTTGACTGTTTGAGATAAATAAATAAAAAAGACAAAAGCTAATTTATCAATAGAGCACCTTCTTGCTTTACAGGCAAAAGCAACAGCAACAAATATTTACTGGGATACTTGAAAAGCCAAACACATTTTGTAAATGAACGATAAAGTTTTAAACAATAATAAAATAATTAAAAGTACCGTCAGGCGAGACTTATTAAAAGCTCTAAAGAAGAGATCAGTCTTTAACTTGGATTTAAAAGTGATAACAGTTTGTGCTGGCCCCAGATCCAGCGGAATCCGATTCCAACAGCGGGTAACATCATGGCTTAAGGCCATTTCACCACTCTTGGAAAGAACGCTGGGCACCACCAATTGACCAGAACCCCCTGATCTGAGAGACCTACCCGGCTAATACTCAATAAACATATCTGCAATATATTTAGGGCCCCGACCATTCTAAGACTTATATGCAATTAGAAGGACCTTGAATTTGATTCTGAATGCAACCAAAAGCCAGTGCAAGGATTTCAGAATTGGAGTAATGTGTTCTCTCTTTTTTGTATTTGTCAGATATCTATCAGCAGCATTTTGAATGTTTTTCAACAGTTTTAGGGCCTTCTTGGGAACACCAATAAGTACATTGTACAGTAGTCTGTCCTACACAAAATAAAACTGGCTGGCAGGTTTTTTCTTTGGATTTGATAGAAAAAGAAGAAGCAAACTACCTACCTTGTTTTAGAAGATCTTGCATGGCTCAACACTGAGTATCAGATTATTTATAACCTGTTCCATTTCATCCCTTTTACCCTGAAGGAAATCCGTTCTCATCCATCCAAAACTCTGTAGACTAGTCTTGTTCATTACCACCTTCTAATTACTATCAGTCATCGTTCCCACAGTGAATGTGTTGCAAAGCCTAATGTCTCACATTTACCCATCGTGACTTACTGGCAGGATTTTCTCTTTGTTTAGATGAAATAATGTTGCTAATTGAGCCAATATCAACAACCATATCATATGAACGATGTGAGTCTATTCTGGGGGGGGGGACTAAAACAGACTGACGTATCCAGTGTCCCTGAACATGCACATCAGTCTGAGGATGTAAAAGGCCATAGTCAAAATTCATCTGCATTTTTAGCCACATGGGAATTCCAAGGGCTCAAGGTTTTTGAGTTTGCTGTCAATTTGTGTTATTTTACAAGGTCTCTCGTTGATGTCCAATTCCCGTCAGCCTACAATTTGCTGTTGACATTCCCTGGTCACAGAGCGGATAGCAAATTTTAAGGAGGATTTCCTGAGACGTCAGGGTCTAGACTTACCATGGAGATTAAATGTGACTGGCTGTAAAAATGTTGCAGTAGTTGGTCACAGTGCAAACAGAGCTAAGCTAAGCAGCTGACGTTTTTTTGAGTATATTACTTTATGTCAAACCACTTTATTTCTGTCATAGCACTGCACTGCTCTGATGACGCTTGTTGCTACAAGCTGTTTCAGGTAGTGATACGCTGGTCTGGGTACCCGACCCATTACAAGAGCCAGTCCGCACCGCCCAACCTGCAAAACTATGTTAATTAACCACTTAAAACCAACCCGCGAAATGTCAACTTTATGCATTGAAGGGGCACAATTGTCACAACTGAAGACTGAGACGAGAATGGAGATGAGGAATGAGCATCATGGCGCTTGCCAAGGTGGGGTTCCCGCTGCTGGGCGCATGCCTCACAACTCAAGCAGATAACATACAGTAGTCTGTAGTGGTGTCATTGGACAACCTGCCAGAATCTCTGCCACACCTTAAGTTTTTTTGGCTTGATTTGCATGCAACCGTAGTGTTTTTAACTTTTTCCTCATTTTAAGTCTGCCATATTGTCAGTGGTAGCCACCTCTTTTTGACCAAAACCTATGGATACCCGTTGGTGCCATGACCCCTGGCACTAGTTTCAGGTCCCCTAATATGACAGCTGACATTGCTAAAGTAGCTACGTTTTCATCCGATCATTTCCAAGATCAGTACTTAAAGATGTGTGTTGTGATGAAATTTGTGAAAAAAGCTCCACAAGTGGAACAGAACAGGTAGCCGTATATAGCAATTTAGATGTGTTGATCATTTGCTATTCGGATGAACAAAACATGCTATAACAAGTCAGTCACCAACTTCAGGTATGTTCAGTTTGGTGAACATGATTTGGAGCACTCATACTAAAAGCAAACCTTACAGAATAAAGTAAAAAATGTTTAGTATAAGAATATAAAAATGTTCCTACATAAGGCCCATTGTCTTGAAATTACAGTCTGACATTCAATCTGTCAGTCAAGGAATATTTGTGGTTTTGTCTTTCAAAAACTTTTAGCATTAAATATGTTGGTTATAAGAAAAGTATCAAAATGTGCACAGAAACTTATTAAACCACTTGACAACTTGTTTTTCTGTTTTATTGTCACACTGTCCTCGCTCATTTTCACATGTACAATACGAATAATACAACTCAAGATGCAAGACCATTTACGTGACGTAAACCAGACGCATTTGTGAAGCCACAACACGCACAACATTGAGGCAGATGGGCTACAACAGCAGAAGACCCCACCGGGTACCACTCATCTCCACTACAAAAAGAGGCTACAATTTGCAAGAGCTCACCAAAATTGGACAGTTGAAGACTGGAAAAATGTTTCCTGGTTTGATGGGTCTTGATTTCTGTTGAGACATTCGGATGGTAGAGTCAGAATTTGGTGTAAACAGATTGAGAACATGGATCCATCATGCCTTGTTACCTCTGTCAGCTGGTGGTGGGGGTATAATGGTTGTGGGATGTTTTCTTGGCACACTTTTGCCCCTTAGTGCCAACTGGCATCGTTTAAATGCCACGGCCTACCTGAGCATTGTTCTGACCATGTCCATCCCTTTGGCCACCATGTACCCTCCTCTGATGGCTACTTCCAGCAGGATAATGCACCATGTCACAAAGCTTGAATCATTCAAATTGTTTCTTGAACATGAAAATGAGTTCACTGTTCTAAAATGGCCCCACAGTCACCAGATCTCAACCCAATAGGCATCTTTGGTATGTTGTGGAACGGGAGCTTTGTGCCCTGGATGTGCATCCCACAAATCTCCATCAAATCCAAGATTATATTCTATCAATATGGGCCGACATTTCTAAAGAATGCTTTCACCACCTTGTTGAATCAATGCCATGTGGAATTAAGGCA
>NC_045741.1:19189881-19190156 GCF_008692095.1 Etheostoma spectabile | reverse complement strand
CGAAAGGGGGTCAAACACAGTATTAGTATGGTGTTTCTTAATAATCCTATAGGTGAGTGTATATTATCTCATTTATTGTTCTTCTGTAGAAATTTCTGGGGGCTGTTGCACAAAACTAGGATAAGGGATTAAGCCGGGATATTTAAGTTATCCAGGATGAATTTAGCTTTGACTCTGTTGCACAAAACCAGATTGAATTAAACCCAGCCAAGTAACCATGGAGTTTATTCTTTGCGGCTAGCCTGGTCCAGAGCAGGCTAACAGCCAGGCTAAGA
>NC_045741.1:19178612-19189871 GCF_008692095.1 Etheostoma spectabile | reverse complement strand
AGTCTCATGTGTCAAATCAGCTGCCGTCTGATCCGAAATAAACGTGTTTAACCGTTATTCCGTTGTCTTCTGCATGTGTTCTGCTTTATTTTTATTAACATGCATTAAGCTACTTGTCACTATTGTTGTAGCGAGTTTGATTTAAACCCTACCACAGTTGTTTAGATGGTTAGAAATGGTTGCACTAACACCTAGATGTGGAGTGGGATTTTTCCCGGTGGGACGGTACTGTTTCGAGGCTGCCTGGCGTGCGGCCGGTGCCCGGTGGCCGGTGCCCGGTTGCCGCTGCCTGCCGGCAGACCTGCGAGTCGCATTAGTGTCCACTCTCTCTGTAAAAGTAGAGATGAGCAGCGCAGCGTCCGTGGTCTCAGCTTCAGGTTTATACAGAACGCGCTCCGGAGATTAAGTGTGACGATATTAATGTAGCGATATTCCCAGATGATAATAATGGCAGACTGGTCAGAGACCAATACATCAGGTAAACTGTGGCTCTATATAACTCACTGTTTCAATCAAGAAATTAAAATTTATTTCTACAGCACATTTCATACAAGTTAATGTAACACAATGTGCTTTGTATAAAATCGACATAAAATAATACTTTTTGGTTATACAGAGTAAAATATATACAAAACATATATTGAACATGCACGTACGGCCACGCGCACACACACAGCGACAAACTTAACTTGTACTCAACTTATTCATAGACTTTTGTAAAAAGAGAGGTTTTTAGCCCTTTTAAAAAAAAATGTTCAATGTGGAGGCCTTTCTTAGTTCAACTGGCTGTGTTCCATATCATTGCCGCATAAACACAACAAGCAGCCACCCCTGCTCTCGAGTTACAGCGAGCGATGGTTAAGAGACCACTGCCTGTGGATCTGAGGGTTCTTGCTGGTTCATATCTAATGAGCATTTCTCTAGTATACTGAGGTGCAAGGCCACTGAGAGCTTTATATACTAGGAGCAGAATCTTAAAATCAGTTCTAGCCTTTACTTGGGACACAATAAACAACAAAACTCCTACTTTGTCCTTTTGCTGATGGACAAAACGTCTGGGTAGAATCTTTCATTGTCCTACAAAATTCTCTTAGTAAATGTGTTTATTAAAAAAGTCTTCACCTTTTTATAGCTTTGTATAAAAGTTGAATGTGCCAGCACCTTTTGTGTTTTTGTTGCTGCAGGGCAACACAAAGCCAAGCTGCTGTAGCATAGCTAGGCATTGATCTTCTGTCATGTTTGCCCAGTTTTAGTAGTGTGTTATGTTGTTTATTGTGTTCCAAGTTTTCTGCTGCGGTTAAAATTGAATTTTACTCTGGATAAATAAATTACTAAACTGTTATTTCAGAGCAGAGGAAATGAAAATGGATCTTGTTGATGAATGTTTTTGCTGCTTAGATGTATCAAGAATACAGGCATGGGATCAAAAATGGCAGCTGTGCTCTGACAACTAACCAACCTATTCATCTTTTTTAGATGCCATATTTTGGAGTGTTAGCAAGCTAATGATAATCAATAAATGACACTCCTTTCAGAGGGTTTATTAATCATATTTTAACTGAAATGTTCTCATACGGTTTCCAATAAAACATAAATTCACCTTGAAATAGTAAATATACAAAGGGATGCCATAACATTTAGGCAGGTTAATACAATTGAGCATCTGAAATGTTCTTTAGAGCAAGTCAGGGAGGTTGAGGGTGGAGTTCGTCTTGCTCGCCTCCAAGTTTCTCCGTCGGGTTTTTGTGGCTGTTGCCTCATATGCTGACAACATCAACTACAGTACAACAATCTTAAAAAAAAAAGACATTTTGTCAATTGTTTCTGTCTTGAATCCTGTCCAACAAAAGCTGTGCATCCTGCTTTCACTTTTATCTCTCCCACAGACTGCAAATAGGGGGAACACTTAAGAATTTCATCTTGAGACGTGCTGACCATGCCCTTTTAGTGCCAATTTTGCATCTTTGTTCCCCATCGTACAAGATAAAACAATCTAATTTGAAGTATTAAAGTTATCTCTGTCTGGCAGTCTGCAGCAAGTTGAAAGCCCTCTAGTCTTATTGCACTTACCCATACCAAGAGTGAATAATGGCTCCTCGGAGCTGAACAACTGCCAAATTGAATAATAGGGGAAGATCTATGACATATCAAGGGTTAACTAGGGCCAAAGTATGATGACTCACTCAGTTCTCATTTATCGGTTCTTTCAATCAATTCTTCTTGAGAAATGTGTACTATCTAATCAGAAAGGAAGTCTGTAAAAATCACAATATGATGTCCTCCAAAAGATGAAATACATTAGGACGCCTATGTGATGATGGAGATAAAAAGAAACACTTTTATTGGCACATAGCAAAAGACACAATGTATGGATTTGTCGAGGTTTGACAGGATAATTGATCCAAACCAATGACTCAGCAATTATTTCACAATGTACAGAGGTTTCTGGCTTGCAAACACTGGTAAGAAACTGCAGAACCGCTCAACCAGAAGGGTTCTTAATACAGTGTTAATGCAGTGGTAGGTGACCATCAGTGTTGGCCAAGTTACTTTTAAAAAGTAATTAGTTACAGTTATTATTTACTTCTTCCAAAATCTAACTAAATTAGTTACTCAGTTACAAATTATAAAAGTAACTAGTTACTTCAGAAAGTAAGTATTGTGTTACTTTCAAGTAAAATGTGACCCCATTTCCACCCCTCTTTAACAAAACTTAAAATGTACATGTGCATATTCACCCAACACATTCTTAACAAAAAATTATCATTATAGAAAGTCTCAGTATTCTTTAAACTGAGTGCTTGCTAGATTGACTGAATGAACTTAAACTTTACAAAACGGACAATTCATGCAGTGACTGGTCAGGTGGGGAGAGGTTTATTCAATTACTACAGTCACTTTTTGTTTGTAAAAACAAGTGCCGCACCATGAATGCCCTTGAAGAGACTGATAAGTGTGTGCCCTTATCCCCATTGGTACAAGTCCTTCAAATTAAATGATAAAATACGTTGTTTGCCCATGCCCTCTAGAACAACCCATAGAAGTGTTTTCTGATCTGACGCCCTTATAAGCAGGATAACATGAGTTGTCTGTGCACAGTGTCTATAATGTGACGATTAAATTTCATAGCAGCGAACCGCAATTTTGACCAATCACCACAACTTTTCCACAAATTTGACCAATAACCCGAGTTTCCCGCAACTTCAACAAATCCCAGCAGTCCCACTTGCCAAACTTTGTATCAGTATGTGACTCTGAGAGCCAAGCAGGAGCGAGAACGGGTTGAAGTCATACGTACGTCGGCAAATTAATTTCCTTGTTTCTGAATGAAAATGAAACGTTTGTGACTCAAACATCTCACATTTACCAACAAATGTACAGCGAAAGACTGTGCAAAACGTTTTAGACCGTCCTGCCAACCTGTATACATTTTTACATCAATGTACGCTGTAACTTTTTTTAAACTCTAAAGTCGTTTCAATCCTGTTGGCTCCCAGCAGCGGGCGGGGCTGCTGAGTTCCCCCCGCAACTGACACACACACACACACACACACACACACACACACACACACACACACACACACACACACCACGGTGGATGCAGGAAAAACCGGAAATGAGACGACAGGATGATCTAAATTGAGGGCAGCTACGCTCTTTATTGTAATGGCAATGATAAGTTAAACTCCAATAAGTACTTCATCAAATCGTATGAATGTGTTGAATGAATTGAGCGCAAGTATGTAGGAGGGTGGAGCCAGGCTACGTTTTTTTTTTTTTGGTAAGGTTACTATAGGAAAACTCAGCCTAGAGTATGTTTATTCTCCTCAAAACAAATTTCCTTTTTTTATTTTTAAAGAACTATACTAAAAAATAGCATCTTTCTCTGTCTCCCGCAACTTCATTGCAACAAACACATGCATACAAAAGACATTGCTACAAACTTTTTTTTTAAATTTAAGATTCTTTTTTGGGCACTTTCGGCCTTTATTTTTGACAGGACAGCTGAAGACTTGAAAGGGGAGAGAGAGGGGGGAAAGACACGCAGAAAAAGGCCGCAGGTTGGAGTCAAATCTGGCCCGCTGTGTCGGGGAGTTACCCTGTATGTATGTATGGATGCCAGCTGTACCAACTGAGCTATCTAGGCTCCCATGAAATCGCAACTTTTATTGCAATTTTTTACAAAAGCTGCCACAAAATCAGCCATTTAGGATCCGCAGCAATCTTGATAAAAGGCAGCGGAATCTTGAAGGGACTGTAAATCACACTGCCAAGGGCGGCCAGTACCAGCATCAGAACAGTAAGATTGTACAGATATAAAAATACCAATGTTTGAATAATTGATCTCTGGAAACACATTACCATTAAAATGACCAGTATTCTGTTCCAGTAGTCTTTGGGAGGCAAAGTCCTATTATCTTCTGTATTGCATTCTCTATTATACATTGTTGTCCTTGTTTTCCAGGAAAAAGAAGATTTTGTAATTTATCATTGTCAGATTGTAGCTGCAGTTCATATAAAAGAATCATCACAACCATAAATTCCCCCCCCCCTCAATTTATATATTTGATTACAACGTTACGCTCTGTTTACGCTTCATGCTATTTGATCTTGCTTTGGGTTTTTTGTTCACAATTGCTTCGAGAGGGAGGGAATTGCGATTTGGCAGGTAGATTGGCATTATTTATTTATATTTAGCGTCGGACACAGCATTGGCTTTTGTCCTAATACAAGAGAAGGAGACTAGGAGGTTTTTACAGCTGACCAAAACTAATTGTGGACCACATAGTTAGTCTTCAGCGGAGCAATTAATGCGCCTCTCAGAGGTGCATAGCTGCTGGGGAAAAATAATCCATCAAATGAAAGACAGAATAAAACTTTGCTGGCTTGCCTCTTGCATTGTCTAGCTTCTTTTTTTAAGTGCACCACTGAATTCGCTGCTTTCCTATCATTTGTGTGGGAGTTAGAGAAGCATACAACAGGATACAGTAAGAAACTTTCCCATCTCATACTGAGATACAGTCATGTACTGCAGGCAAGTTCCCATTCCAAGGAATATAAATGTACTGTAGATTTCTATCCATGATCAAATTTACAGTGATTGATGTCGTCAGGGTATACAGACGACAATATAGCATTCAGGACATCAAGCTCAAGGTTTTATAGGGCGGGCCTCTGAAGGGATGCAGCTGCTGCTTAGTATGGTACCATGAAATAAAGAGAGCAACCTGGCTTTGATCGTGACTGGAATGATAAACTTCAGTGTGTTCTATGTAGTCTCTAAAGGAATTTTTTGTTGTTGTTAGGATGTATTGAAAATTAATCATACAAATTTTCTCAGATATAATGCCTCATCCAAATACTCTTTATCATTTTAAAGCTCTAAAACACATATTGAATAATGTCTGGAGTCTCAGTGGGTCCCTGTGGTACATTTCTTGATTATCAGTAGGCTTAAAATTCATTTGACAGATATTATAGTGCACTAGATGAGAATGCATAATTCAGTCTGCATTAAATACATGAGGACGATGGACCTAAATGGAACACAGCCAGATATTAGTCTCCATGAGTTTTCCCTTCCTCAGAAGTATCTGAATCTGCTATAATTGTGTCTGTAGAATGTACTCTTCTTTTTAACCATTTAAATAAAATGTTCCATTACACCTTCTATTTAGTACTCATTTAGTCGTTAAAGTATTTTTTGACAAGCGTACAGTATGTAGTTCTTTTTTAGAACTTATTATAATCATGTTTTTTAACTATGCAGGTGGCAAGTCGGTCCACCACTTTGGTCATCCAGACTTAAATATCTCAACAACTATCGAGAGATTGTTATGAAATTTACAACAGATTTTCCACAAAGGATCAATCCTACTGACTTTAGTGAACCCACAATAAAGGTGACATTTTGTGTTTTTATTTAAATATCTCGACAACTATTGGATGGATTGCTGTGACTTGAAACTTGATTATTTCTTTACCATCATCATCCGGTCAAACGCCGATTATCCAATTCTTTGGTTAAAGGCTATTGACATTCTTACTATCCTCAGATGTACTTTGTATTAAGTGCCCTTTAGCAAATGTTGGCATACTAATACACTAAACTAAGATGGTAAATAATATAGAACACAGTCATAACGGCCCTTCATAGCATTTCAGAGTCTTGCTATTATTTCTTTTATTATGAATATGTTTGTCTGCTGATGTTATAGCTTTTTAAGTCAACTATAACCCAAGTATTAGTTTAGCAGATGATGTTGTTGATGTGGGTTTGGGATTTCTGAAGCTGAACTTTAATGGTTTTGATTCATTCAGCTGTAAATATAAAATGGTAAATGAAGCAGCTTTTTAGAGGCTGCTGCTCTGAACATTTAAGAACTGCAGAGGGTTGACCGAGCTTTGATGATGAATAATAATTCTGTTTTGGTTAACAAACAATTATTTACCCCAATTTGCCACTGTTTCTAACCAAAAAAGGAGCCAAGGTTTATTTTTGCCTGTCCTAACCCATAATCCCCATAGAATCACCCAGAAATTCAACAAAACTAAATGAAACCAAATGTTTACTACAATCCAAGAAATACATTTTACATTTTATTCAAATTGATTTTAAAGTTGTTGTTTTTAAACTCAATAGAGACGTACACATTTTCAGCTCATTGTTCATTTAATAATTTAACCCCGAAAACTGAAACATCTATACCACGCTACCAAGTTACTTTTATTTTTAACGTGCTACTTTTTTATGTCCAAGACTATAAAAGGAAAGGAAAATTCACTTGCTTCACTTGTCAGCAGGGATTGCTGGCAGCGGAAATTCCTCTAATCCTTTCATGAATGTCTGACGCTAGAGCAGGTGATATTGTCAGAGCAAAATGGAGTAGAAAAGCTTCTCTCAAAGTCCACCATGTTGTCAGATCAATGACCCTTTTGAGAAGTCCAGACCATTGAGGTACCCTGCAGCTTGTTATCTCTTCATGCTCAGTGTGACTGTGTTCTGGGGGTCAGTGAGTGAAGCCAAGGGCCAAGAAGCTGTCAGCGAGGGCCAGCAGTGACACAAACCAGATGTACAAATCATTCCTGAGGTTCAGCTTCTAAGGCAGCTTTATAAGCTCTCGGGGAACAGTGTCACACACAGGAAACGGCATTCACAGTAGATTTTTACTGTCACGTTACTGCAATTATTAGTTTGAGTAGGACTCATAACCAGAAGTGGAAAAAATACTAAAATAGTAAAGTAAAAGTACCAATACTTAATTTAAACTCTACTTTAAGTAAAAGTTACTTAGTTAAATAAAAAAACTAAGACGGGGTGGGGGTATCTCTAGCATGTAGTGAAAAGAGATCAAGGGGTCATAAACCCAAAACTTTTTTGGTTTTAATTAAAGAAAAATCTATACAAATGTATAAACATCTATACAAATTTATACACATGTCATAACATGTGTTATGGCTGCTGTTGGCAACGCCATGTGAGTTTAATTTGAGTGATCTATGTGTGTGACGCTAAGCAGGCTGTGCCATCCCATGTTTGGGATTGGATGGATAACGGAGGTCCCGCCAAGTTCCTGGAGGAGGAAGCTGACTGGTGCAGTATGCCAGCGGACTGCCAATGAAGTCTGCCTCCAGCTTAAATAGCCTGAGTGATTGCAGATGAGTGCAGCTGCCAGACCAGAGTTGTTTGTGGAAATGTTTGAGAGAGTGAAGAAATGGGCCAAGGTTTGAGCTTTAAAAACTGATGCCACCTTTTGCATTTAACAGGTTTGTGTTGTATTACACACATTAGGTTCAGGGGTGCTGTGAGTATTGAGTTTTACCAAGTATTTAAGTTTGAGAGGAATTTTGTTTTCTTTTGTGGTTAAACAACTTTTGTTTTCTTACAGTTGTAGAAATAGTCTTTCAGACCCGGCTGGCAGAAACAACCCAAACACAGACAAGGAGTGAAAACAAACAAGAGATTATTGATAAAGTCCGTGAACCAGATGACAAAACAAGGTGTAGCAGGGGAAACCCCATAATGATGACTGGCTCTTTTACTACAAAAAGTTCTCAGACTAGGAGGCAGTTCACTGAGGAGCGATGGTAAAAGTCTGTGATTATTGAAACGCATCCTGATTGGTGGAAAAGGCTTGCAGAAAGAAACTGCTTTTGTCAGGTAAAATGTCTGTCAAAGAGGCTGAAGCAAAAGGTTGATGTGGAAAAACCCAGCTTTAATGACGAATGGACTAATAAGCAGGCTATGCACTCGTCATGTATACCTCATTTGCAATGAAACAATGCTGTTGCAAAATAATACAATCAGCATCATCATCAAGAATGAAGACAAACATAACATTGCGTTATTCATGTGCATATGCAAGTAGCCACATGCATCTGTTTTGGTCATTTAATGCATCAATAGATTTGCTGCTCCAGCAGAGAGGATGGTTCATCGTTAGCCAGCAGTTAACTTAATAAGAATTTGTCCAAATTTCTAGATTCACGGCAAACTAAGATAAACAGTTAGTCTTCAAACCTTGTTTGTAAAAATTTGCTATTTGCAGAGTAGAGCTGTGGATGAGTGGACTGAGCAGACAGAGCACATTGAAATATTGCTTTCTACATGTTAGCCTGTCTATACAGGTGAGTGCATTGATAAGTAGCCTATTGACTTTTTACTCACAAAGGTTTTACTGTAGGGTGACCATATTTTGATTTTCAAAAAAGAGGACCCTCTGTCTAGCCTCGAGTCACAAATTCAGACAGGCTTCTCATAGGTTAATGAACATGCTTTATTATGCCTCAATGGTACAACAAGAACTCATGTAATAAAATATGTAACCACCTGTAACAAAATAATAGCTCTCTTTAAATAAATTATTAAATATGAAATAATGTTTTATATTTAGGTTTATATATGACCTATTCTGTGTCAGCTTCAAAATCCAGCTTGAACTAAATATCTCTTAAAACCTTTCCAATGTAATAGGATAAGGTTTTCTGTGTCCATGTGAGCTTTAAAGTCTCCAGCACCTTTATTAGACACTGAAACATATGTGCCAGCTTTGCACACAGCGCACTCCGCCTCCCACTTGTCCCGACTGGGACGGTACATGGAAAGTTTTTTTTGCAGTTTAACTGTGAAGCTGCATTTACGCTTCGGCTCCGCTGGTCACTGCCCAATGTGAGGAGAGTGCAGATTTGAGTCACGCATGCTCAGATGTAAACGGTTTACGGCATAACGCGTCATACCCGATGAGTCGACTCAGACTGGCTCTGGTCGAGTGCAGATGTTAGTTGCGCATGCTCAGATTTAAACGATTTACAACACAACTGATATGAAATCCATGAAATAATAAACTTTTCTCATTACAAACAATAACAGAAGATGGGAATCATTTCAGAAACGTTTAAGCTATCTAGCTATGATTATTTGATTGCTAATGTTAGCTCAAAATGCCATTCCAGTGACAGCCTTTGTTGTGTTTGATTGCTAGCTTGTAGCTAAGCCGGCTGTCATTTCGAATACGTTTAAGCTATCTAGCTATGATTATTTGATTGCTAATGTTAGCTCAAAATGCCATTCAACTGACACCCTTTGTTGTGTTTGATGCTAACTTGTAGCCAGCAGTGAACAAACTTCGTTAATTAGGTCCATTTTTACTTAGGGTGACCAAACGTCCTCTTTTGCTCGGACATGTCCACTTTTGATGTACTGTCGGACAGTGTTGTATAATGACCTGTTGTATAATGACCTGTTGAAATATCTTATGGACATCAAGCCAACAAGGACACCTGTAGACTTGAAATAATATGATTATTGAAATGTCTTTCACATCAGTGACATGTATTATTACATTATTTTTTTATACAGAATTAAATATATTAAATGAAAGTAAATTAAATCAATTCAATCCAAACATTTAGTACATCTAATGTAATTTTTGCTAGATTGTGTGTAAATATTAATACAACATTTTAATCTTTTTCAGATTTGTTACAATGTTTTCGGTTTTTTCTTAGCTGATCTTGTTCAGAACAGGTGCATAACTCGGCCTTCAACTGATTCATTCTCCATGCTCCTTATTGCTTGCACAAAACTATTGCTTCCCATCTCATCATGAAAATGTCCGACACTGTCCTTTTTAAAGTGGAATGTCTGGTAAAGATAATTATACAGATAACATTTTCTTTTAAACTGTAGGCTTTTTCAGAAGCCAGTCTTGCTTCACTGTCTTTTTTTTAAATAATTTGAACGCCGCGTCCAAAGGGCACCCCTCACATTGCTACTTAATTGACAACACACTTTGATAATGATTACACATTTGTTATGAAAAACAGTTATCACCCACCTTCTCCCACAAAGTTAAACCTCTTACTTCAAGAGGGCGGATGAACCCTGCGGCTCTTGTTGAAGTATTGTTGAACTACTTCACTTTCCTCCCTGCTGTCATGGAAGAATGTTGGCAATTGTTCAAACAATGAATTATTACTTTGCACAGCTTGTTCTTTCCTGACAGCATGCTGCAGTCGGTATGAAATGTGGAAAGAAAAATCTAATTGTCTCTAAACCTGCACTTAAGGACAAAAGTCCTGAGAAGGAATAACACAAATGAACAAGCTGTCTTAGTCGAAATGTAACAAGATAGTCAGTCAGATATTTGTGACAGGTCTGACGGCTGTATAAATATGCCAACTTATAACTAATGCAACAGATCAGCTTTTAGAAGAGCAAATTGCTGCTCATCATTTTCTGGTTTCAATCTTTGAGGAGCAGTATGACCAAAGAAACAAAGTGTAAAATTAAAATTGTTGACCTGATAATCACACTAACCCCCAATTTCCACCGGATGCGTAACGGCTGCGGATCGGCTCCGCTTCGTGACAGCTTCGTGCTCCGCCGTCCGTCAATACCCGCCAGGTCCGGATTTGTTGCGGAACGGCTGCGGCCATGACTGACAGCTTAAGTTTTCGATATATAGAATAGAACCACAAAAACAACAACACTTTGTTTGTGCTGTGTTTTCAAGGTGTAGTGCAGCCGTGAGCACTGCCTATTTTATTTAGAAAATTAACTGGATGTTTTATTTATTTTTTGTGCTTGACTTCCTGTCCCGCACTATCTGCCGTGTGCTGAAATGCTGCGGACCTCTCTGGCATCCGGAAAAAATAGAACGTAAAAAAGAGCGCATTTGCTCCGGAGGGCTTCGGATAGCCGGAGCTGGGACGGAGTTGGGATGCAGCCGTTCCGCAGTCAGTGGAAATACACACATT
>NC_045741.1:19159783-19178602 GCF_008692095.1 Etheostoma spectabile | reverse complement strand
AAACCTAATGACTCCGCCGCCGTTCCGGAGCGGATCCGCAGCCGTTACGCATCCACTGGTAATTGGGGGTAAGTGATTGCAATTAATTCTGAGTGGAACATTAATATCTCTACCAAATGTCTTAGAAATTCATCCAAATGTTGAGACATTTCCAGGGCTCCAGACTGCTACTAAATGGTCGCATTTTGCAAAAACTATTTCATTAAATTCCTCATCCAAGCCGCTTCATACTCGGCTGTGAACTGATCCAGTGAGTGCTGTAGGTCACAGGCCAATGATACCATCAGGACATCCTCATCTGCAAAGAAGTTGCTGTTCTAATATAACTATTTACCTCGTTAAAACAAATGGTGCTTTTGTGGTTTGAGTGTTGTAAGCTCCTCTGTCTCTCTGGCTCCCTCATCACTCAACCTTTCCAACACTGGGTGACTGAGATACTTACATACAGTACTCCCCTTTCTGTGGAAGTTGAGTAATCTTAGATATTATTATTTAATGTTAACAAAAAAAGACCAAAGGGAGCCAGGGAGGAGATCACCATCAAGTCGTCATGAATCATCCTCTGAGGACATGAATGACAATTTTATGCCAATCCATCCATGCATTACATTACATGTCATTTAGCTGATGCTTTTATCCAAAGAAACTTACAATTGCTATATATTTCAGAGGTTGCACACCTCTGGAGCAACTAGGAGTTAAGTGTCTTGCTCAGGGACACATTGGTTGATGGTTCGCAGTGGAAATTGAACCCAAATCTCCCACACCAAAGCCATGTGTCATATGTGTGATACTACACATGCCTTTGGTGTCATCTCCACTGAGATATTTCAATTTGAACCAAGCTAGCTAGCATGGCTGAAAAAAAGGTTGTAGGATTCTTTGTAAATGTTTAGAGTGATTGGAGAATATGTTTATCCTAAACTACCTAATGTTATTTGGTAATTTTGTCTTTATAAGATTTGAGCTTTGTGGTGTTATTTTTTAAATCTAATTTTTAAAGTCTTGATATGTGATTCTCCACTTAGTAAACCATTAACATAATGACATAATTAGTGTCTAAATTTGAACAGCTGGTGCTCTTGGTCCAGCACCCTTGACAGGAAGACTGAAACCAGGGGGTTGTGGCTAATATCAGAGGGGAGGAATACAGAGAATATCTCTTCCAGGGATCAACAATGGATCATATGATCATTAATTTTCCATTAGACGCTGTGTGCTGGCCTTGTATTTTTTTTTCTCAGAAAAGCAGTGCTTCAAATTTACACAGCTACACACCAGTCAGAGCTGCCCAGAACAAGCTTTAGTCTGTTATAAATTACTCTCATGAAAGATAAGTGGGCCAAAGTTGTTTAGCAGTAAGAAAGTGTTACTTAATTACTTTTTAAGCTGACAAAGGTTGAAATCACAACCAATTACAATATCTTTGCATTTCATGCTCAGTCACAGAATAAATTTGATCTCTCTGGGCAGATGGTTTAATAAAGTGATTGATTTTACTCCAAGTAAGTCTAAGCTAGGGAACTCACAATACCAAAAATCTAGCAGTCGGTAGAGATACCACCAATAGTGCTCAATACCAAAGTCGATACTACGGGTAATGAAAAATGAAGAAAATGTAAATAATTTTTTAAACATGAATTCCTTTTCTTTAAACATTAGTGGGGGGCAGTGTCATGTCACTCTTCTTTCAGTGTCAAGTTTCAACTTTGTGTTTTGGTATAGAGTGGAGATGGCAAGGAGAACGTGATTTACATGTAATCTAGAAAAAACGTCCGTCTTCTGGAGCCACAGCCCGCTGCTTTGAAACCTGGCATCACCACACAGCCAGCGTACGGTACCGTCAGAACTCCCAGACAGCAAGCATGTTTAGTTAGGCTGTTTCTCTCTGCCGTTGTTTTTTCACATAGAACCAAGCTGGTAAAAGTAAACTGACATTATAGAGGTCCGCTAAAAAAAGCGCTAAAGTTAGCCAATGTCAGCTATTGTAGCTAATGTTAGGCTGTAATACGCAATTATGGAACCCACTGCTGTTCCAGGCAAGACCCGCCCTACAAACCAACCCGATTGGTTGAGGTTACGCATTGACCTGGAGTAGTTAAGGTGAGGATAGCCTATTGGTCAGGGGGTAGGACTTGAACAAATTGGGTTCTGTTACCTTGCGCGAGCACGGACGCCTGGCCAATCGTAGATCCAGCCTCTGGGGCTCTTATAGCAGTGTGGAAAAGTCTGGCAATGTGAAAACATTCAACAGTTTCAAGATCACTGCTATTCCCCAGAGCAAGACAAATCTGACTGTGAATGTTCCCATTTACCGCAGTAAGATGAGCATTACAGTACCATTTACTGACATCCATCTACACAGTCAATAGATACCATACTACCTGATCGGGCTGATCAGGAGGATGTTTGTACTGTATTGGATTTGAGCCCTGCATATAGCAACTCTTTTTGCCCTGGCAACAAATGTTAGGACGCAGTTCAGCTTTTGAGACTCATCACTTTGAAACTAGTCCAAACATAAGGGGATCTGTAAAAGAAAAAAGTGTCACGAGCAGTTCTGGTAAGGGTGCTCATGGAAGGGAATACAATTGACGGAAAGGAGAAAGAATTATGACTAAAAATCTCATACAAAAAATCATGCCCAGGCACTCAAGGCTGCTAACATTTTTGGTGATGATCGGAAACGTAAAGTACGGCAAAAAGACCAGAAAGTGTATCAGGTCGGAGGTATCCAAATATTGCCAATAGCAGCGATTGGTGTTCAAACGTGGAACCAGTGACGCTATGTACAGTGTTAATATACCCATGCTAGCTACCGCTCATGTTAGTTACTAGCTGATAGCCAAAACGCTAATGACGTTACATTTACATTACAAGCTTTACAGCATACTGTACACACATTAATACATCCCCCGGATGTATCATAAGATAATACTATGGATGTATCAATAGAGCACGTGGTGAATTACAGCTATTAGCTATATCCATTATTACAGCTACAGGACCTCGGAAGAACAGTGATATGAGCCTGTGCGGTGCAGGGCAATGTACCACTGGTCTGCTTGCGTTGATTATGCACGTTATCATGCCTAGTTTAATAACTTTGGATTTGGCTACTACCTTTTTTCATACAGAAGTTTAGCTAAATATGGTATATCACATTTCTTTTGTTGGATATTGGATATGAAAAGAAGGAAATTGTTCTTCCATAACATTGCACTTTAGATGTGTGTGAATTTCCCACACCAGGAGTAATCTATATATTTCTATTTGATAGTGATCAATTATCTGTTAAAAAGATGTTCTATACAAACTGTAAAATGTTCTATTAAAGAAAAGATTAAAAATAAATATTTATGTGTTCTGTAAAGTGGTTAGAAAAAATGAAATCGGAATTGGCTAAAATTGGTATCGGCAGGCCAAACTCAATAAAAAATCGGAAATCGTAATTGGCCTAGAAAATTGTAATTGGGGCATCTCTAATTTGCAGGTGTGCACAGGTGAGAACATGATTTGTTTTACATGGGCTCTAAGGGCATACCACTACAAATATAATACAAAACACAAGGTGCCTGGTATAGTGCTCTTTGCTGGTTTTTCAGATGTAATTGGGATTCAATTGAGCAACTACAAACAATAAATCATTTAAGGTTGGTATAGAAACTATGCACCCAAGCTGTAATTAAATGGCTTTTGCACAGCAAAGTTCACCGCCGTGCTGAACAGAGGGCAGAGGGTTTCATTATAGAGCATTCATGTGTTGTTGTGGTTTTGGATAAATAAGGCTGTTACTGACTCACATGTTTCAATAAATCATAAGCCAATTACATTAAAACAGAAAGCTGGCTTGGTGCATGGAGGCCATTGGCTTTGGTTATTACCATTAGTGGTGGACCACTGCTGCTCCCGCCAGCAATCTTATCTCTGTAGTTGCATGAAAGCTAAAATCAATACTCAGCGAGTCTACAGTGTACTACATAAATAAATAAATAATTTAATAGGATAAATAAATAAATAAATAGCAGTATAATTACACCCACAATAGATTTTATATAACAAGATTTTAGTGGCATGTGAAAACAAAGAACATTTTAGGCTCAACTATGCTAAGAAACATTTAGATTTATACAATGCACAATTGCTAGTCCAAACCCACAACAACACAGAGATGAAGAATCTTCTCCTACCTGATTGTCCATAGAGCCTAATATTTCCAGGCATCTATCTCAATTTACAGTGAATCAGTAAAAGGTCCTAATGCTCCTGACCTGAGATTGAACTGAAGGGCAATGTTCCTATGCTGGACTGAACGTAAGCTAATTGCCTTAACTTGCACATGCCAGCCAAATCAGATAATATGCAGAATGTACTCTACACTCTCACATATTGGTGGCTCAAAACATTTGTGTTGTGTGTGTGTGTGTGATAAATTAGGTGTTCTTATGAATCACACAGTAGTTATAAAGAACAGCTACTCCAGAGTTTATACTAGACTGAGGTGTCCATGAATTAAAATGGAAGGCTCAATTTATTCCAAATGATGAATGGCATTTATATGCTGTGAAGAGGCTTTTGTGCTGTAAATGTAAACAAAAGGAACAAAGTTCTTTAAACCGTGCCTTTAATGACTGTATGTTGTGGTAATTAGTGTTTCTTCCCCGGAAAAAAACTACCCCTACAACAGATGGAGTTACTGCAGTCTGGGTAAGCTTGAGCTCTTGTTTAAACAAATTAGCCGGAGGTGAAACGTTGAATATTTTACTGTTCGCTGCACATACGTGTTCATAAAATCATCCATATCAATGTTCCTGAGTCTGAGCTGCAGTTTCTACCAGATGGCTACAATTAGTTAAGGCAGAACCAGATGAATGCAGCTGCAGATGTATTGGCTTAACTGATGGATATAATGGGTGTTTTTGCAGAGTAAATAACTGATATGTTAGCAATATTGCAGTTATTTATAGAGGAAAGATTTCTCAAAACAGACAGTGGGCAGACATATTTTTTATATGTTATCACTTTTATTGCTAGGTTGTTCCCTCTTGTGCACAAATATTGGAATTGCATCTGTCAACCTTTTTTGTCATAGTTTTCGAATCTCTTTAAGAAGTAGGACATCTTTTTAAACTTCTAGCTTTAAACAGAAACTTACATGAAACTGTAATTAACATTTGTGATCGTGTAATGCTGTTTTGTTTTTCTTTTATAGTAGAATGACCTTACTGTTACAACAAAGCAGCTGATAAAACTGTGTATAATGTATATACTAACTAACATAAATTTAAAAACATGTGTTCAGGAACTAAATTATAGGTCATTAGATGGTCCAGCTGCTCTAATATTCTTTTAGACACACTGTGCCTTTAATGCCACATCCACTGAGATGACTCGACACATAAAACACTGTTGATAGTATAGCATGTATTAGTATGATGACTTGCGGTAACTTACTACAAATTTATCACAACAGCCAGTGTTAACATGATAAAGGTTGGGCATGACTTAAAGGAGTTACAGGTAATTAAATACTGCCTGTCAGAGTAAAACTAATCTTGATACAGATAATGCCTTTTTTAGATTCCTGATACCCTTAATGTGAATAAGAAGATAGTTTTTCAAGTGAAACCTGACCAGTCATGTAACATCTGAATATTATCAAAAAGGGAAGATTTTAAATTATGCATTCAAACCGCAAAAAAGAAACTTCTTACTGTATAAGCACTTATGAAGTCCACTAAATAAATCTCAGATCAGCAGTTTTGCTAGTTTACAACCTATAACACCTCCTTTTTTGTATCCTATTGTTGGCTTCAGTTTGCCAAGTCCGATCAGCAAAATTCAGGAACAGGACTTTCAAACAACAAACAAGTAAGCAATGTGACACTGTTTGGTCAAATGTAATTTTCAAAGATCAGAAGTGTGTACCGGTAAATCCTACATCTGTTTTGGAGTCAAAATATTGATTTATTGTTTTTGAAGAAAATAATGACAGAAATGCTGACTCTAGCGGAGACTTGGTATTAGCAAAATGGCCAAATACATTTGAGGAGCATCATTCACCCACTCACTACAGTGCAAGTCAATGTAATCACTGCAGAAGTTATTCAAAGGTGTTCCATATAAAACATGACTTTCATTTTCTAATAAATCGGATTAGCTGTTTTAAATGAAGACTGTAAAGGTTTTTATAAAGGGACAAAGTCTGACTAAAGCTGTTGTGAAGTCATAAACTAGTTAAAGATTAATCTCATTGACCGACTGAATACAGAGAACAGTAGTGTATAAAAGTCAGTTAATTTCCAACCTAGCAGTTTATTATGGATCAGATGTAGCTGGCATGGAGCGTAAATAGTACATTAGAGGAAGGAAAATATTTCAAAACACTGATCTGAATATGCACATATAATCATAAACCAGTGTTTGTTTTTGGGTGAGGATGTGTCTCTGGAGGATATCAGACTAGAGTTTTAGTTAAGCAAACATTTCTCTGAGGCAATGCTGTTTGCCAGATATGATCAGTGATGAGTTAAACCCAATTAAACTGAGACAAACTGTGGTACAAAAAATGACTTTTCACCCCACAGCTTATTACAGTTTTTTCCTATTGCTAACACACAATTTTGCAAACTAGTCTGGTTTTATCCAAATACGTAACACAACTAACAAAATCACACACCCAAACTGCAAAATACCTCATATATCCTTCAAAATTAAGCACTGAAACCGAAACTACACATAGCATTATCAAAATCAAACTTTTGCATGAAATTGCACACACTTCATTCATATTACCAGATTTTTGCCTAACAAACTACACACTGTTGGGCATAATGAAAAGCACTCCCATCTTTAGTATGCGTTGCCATAATACTAAAATGTGTATCATATTGTTCACATGAACAGAAATATTTGCAGATTCACACACACACACACACACATGCTGTTGAAATTTTATTATTGTTAATAAGATTATTTTATTGTTTCACTACAGTAAAGTCAATGCAACATATGCACAGCAGATATATTTACATGGGGCCGAACAAAAATTGTCTTACAAAAGAAAATTTTCAGAAAAAATATATTAAAGTTAAAAAAAAGAAGCAACAAAAATACATTTTTTTCCAATTGCTAAAACACTAAAATGACATGCACAGCACAATTATTTAAACTGACACACAGAGCGCAAAACTTCCTCTCAAGTCTCAAAAAGTCTAAACACATTTTCTGCTAACACATATTTTGCATTTCAAAATGGCACTTTTTAAATGCACTGAACACAGTTTCCTGCATAAGACACAACAATCTCACATAAAGTCACATGTTTCCATTTCAAAACACTGCCGTTCAAAATGACACTACATGAGCTAATTGGCTAATTACATGTGCCACCTGGCCAAACACCTCAATCTGGTGTACCAAAAGTCTGGTAATATGAATGAAGTGTGTGTCATTTCATGCAAAAGTTTGATTTTGATAATGCTATGTGTAGTTTTGGTTGCAGTGCTTCATTTTGCAGGATAGATGAGGTATTTTGCAGTTTGGGTGTGTGGTTTTGTGAATTGTGTTATGTATTTTGATAAAACCAGACTAGTTTGCAAAATTGTGTGTTAGCAATAGGAAAAAACTGTATGTTCCAAAACCAAGTTTACAATGCCACCTTCCTGTGTTTTGACTTTTGGAGACTTGAGAGGAAGTTTTGCTCTCTGTGTGTCAGTTAAAATAATCGTGCTGTGCATGTCATTTTAGTGCGTTAGCAATTGGAAAAAACTGTAACTGTCAGGAACATCACCTCCAAATCTGATCATCTGCTCTGATTCACTCCTGCTGGTTCTGATGGTTGGATGTTGTAGTGATTCGGCCTGAAGAGGAGAGACTGTGGAAGGAGCTGAAAGAGGCCGTAAACTCAGAGGGACTGTTTTGTCTTCTCAATTTTTTTACATGCACATAGAATTTTTATATGCAGATTCACGGTGTGAATATTTTTAGCAGGCTCCTAATTCAACATCAACTCAAAATGAATCACCTTACCTCTCAAGCTACAGCCATGGTTAGCAGAGCATCTTTGAAGTGCAGCTATATTGCCTGCACATCAAATGCTCATCATGTAGCCCGGCAGCAGTAAAATTTCCTATTGAAACACCAGAGCAGGTTCAGACTTGTTTGCTCTCATATACAAGAAGTGAGAGAGCTGCTCAAGACACAGGAATTATGGAGGTGCAGAAGGTTATTTTGTACTTCTAAAACATGTTCAGTGGTGTCTGCTTCATGATGACTTCAGACCGGGAATGTCTGAATATTTTTCTGTAGTCTCTCATGAGTAAACATAGTAAACTGAACATCTTTAGGTTGGACAAAACAAGGCGTTTGAAGACATCACCTTGGGCTCTGGAAAATTGTTGCTGACATTTTACAATTAACGGTTTATTGAGAAAACTAATCACCGATTAATCGATATTGTCAATAATCATTAGTTGCAGCGGGAATCGATCCACATGCAACCAGCATGATTGTGGAGCGGTTTGCTGCTCCACAATCATGCTGTATGTTTCCATTTATGCAATTTAATATTATGTTCAGAGAAAATAGAAACCTTTATATATTGTAATGCCTTTTAATACAACAGTCCAATAATAACAAAACTGTCTCCTAGAAAAAAAATGTATTTAGTTCTAATTTAGTAATAAAATTGGTGTGGAAAATGTTAGAAACACCTTTCAATACAATACATTTCCAAAGAACACTGCTACAAAGTACAACTTAAAACAACTGAACAAAAAAACAACTCAAGCTGCTTTTATTTTCTTGTACAGAGTGGTTGTAAAATATTTTCACCCTGCAGTGAAGGATTCACAAGTTCACAGAATAAAATCTGAAAGAGGCTCAAATGCAAATCAGATTTATTGTATTTTTGAAGCTTCACGTGGTGCTAGAGTGAGTCCTTAGCCAGAATATATTGCTCAATTTGACTTAATGCACCCTATTTTTATGATCTATTACGGGTGTGAAGGAAGATAGTAGCACACTCATGTTTTAATAATTTACCAAGGTTTTGACATAAGTCTTCTTTAGGGTATTGGGTTTTATGATACAACAAAAGGAGTATTATTTTGACCTATAACCGAAAGTAAAAAAGAAAAGCAGGACAACTCTGCAATTTATTACACTCTTATGCTGTGGTGGAAGAATTTGTGAAATTAATCATTTATGAATATGCTTCCTCTGGCCCATAACAAACTCCTCTCTGCTCCACTCATGCATGAAATAAGAAGCCTCTTAATGGCATAGTAAATTGGTGTTGTCAAGAACGCAAATTCAGCATTAATGGTGTGTATCGTCCATCCTTGTAAAGTGGCAATTTTTTGACATTATGCCCACACAGTAAACGGCTCTGTGTAACTGAAATCAATTAAGATTTTAGGAGTAACCAGGTTAATGTGAAGAAAGAATCATGTCAAATATTTATCATTCTTATAAGGGGATGTCGACAAAAGTCGAATTGTAATATTTATATCAACCTACACTATATCTTTAATATTCAATCCATGTTTTTATGTAGACACCAATTTCATGACAAAACAATTATGTTACCCACTTCTGTGTCTGTAAACATCTCATAATTATCTCAAACATCAGCCATTAGTGCTGTTTTTGTCTTGAATATTAAACTAAACTGCACCAATCCAATCAGGAAATTAAAAATTATTCGTCAGTTAATTTATTTGAAGCACAATGAATTACAGACTCAGGGGTTTTTAATTTACTCTTAGATCTGATTTCCGTTTACAGCGCTAGGATTGCAGTACATTTGCTCGTTTGTTGAGATGCAAATCGGCCGATAGTTGGCAATCGATTTTATGTCCATTGATTTGAGGTAAGGGACAACATTGTAATCACAATTAACATAATCAATTATTGCATGTCCATCCATTGTTCCAGTTTGGCTTTATTCCTTCAATATGACTTGATGTGACAGTGACACCATCAATAATCTCCAGTGCAGTTTTTTTAAAGATATTTTGATGAGTCATGTGACAGGTGTTTGCTGGTGTGCAAACTTACCTTTTACATCCCAGTTCTCAGCTGTGTTACATTGAGAGACTGGTTAAAATGTATACATATATCTCTTTAGAAAAACAATTTCAGTGCATAGTGATGCAAACCCTCTCAAACAACAAATTTAACACCATTGCATACCTGTCTGTTTTAGTGAAGGACCTTATAACTCAGATGTGCCCTATAGGTCCTAGTATTCAGGTTTATGTTGCTGACTCAACTTTTAGCAGCTCAAGCCAGCGTCTCGCACCTTCACATCTCTGTCACACTTTCCTGAACTTTAAGTTGAAATATACTAATAAGGTTTTTTTTTTTAAATTTGAGTCTAAAGCTCCACAAGACAAAATTGCATTAAAGAACAATCCGATCACATGGAAATTTCTGTACATGGAAAAGCAATTGTTGCAAAAATTCATTCATTCATTCTGTCAATGGACTTGAACTCCATTCTCCTGCATGGAAGTCAGACACACTGCAGACCTTGCGACATAAAGTGCTCAACACGTTCTGCATTGATACAAAGTGTTGGTACTGAATGTAAATTAGGAGATGCTAAATTGTCCAATACAAAAATAATTTCAAGGGATTGATTTATCGAATGACCAAAATGATCCCGGTTTTTGGTGTTGTTGCTGTATTTTCAAAAGTATGTTCATTGCCTTTAGTAGCAACTTTTTTCCTGCACGTTCTTCAGACAATCATCTTCAATCAACTGTCCTTCAACTTAATTATACTAACCAAAATATGCCCAGGCTTCAGACTTAGTCCTCTTAGAGGGCTGATGAATGTCCTGAGCTCTGTCATCTCCTATTCACGCCATGTTTCCAACTTCAATAAATGCATGTTGTAGGTCATGCAGTGCACTTGTGGTACCGTGGTAATCCACTGTAATAAAAATATTTTTTTATTAATAATTAGGGGTGCAAGATATATCGACTTAATATCGTTATCGCAATATCATGTTGTGCAATATTATATCAAGGGGTGCAAGATATGTCGATTAAATATTTCAATATTTTCAATATGTCGAAAATATGCAATACATTGTTTATTTTGCGGAGCGCTGCGTCCCCTCCGTTGGCTGTGTGGCTTAGTTGTGTTTGATTTAGAGCTTGCTTGAAAATATAATGATCATGTTTCATTGGCCATTTACCGTGCCACTTGCACATGTTAGTACATGTCAGTGCACGGGTCCACCACGTGACAAACCCTATGACTGTCAGTTGAAATAAACCTTGTGTTGTAAGAAAACTTGTTTAATTTGTTATGCATCTATTTTGATGTTTTCAGGTAACTTTTGCAATTTTACACATGTTTAAAAAATATCTAAATTAATGATGGAAATGTGACAGGCCGGATTGTGTGAGAGCAGGTTTGTCTCCAATGTCACGAGTACACTTCTCTGCTAACACAGATGTCTCATTTAATCAGGACCATTCTATGTGTATTTACAAGCAAACGTCACATAAATCCAATTTCAAACTGTGGCAGATTTTGAAAATCGCTGGTAAAGAAAATCAATAAAAAGAGACAGAGGATGAATTTTCAACTGTTGCTGTAATTGGATGTGCTAAAGCAAAACTATGATTACTTTGGCTCTGAGTCAGTTTCATTACTTTAATTGTCAAAGTTAAATATCTTGAATACAAATATGTTCAGCTTGAAATAGGTCAAGTCTAAAATGTAGTCATTGTTCAATTATCAATCATTTAATGATATTTTTTTGTCAAAATTTAAGGAATCCTTATCAAAAAACTTGATGGGTTGTGTAACAATAATTAATATTGACCAATATATCAGTGTCATATTTTTTTAAACTGAAATATCAAAATCGGCCTTAGAAACCCTTTATTGGTCACACTTTATTATGCAATCACATTTATTTGTAAGATCGCTGTAATCACTGGCCAAAGACTAGCAGGATCAAATGTCTGAACCTCAGAAACAGCAGTAACTGTGATCGTGCTGTTCTTAATTAAAATAAGGTTATTTGACCAAAAGTCTGTGGCAGAAGATGCCGCTGTTAGTCAATTAGCAGAGCTATGAAGAGTGTCTTTCAGTATATTAGTTTGATTTCACCACTTTGCGCCAAAGTATGCAGCCGCTTTGATCAAGATGATACTTCAGGAAGATATAATCAGATGCTCTTTTTACACAAAGTTTAATTTAATAATTGTAAACTCAGTAAAATGTAAAAAAGAAAAGAAAAAAAGAATGTTATTAGACCTGGCTTTTTCACATTGAAGCCCTGAATGTTGAATTTTGCCCAGCCTGAACACTTTATAAACTACTTTTTAAAGTCATCTGAGGCCAAAAAATCAATCAATAACTGTCCAGTTAGCTGAGGATCTGCCTCAGCAGACAGACCGTACATACTGATGTAGCAGCACAAATATCAAGCTTAATAAATAAAATATCAAGTTATCCATTAGCCTGGAATACACGTTAGTCAAAGTCCATTCAAAATACCATGTGAGACAGTGTATAGGGATTAAAATCGCGACACTCAGATCCACGAACCTGTGTCGCGGAGTTAGCGGGCCAAATTGCAACACACCCTTTCCAACTCCAGAGTTATCCTTCCCGTCCAGATCCAATGCCAACACATCTTTAAATAACTAGTAGTCCTTTTGGTGCCTTATTCCTGTTTTGTCTGGTAAATTTAGCTAGCTAACTGTAAAGACGGCTAAAAGAGAAGGGGGGGGGACACCGGTAAAGCTAACGAAGGTATAACGTTACGAATGCCCGCTGTTCTGACTCGGATGCCCGGGTCTGTTTCCCGACAGTTCAGTAAACTGCCGTTAGCGTCTTCAGCACCGGAGTTTAGTGCTGACCGGGTTGGCTGCTAGCTGGCTGGGGGCAGACTGTGGATGTGTCCCCGGGCCGGGGCTTTAATGATAGTGGATGGTTGCTAGCTGGCTGGGGGCGGATTGTGGATGGGTCCCCGGGACTGTTGTCAGCTCTCATCCCAACTGAAGCCTTGCAGCACCGGGAGACTAAGGCAGAAGACAGGGGTGTGCTAGCTAACTAAATTACCATTAGATTAGTTGTCTATCTATACAGTTAACATTACTATATTTGAGAGAAATAAGCTTTTTGTTTGTATAGAAAAAGTCTTAAATCTTTGAGTTCAGCTCCTTAAAAACACTTTTGTTTTTGCCTCCATTTTTTGTTTTGTTAAGTATAATATATGCCTAGCAATTATATTTGTATAGTTCTTTTTATACAAACTAGGGCTGCACAATTAATCGAATTTTAATCGCGATCACTATTTTGACTTCCCACGATCAAATTTGCGTGATCGAGCGATTCATTTTTTTTAAACGTAATTTCATAGAACGCTCCAGGTTTTTTGCATAGCCCATCTACCGCTCCGTCAACCCGTCTGATCATGAGCCAGTCAGAGTAGTTCCCTGCACCCTGTGCAGATTAGTTTCTAGATGTAGACAGTCCCAGAGGACAGAGTAACGGGAGGAAAACTCAACAGATAGCAGTCGGTTATACGTCGGTCTCAAGGTTTACCAGTTTACCAGTAAACGCAACACTTTGTCCCGTCTGTTGTTTTTCAGACAACAGCAGTGAGCAGTGCTAGTCGGTGCTAGTAGCCTCTGTTAGCTGTTAGCTCCTCTAGGACGCACCGGTGCTAATGTCCATGCAATGCTGTTTATATGGATATGGTTTAATTTTGCGTTACATGACTTATTTCTTCTGTAAAGCCGTGCCTGCGTGGGATCTCTCCTCTTACTCTCCGCGCAGCCCGGCCACACAGCGGCCGCTGGTCCACACTTCTGACATTTGTCTACAGTTTTAATTTTTTATTAACACAGCTGTATATTGTTAAATATGAGGGGCAAACCTGTATTTGTACCAGTCTTTTCGTGGGTAACTGCTATCGCGGCCGCCACAGCAAAGAACACAGAAGAAGTTATTGAAGGCAACTAACTTCAGTTGGTAGAGTAACAGCGTGAGACGGAGCTGCTGGACCTGGACCTGGGCTAGAGATGTGACCCATGGCCAGAATATCATAGTTCATAAAAATGCAGCGCTGTAATGATAAAGACGTTTCATACACACAACGTGTGTATCCGCCGTTCGACTCGTGCTGGACCCGTTCATAATGATCAGCCGTCTCTCTGTGAGTAGCGTCCATCACACTCCCTCTCGCAGTTATAAATAGCCTACGTGACGTTAACATTTGCTTTGGTTCAAATCAACAAATAATCGTGAGAATAATCGCGATCAAAATTTTGATCAAAATAATCGTGATTATCATTTTGGCCATAATCGTGCAGCCCTAATACAAACATTCATAGTGTTCTACACTAAATATATCTCATGTAGGCCTAAGCTATTATAAGTGTGTGCGTGAGTGTGTGCATGTTTATTACAACAAATAAAAATCTACGACCCCTGTACATTCTTATCCACGTTGTGAATGAATTTCAAAATGAATATTGAAGTTGTCATGAACACTTCTGTTCTTCTGACAGAGATCATAAAATGCAGGCGTAGAACAGAACGGCATACAGCTGATGCAGTGGTGCTGCTCGTCATATTTAATTGGCTTTGCTTTTAATGACGGCTCGGAGGCAGAGATGCCTTGTGTTCGTTAAATGTCTGTTGCCTCGATTTCTCTCTCCTCTGGGCTCTTCCTCGATTCAAACCTCCTGTGGGCGGGACTAAGATGCTAGGAGAGGAATCGGGGATGCACAAACTCAGAAATGGGAAAGACCCACAGATTCAAACTGCCTGTTTTACCGGTTTAATTGCTCCAAAAAATCTAAAACTGATTCTATCAACGTTTTCCTAATGCATTCAGCAGGAATAAACCAGATAGCCGCAGGGTGATAAATGACACAACAGCAGGCAACACCCATACAGAGATAACATTCCCTGCCAGCTTTTGATGTGCAGATCCAGGTGCTGTGATGGGCTCCCACAGGAGGCGGAATGGGTCTTGTGTCCCTGGCACAGATTTTGTGCATTACAGCTCAGCATCAATCAGGCTCCTTTCTAACTTCAGAACATCATCACCAAGAGAGTGAATGTGTCTCCAGAGTAACTGTGTGCATTAGAGATATTTTAGACAAAAAGGAGTCCTCTGATGATCTGGTACAGTAGGTAGAAGGCCATCTTGCTGAGTAAAAAGCTCTTTCTTTGCTTTTAATGTTTAGAAAGTAACTGAGAGCCTACTGCAAGTCTAATCTCATTATAAATTCAGTTCAGATCTTCTTTTCTACCACAACAGGAACTTGTTTTGCAGTAAGGCAAAACACAAACATAAAAGGAGAAACAGACACAGTAAAACAGACTAAGACCATTGAAGACATTAAATGTACTGTACCTAATGCCAAATAAAATAAAGGTTGTATGATAGGATCAATGAAAGTTGCTACACAAAAAATAAAGACAAGAAAATTAAAATGCCTTGCTGTGAAAGGAACCAATAAGAACACTTACTGCACATGGAATACATTAAGACTTGCATCTAATTTTTGGAAATCTGTATCTCAGACCTGTGTTTGTCTAAATAAACATACATACATATATGTTGAGTGAATCCTTCAAAATGTAGTTGTAGCATTTGTTGTAACTTATTTATTATTTTGTGCATATGAAATGACAATTGAGTGAAAAGAGAGTGAGTGAGAGAGAGACCGACCACTATGTAAGCAAGCATTATTGAACTTGATGCGATCAGCAACCCAGAGCCAGTGGAGAGTAACGAGAAGTGGAGTGGAATGAGCTGTTTTTGGCTGGTTAAAGACCAGCCATTTTGGACCATCAGCAGAGGTTTTACTGTGCATGCTGGCATTGCTGCTAGAATGTGTGTTGTAATATTCAAATAGCCAAACTTCTTCTAAACAATCAGGCTCTGCTTTTGACACACATTTACAAAATCATTTAGCTTGATCTGCCTATACCTGTAGCTTTTATTTTCTTTCCTCTTGTTTAGTCAGGTTTAAAAGAATTGACATTCATAGCGATTGTCAGCCCGCCTTATATACCTGAACACAACGTGCTTCATATCATTCTCGTGTTATGAACGGAACCTAATGCATTTTTCAAAAGCTAAATTGGCATACTTCTTCAAGAGCCATAAACAACTTTAAACAGTCACTCATGTTTGCAAACTGCCCCTTTTTTGAAGGAACTCAGCCTTGTCAAATGATTCAACAAAACATTAATCATAATGATTGTGTTAGTGGTCTCGGTACCTGGTAACATGATACTCTGTTGGCTCTGAGTCAAAACAGATTGAATGACTGAGGGCCAACCTCATCTGTGAGGACAGGAGGGGGCGGTGCCCTGCAACTCTTACTGCATGAGATCCAGATGGGCTGTTTTTTTGTTTTTCTGTTACTGGATGATGAATTTCCAACAGCAAAAGCAAGGACTTCTGGAAACAAATAAAACATCAGATATTGAGACCAAGAGAACAGAATCTGCACTGTCTGTCCTCGGAGTGTAAATAATAAACATGATACCTCACCTTGACGGAGTCAGGAGCAAAATATCTCCTCCAGCTCAACCTGCCAATGTATCCATCTCCTCCTTTTTAACACTGACAACTTATGACATCAGGAGATACTTAATTCTACTGTACAGTTGGATCTGATGGACCTTGCTCCCGCCGTCTTAATACCTCTTCAAAAAATGCTTGTTCATTAATACCCATACACACAAAAATAAAAATGCATCTCTCTTGTCTTACATGAAACCTTTTTTTTGTGGCTGTCAGACCCCCATGCTGTGCCATTTACAACTATTTGTTGTTTAAGTGGAATTTTGTAGCATACAGTCTGGAGTTTTGTTTACTGTGTTCATGGTGTGAATCCATATGAACAACCCACTTATGACATATTTAGTGAATTTTTTTGATTAAAGTTCATGACAGATGTTTTTAAAATGCAGACAGGTAAGTAAATTTTTCCTTTTTTGTTGTTGTTAGTTACTATCCTAGTTTTTACTGTGCTATAAATGCATAAGGATAATATAGAGCAAGCAGGTCATTACAGCGCATTTAACCCCAATGACATGGTCCTGCATCACTCTGTTGGGGTTAAACGAAATAAATGACTTGACATAAAATATTGATGTCATTGATATCAAAATGGTCCTCTCAGAGTTTTGGGATCAGAATTGCGTCCATAGCAGTGGTATACTGTTCAGAAATGAATGCCGTAATTGACCAATCAGAATTGCGTTTTCATCAGAGCCACATTATAATTAAGTGTAACTGTGAAATAACATGATAACCATTCATTGTCACACTCTCAGTACAAGCACATAAAACCACTTTTTTTTTTTAAATAATTTATCAACCAGCAGCTTGTTTCTTTTGCTTAGCTGTATGTTTGTTTTTGTTCTTTCCCTTTTGTGTCACTGTCTCGTTTGTTTCTGTTCTGTGTTTTACATGTTCTGTGTGTTGAAGGACTTAACTTTGGATGCACTATTATAAGGATTTAACTAAGTGAAAGGCAGTAGCATGTTGCTTTTCCACATCTACTTTCATTTAGAATGCAGCTTTTTTGATATTATATATATGTGATCTTACATTTATAGCTTGGAACTGTGGGGGTCTGAATGCACCTCACAAGCAAACCAGCTTCCTAGCCTTGCTTGAAAAGAGAAATGTTGACATTGCATTATTACAGCAGACACATTTGCTACAGAGTGAAACCGCTTAGCCAACAGTTTCTATCATACAATTGCATCCTCCTCAGCAAACTCAAAAACAAGTGGCTATTATTGTCAAACAGAATCTTCCGCTTACAGTTTTTTCCTCTTGGTCAGATAATACAGGCAGAATTGTGATTTCTACAATAGAGTATAGTTTTAGGAAAATTGCACTTGTGTCATCTGTGTCATGCGCCTACTATTTTTGATGACAGTGTCTATGGTACGCTCACCAATCAAATGCTAAATGAGTTAACGGACTGTTCATTTTGTTGTTGGTGCAGACTTCAATGCTGTGTGGACCCAAATATTGATCGGTCGAACGCAAAGGTCACTGGGGTTTAAGCACAAGCCACAAATGCTTTGAAACCATGGGCCAGCAGCTTGGGTCTTATTAATATTTGGCGTGCAGTTAATCCCACCTGAAAAGATTATTCCTTTTTCTCAAATAGACATAAATCTTTTTTCAGGATAGATTTTCTTTTTGCATCCCCTCAATTATTTTTATTTAATTGATAAAGTGGTGTTACTTCCAATGGCATAGTCTGACCATAAAGGGCTTCTCTGTGTCACCACCCTAGACCGTCTGTCTCAACGTGCTGCTAGATGGCGCTTTAATAATCTTTGCTGAAAAATGAATCCTACATCACTCAGTTCATAGCAGAATTCCAGATATTTGCAAACCCCAGGATATTGTGAGACGCGATACCAGGTTTTATTAGGCGCAATAACATACAATTCTGCTCTACTGCGCGCAAATGTAGATCAATCCAACTACAAAACTTTGAAGTTAAGTTCACCAGGTTAGACTCATTGTTGCAAACTAATTTTACTGACAAATATCTTTAGAATGATCACTAGTCGAGAAATAAATTTACTTACCATGGGAATAAGGTCCTGTGACCATTTTGCAGATATTCCCGCTATTAAATCTTCAGATGGTAATATTAGAACTGACTCTGTTGAAATAAATAAATCCTTTCAGACATGTTATTCCAATTTGTATGAATCAGAAATTACTTTGGATAAAACCTACTGGGACAGCTGATTGAATCAGCTTTAGACTTAGACTTAGACTTAGAC
>NC_045741.1:19145571-19159773 GCF_008692095.1 Etheostoma spectabile | reverse complement strand
CTCTTTATTGATCCTTTGGGATGACTTTACTTGCCTCAATTATCAGCAGAGGAATCAGCTAACTTAGACAAATATTAGACACATATTTAATTTGAACATCTTTTTTTTCATTTTTTAAAGATTAATTTTTGGGGCTTTTTCCTTTATTGATAGTGGATAGATATGATGGGGGATGACACGCGGCAAAAGGCCGCAGGTCAGATTCAAACCCGGGCCGCTGCAGGACTCAGCCAATATGGGGCAAACGCTCTTACTGGGTGAGCTAGAAGCTGCCCCAATTTGTACATCCTTGACACATGTATGCTATAGTCCCAATAGTGATTTACAGGTTCATATTGCAATCACTTAGGCCTACATGTAGGTGTACTTATATTTAAATAAACACACAGTAGCGGAGTTTATGCAGTGTCTAATACTTTACTCATGTTTCTTTTTATCGGTCCAAGCCAGGCAACCGAGAGCTGTGAGGGAGAGCGTGTGTCCTCCGCCCCCCCGTGCTGGACCACCACCCCGACCCTAACAGCCTAGGTGCTGGAAAAACAAGCCAAACTATGTTGGTCAGTGGCAGAAATAAATTGCTAACTTGCGGCCACTAACGACAAAAGAGAAACAAATACCTGAAGAAGACATAATGTTTTGTGCATCGTCATGTTTCCTATATTGAATATCAATGCCAAACATAACACTAATGACACTAACATTAATATCCTGTCTCCTTCGTATAGCCCCAGTTGGGGCTGTGCTGAACACTGCTCACTGGGCATCGGGTCATCTGGCTCCATCACTACATTAATGGCACTCTGTTTACCTGCGATGTTGTGCAGAACCCCACACGCTAAAACAATGTTGCAGACTTTTTTCTGGCTGTCAAACTGGTCAGTTGATACCAACACACAGAACTCACAGAACGGAAATTTCAAAAGGAGAAAATACTAGCATTAGCATTGTTGTCAGAAAAGATAGTATTTCAACTTTCCCTAATATCTAATACAATGGGGTCATTTTCGGATTTATTACAGTTAATATATTACATATTGGATCTTTAACATCATATCTAATAGCCCAGTGTTTCAACAGACATTTACCGCCTGTGAGTAATTTTACAGAGAAACATAAATGTCCAAAAATGTCTATTTTCAGATTGCTAAACTCAGCTGCAATTCAGTTGTTGGTATGAATGGGTTAACATAACTAACCACCTACAAGATCAACAACTGCTGTTGTTGCTGCTGTTTCTGGTTTTCCCAGAACAGCAGCAAAATTGACATAATTCAAAATCAATACAGGACTAATTATGTTCTTTCCCTTTCAAACACAGAGTGGTTGAAAGAAGAATTGGGACTATCATTTTCTGTACACCACAACAACACTGTTAAAATTTTGGTAAGGTCTCTTTATTGTTTCAGATCTAAAAATAGATGTGCTCTTAGTTACCCTTAAACCAAGAGGATATATATATATGTGTATGTGTGTATGTGTATGTGTGTATGTATATATAATCTGTGAAAACTATGGCCAATTCCTTTTCACTTTCCTAAAAATCCTGTCAAGTGTGAGATTAAACTCTGTGTTTACAGTATCTCAGTGTGAGAGCTTGCAGGGCTGACCTAACCCATTCAGAAATGTTGGACTATTTACAACATTTCAGGCATGGCAGACATTCTATAAAAATGAACATTAATGTGGACATCTCTTACAACCAAAGCTATATAACATGACACTGCACATGAAATGCAATACGCTAAAGGTCAGCTACACTGGAGTCATTTTTTGTTTGGTTTATTTGGTTGTCTTAGTCAATCTGCTACTTTGATATGCTTTAATTTCAAAAGCTAATACATCAATTACACTAAAAGACAGTACGCCTCACTCAATATATATTTGTAACACTGAGCACATTGTGAGTGCAGTTATTCTTCATTGTAAGTTTTTTCTGGTCCTTGACACACATGGGGATTTAATCAACTGCAAAATAGGTTTATTTACTTTATCTACCCACAGTAATTTACATGGACAATAAGACACACTACTACACATTTGCTGTTTAATCTCAGGTCTCCCCTTCCTGCCGGCAAACTGGTTAATGTGGGAAAGAGCTGATGGGTTAAGAGATAATTAATTGTCTCATTAGGCAAAACGGTCTACTCCCAATGTCTGATCTGATACAGCTCCCAGAATTTAACTCCCTGAATATAGAGGTTTTATTGATTATGTGGTTGAGAGATAAGATCTAATCTCCAGCAAATTTAAGTAGCAAGTGAGCTAAGAAAAGTGATGTTTTTTTGATCCTTTAGTTACATACGTATAACCGTTAATGCAACAGCATTAAAATTATATTTCAATGTCAAGCAGGTTCTAACTTCACATCGAAATATACAGTCATTTAAATGCTCTCAAAAAATGCAGAGTAGTATGTGATCCATACCACCCTCATATTTGTATGGTAAATATGAAGCTGGGGCCAGCTGCCAGTTAGCTTAGCACAAAGACTAGATTGTCTAAAGACAACCAAATCTGCCAACTAGCATCTCTAAAGCTCCCTAATCAATATATACACTATAGAAAATCATCATACCCCTTTGAAAAAGTCACTTTTTTATCTGACAGCCTGAAATCAAAACCAATTAAAATTAAAATAAATGTTCCAACTTTATTTACACATTCTGCGTAACAACATTCAAGTAACACAAAAAAGCAATAGTTCTGAAACATTAAAAGAAAATAAAACTACAATAACAGAGTTGGAAAAGTCATCAGTCCCATGATTTTATACTTGGTAGAGCCTCCTCTGCTTTAATCACTGCATCAATCTGTTTGGATATGTCTCTATTAGCCTTGCGCATCAAGATTGGGTAATATTTGCCCATTCTTCCTTACAGAATTGTTTGAGTTCTGTCAAATTTTGTGGTGAGCGGCGATTGACTGCTGTCTTCAAGTCCATCCACAGATTTTCAATTGGGTTTAGGTCATGGCTCTGACTTGGTCACTCAAGGACGTTCACCTTATCCTTAAGCCACTGCATAGTTTTTTTTTGGCGGTGTCATTGTCGTGTTGGAAGGTAAACCACCTGCCCATATTCAGCTGTCTAGCAGAGGGCTGCAGATTTTTCTCAAGAATTTCAGTGTACTTGGTTGCATCCATTTCCCCTTCAATCCAAACCAATTGCCCAGTTCCTGCGGTGTGCTGTGTTTGGTTTTTGCCAAACATAACGCTTGCAGTTC
Organism: Etheostoma spectabile; assembly: GCF_008692095.1. Lineage (NCBI taxonomy): Eukaryota > Metazoa > Chordata > Actinopteri > Perciformes > Percidae > Etheostoma > Etheostoma spectabile. The sequence continues at coordinate 19,156,552 of NC_045741.1, read as the reverse complement.
AGTCCAAAAAGTTCAATCTTGGTCTCATCTGACCATAAAACCTTTTTCCACATGGCATTAGAACCTTCCGTATGTTTAATTGCAAAGCGCAAATGAGCCTCTATGTGGCCCTTTTTTCAGAAGAAGCTTCTTTCTTGCCACCCTGCCATACAGGCCAGCTTTGTTTAACGCTGAGATTGTTGTCACATGCACAGACTGACCAATCTCAGCCCTAAAAACTTGTAAGCCCTTTATAGTTGCCATTGGGCTGCAATTAGCATGGTGTGTGATCTGGAAATTAACTGGTTATACCTGAGTAAATTTATATTGATTACTCTAAGGGGCTGATTATTTATCCAAACCAGGTATTTTACTAATTACAATTGAATAATTGTTATTTGAAGAATGTTTTAAAATGGTATTTTTACTTTGATGTTGAGCATTTTAATGTGTAAATACATCTGGAAATAGTTAAGATTTAATTTATTTTAATTTCTAGGGTGTGATGTGACAAAAAGTAAACTTTTTGAGAGAGAGAGAGAGAGAGAGAAGCACTTAAAAGTGCTATATTCATGTGTCACTCCACGGTCAAGGGCATGAAGAAAACAATGGCGTAAACAGTACCTGTACTGTCGTAGAACATCCAAGTTACACGGGACTAAAGTCACACACACACACAAAAGCATTTATACAACGGTGTTTTAGAAATCCCTCTCCCTGCCAGTGGGCAGTATGTTTAAAAATAAAGTCCATTGTCTTCAATGGAAAAAAAAAAGTTGTTTTTTACCCAGACATTTCAAAAATAATACATTTAGAACTGTCATTGCAATATCGTGAAGTTTTGGTAAAGGTTGGCATACCGGCTCATGCCTACTCTGGGGCCAGTGTTTGGCTTGTCTGCTCTGGACTACTGTAGAAACATGCTGGTGCAACATGGCGGAAGAGGACACGCTAGTGATATACACTAGTGAAAATATAATTATTAATATAATATAATTTCTGCCAATTGCTCCCCGTAATCCTACACACTGCTCCTTTCAATGCAGAGCCTAAATGCTAAATTATCAAAACAGCCTTTGGTAGAGATTTGAGATGTAGCATAGCTTACACAAAATGTTAATGGCTGATTCAGAGGTGTAAAATCCATTACATGATTGTAACATGAAATTAATGTTCCAGTAAATCAAAACGTTTAAAGATAACTGGTCTTCTATAGAGAACCAAAATCTTCAGTCTCCATGTAGAAATGTTGTTGATGCTATGATTGGGACAAGAACTAGCTCCATGATCCATCAGCTGAAAATCCCAGTGTGCTGCCTACCACTATCCAGGCTAAATTGGATGAGGCTTATTGATTTGCTACTGTTACTGAACTTCTAATTACACTGCTATTTGTAAAGCGGGATGGTTGGAGGAAGTGAGACGCAGAGACTTATTCTGCAAACTGATTTTAATGGATTTGTCAGTTACATAAATGATGATGAATGGTCTGTCACAAATGAAGCATGGGAGAGCAGCAGGTGGAAGTGCCTGAGTGAAACATTTTTCTCTGCAGAGATACAAAACATGCACGTTCTGACCTAGGGGAATATTTGTCATCAAACTTTAGTCTGAGAAATACTCCTAATAGCCTTCAGTTGTATAAAAACCTGAAACCTCATCAATGCTGAGAAATTCTGCTCTAAATAAAGGCATGTGCTTACAAATCATTCCCTTATTTATTGCCAAATATCCTGATTAGTCTCAGACATCCTTAATACGTGCCTACTTCTTTTATAGAGGAAACTATGACAACTAGAATTAGGAAATAATTATTACAGATTACATCTGCAGTTGTCCTTGGACAGTTACCTTTGGAGACTGTTCTGTGCATCAAAACTAGGATGCAGCCTGAAGTAGGTTTATAGCAAGACAGAAAATGTTTGGTTTTCCTGCAGAAACAGACTGTATCAGCCTTGAATGAATAGGACTACAGCCCATTAAAGCCTTCCCAACAAAACATAAACATAAAACAAAGCAAAACCCAGCATAAGATAAAGATTACTTAACTGATCTTTGAGTAAAATAGGCATTAAAAAGATTGTGTAAAAATTTTGATAAGTATTCACAGATGGCACAATTTGTATTTTTTAAAGAAGTTGTTCCCTGATAGTTGTATCTCTGCTGCTTGTGCGCTGAACGGAGGCACCAAGTGTTGATCTGTGAGGATTTTAGACTTCAGGTACCTCCAGTCTTCACCTCAACTTTGATTGATTTCAACCTCAGCCTCAAAGATGGCCTGAAGACATTTCACTTCTTTTTTGGATGCTATTAAAAGACATAGGGAAAAGAAAAAAATTACCAGTGAAATCCATACTCTGCACAGTCCACATGCAGGAAACCGCAGACATGAGACTACAGTTGATAATATGCTACAATTATTCTGAAATGACAATCACTTCCTTGGAACAAACAAAAAGGAGCCCAATCCAAGTCATTCCTGCTCTCTTTGCTTCATGAGCAGAGGAGGGATGCTAAAATGTCAAGTCAAAAGCAGATTAACAAAAGGCCACGCCACCGAGAAAACTGGTCAATAAAACACAACACACACCCAGCATTTTACTGAAACGTTATAAATGGCATAGACACAGTGGAGAGTTTCCGAATGATCGACCAACAGCCAAGGACGCTTGACCGGAAATTTAACCGCCTATCCCAACCTGCCGTGCCGTCCCATCCAATTAAACGCTTCACCCATCAGAAGTGCCTTTCCTCAGTCCACACACAAACAGTCATTAGAGATATTTTTCTCCATTTAATTTCCATTTGCTGCAGACGGGCAGCAGAGGGATTCAGAGACATATCTGAATCTGGAGAGGAGGAGGTGCAGCCCGCCATGCAGGAAACAGCTGCATGAGGTAGCAGAGGGGGGTTTTAAGAAACTCAAATTCCCTACTGATAGTAATGCATTTGGTAGGTGGGAATTAGTGGTAAATTATTCAAAAGTAGCACACCAGAGCTCATTTAACAGTTTTAATGTGATCTCAACCCGCATCATATGGCAAATTGATCCTAAATGAGCTGTTGCATTCTAGCCGTTTTAATTTGTGCATCTATGATTAATATAAAACAAATGTAAAAATGGAAAAATGATTATCCATAGGAAATACTCTGTTTGATGAAACCTCAGCCACCACGCCAAGGCAGAAGGAAAGAGAGGTGCAATAAAAAGAGGGTAACACAAAGAGTGACTTTGGGAGATGACATTGACAATATAAACTGTCAGGGATTTGCTGAGCAAGTACAAATAGAGGACCAATGGACCACACAGAGTTACCCCAGACTGCTGCATAGATACAGAGACCTCACATTGCATGATGGATCTGGTCATGCAGCAAGGAGAGTTTTCTTTTCCTTCTTTTTTTTTGATGGGCGAATATGCCACAACCCTCTACAAAGTTCACAGTGTGCAACCACTGCATACAGTACCTAACTCAATCCTGGTCTGCAACTCTTCCTGGCCTGGCTCTCCCTGAATGTTCCCCAAGATAATTGCTACTTCTTCTCCAGGCCGGATTTGTCTTAATTTTGACAGACGTCCCTTATTCTGCACTATACATGTCAAATGTATAGTTTGTTTTGTGCCTTTTGAAGTAAACAAGTGTTAACTTGCTTGGTTTCACAGTTTCTAGGATGTTAGAAATATGATCATCCACTATAATCTTTCCTTAAAATATATATTCCCTCATTTTGTTTTTTTTATATTTCTTATAAGTGTAGGTCATAACTCACACAGCTCTTAGATTAAATATAACCTTCTACTTATAAAGTACAAAGACGCATGGGTGCATTTATCCTCGGATTAATCATTAGCAAGCCACAAACGTGGCATCTGGATCTCCTTCTAAAGTGAGCTGTGGTGGAGTAGAGACTGTGGCACATTAAATTCCAATTGGAAAAAAGTAAATATTAAGGGATTTTTGTCACGCATGGCACCATTTGTTTTACTCCTAATTGGTAGAGAATCATCCTCCAAGTTTTGGTACTACAGTACCCATATGGCTTTAGGGGGTGTAAGGAGGACATCTAATATTGCTGTGGAGTGAGTGGGTGCAGTGAGTTGGGCTGTGGGCTACAAATCGAGGGACGTTTTTTAAGCCTAGAGTTGTTGGAGTCTGAACCTTTGCACATCCCTCTACATTTTTGTACATCCTGCACTAACCCATACAGCCTCTTTATTCTTTCTTAATGTTAATAGTTGTATGTATGTGTTTGTTTCTGTAGTTGGTTGTTCATTTTATATTATTGTTTTTATGTATGCCCCATAGACCAAGGCAAATTCCTAGTAAGTTCTACTTACCTGGCAATAAATCTCTTTCTGATTCTTCCTTACATTTTGGCAAAATGGCACGATTTAAAATATGCCTAATTAGTAGTTTGCAAAATTATCAGGCAAGTTCTGGAGTAATAAGGATTTTTTTATGGCCATGAATGGAAACATTGTCTGTAACAGTAGAAAAAGTACCTTCAATTTTCTAAAATACAACAGAAATACTTGCTAGCTGTGATGTTGAGTAAAAGCCATTCAGTGTTTTTGGTGTGTATGGCTCTTTAACAAGTAAAAAATATTATTTTCAGTTGCAGTGGAAGATGAAGGGACTCAGCGGTTCACACTTTCATTCATTGACCACCTAACATCTGTTTTTTAGATTTTGTTCATATAACAAAGTGTTACAGTTTTAAAAAATCCATATCCATTTATCCTGCCTGAAAATCTGTGCAGACCAGCTGGCACCCATCTTCACTCAGATCTTCAACATATCACTGGAACACTTAACAGGACACTTATTATTATCAAAAATGTACTCATAATTATAATTTACTCCTGCATACTTTGCACTATAGTCTGACTCATGAATGGGTCGAATGGCGGGTCAGCGGAGTTACACACATGGTGTGTATGAAATGTCTGTATTGTAGGGCCAGAACTATGATATTCTGGCCATCTCGCTATGGATGCCGCAATAGCAGAGTTACCAGTGGAAACACTGGTACAAATACAGGTTTGCCTCATGCTGAACAATATACAGCTGTGTTAATAATAATCAAAACTGTGGACCGGTGCTGTCGCCGTGTCTCTCTGTGTTGCTGCACGGCTGTTGCCGTGTGCGAGTAATGGGGGCGGGGCTGCGCGGAGAGTAAGAGCAGAGATCCAAACACAGACACCGCTTTACAGTAGAAATGGGTCATGTAACGCAAAATTAAAACATATTGACATAAACAACATTGCTTCGTTTGTGGAGAGGCAGTGGATGCGAGGACGTTAGGTGCACCAGTGAAACCTAGAGGAAAAATAGAAATAGAAAACTAGAGCCCTGTGAACATACACTAACTAGCACCGGTCACTGCTGTTGTCTGAAAAACACAGACGGGACAAAATGTTGCGTTTACTGGTAAACTGGTAAACCTTGTGAATGATGTAAAACCGACTGCTATCTGTCATGGATTTTTCCTCACGTTACTATGCCCTCTGTGACTGTCTACATCTAGAAACTAAGCTGCACGGTGCAAGCAACAACTCTGACTGACAAAATTCCTTGGATATGTCCTCATACTTGGCAAATAAAGCTGATTCTGATAACTGCCAGTCTGACTTTGTATTAAACTTGAGTCACAGCTAACTGGCAACTGGCAACTGTCACAGAGTCACATGCTGAAAATCTATACAGACTGACATTGGCTTATTAATATCAAGGCGTTAATCAGAGAGCCATAAACAAGTAACAGAGTGCCCTTTCTCATCAAGCAGGTATTTTTTTCCTCACCAGTTTTTGGGAAAAGACGTACATAATTACTCTCATTTTAATTGCCACTGAAAAAGTAGCCAAAACACCTCTTGAGTCACCTTGGTTGTTCTGTAGCTCTCTCTTACAATTTCTGAAAACCTAATAAGTGTGCAGTAGATTTCATTTAATCGTTGAAAGACCTGAAAATAATCTTAGCCTCCCACCTACGTAATCATTTTAACAGTTGATGTTATTTGATAAGAACCCATATTGGTTTGAAGGACTATCTGGTATTCCAGTGTTGTTACTTACAGCAGCAGCAAGAGCTTGCTCCAAGTCTTTGATGATGTCAGCCTCATCCTCCAGACCCACGGAGAGTCGGATGAGTGTGTCACTGATCCCCAGGACTCTCCTCTCGTTTTCTGGCACTGATGCATGGGTCATAATCGCCCTGAATTTTGATAGAAGGCATTTGAGCTATAATTAGAAAGACATCCTGCTGTTTTATTAGAGATTAGAGCAGAAACAGACTTCATAATCAATTAAAATCTGTTTAAAAAGTCTGATAGGGATTTTTTTCCTTGACCTTTGCTGCCCCCTTGTGGTGCTACTTTAACATTACATTTTGGATTACAGCTGATGAAGGTTTGTTTTATAAACTTGCACACTAAAGTTAGAATTTGGATTATTTAAAGTACTGCTATTTCTGTCAGGTTTCACATGCCGCTTGTTTGTCTAAACACAGTCTGTTTTGTTTTTGGTAAAATGCAATGTACTTAAATATATGTATAAATATATGTAGAGAATAAAATTCTGCAGGAATACTTACGGATGTTCTGCTAAACTCTCATAACCACCAAGGCTCTCAGCTATGGCAAACAACTGAAATAAAACGACAACAGAGGACATGAAGTGAAACACAGTGCAGGACATAAATAGTGTACATTGTGTAAATTAAGTCACATGAAAGGTAATTAACTTACTACAGAAACTACCCAAGCCATTGTCATATTTTTTGCTTACATTTTGTGTTTCAGATCATTGAAAAACATTTTTTTGAGTGCCATTCATTTTTAGGTCAGTCTTAAAATTTGCAAATTGCAACACTGTTTCCATGGCACTTTGTTATGAGTTCTTTTTTATTTACATTTTAGTCATCGTCTGATCTCAGCAGCTGCAGGATATGCCTGCAAGTAAGACTTCAGTGATTTGCGAAGGCACCCTTGTAGTCGTTCACCTGCCCTCTTGGTCTGGGAATCTGATCCAGTCATTTTTCAAAAGCCCCTCCAGCCTTAAAACATTATCTACTTTCAAAACAGTCCAGATCAAATAATAATGTCCTGCCAAATTACTTTGAGGTTGCTGAGGAAGGTGCTGGCATGCTCCAGGTTTCCCTTAATGTAGAAGGTAATCATCCCCGAACATCCAGTGCATTGTCTCTTCACCACTTCGTGCTGGGGGTGAGAGGGCAGCCCTGCATCGAGAGAGGGAAAACCGTCAGGTTGTGATTACAGGATGCTTTTGCCTCACTAAAGCACAAACATGTGGGGGTGTGATACATTTTTACTTTGTTAATATGCATATCTTATTGTTATGTCCAAATATACATGCATTGACTTAAAGGGGCACTATGCAGTTTTGTTTTTCGTTTTTTGCTCGCAGGTTTATCTATAAATATTAGCTATAGATATTTGGCAGCTCTTATGTTTACTTGTGTCTGACTCCTCGGGGAGCCTGCATTTTCCTCTGACAATGCGTTTGTAGCTTTCTGCTTCTTTTTTGCCGGCTTAGTCATGACGATAGTGTGAAAAACTCCATTGCTACCTTGTTTGCCGGTTCCTGACTCTGCGTATGTGTGCAGTTCTGTGAAGCAATTTGTTGCATCGCGAGAACTGATATCACGCAATACTTTCTGATGCTGAGTCCGGTGACTCGCACGCCAAAAGTTACAAGGGTTGTTTTTCTGCTCACAGGCGCCAGGGGAGAGCGAGACAACCATCATTCAACTCGAAAAAAAGTCCAATAACCATTCCAGTGACTGCGAAGCTGTTCGGTTAAGGTAAATTAAGCTAAAAAAAGAGCTTTTTAGAAAATGTATAAAAGGGCACATTCCTTCCAAACATGGTATAACATGCTTATTCTAACTCTTATTTGCACTATTAAAGTATTTTCCTGGAGCATTAAGTTGTTGTGCAGACTTTACCTTCTCTGAACCTTCTTTTTTTTTGTCCTGCACCTGCAACTACATGGATGTGCACAACATTATCTTTTTTGAGATGAAACCTTTGCTCATGAGCCCTTGTTTTTGGACTAAGCTCTCTGTCCTCAGAGCACTTTCTGTTGCATTTCCCCACACAACGTGTCACTAAAAAGTAACCTTGGGTGCTTGTTTGGATAAAACAGTTACAGTTTGGGTGAGTGATAAGGGGCATGCCTCAAAAATATGATGATATGGTGTTTTCCACAAAATGACAATCAAATCAAAAATGGGAACACTGTTTGACATGAGATTATATGTGAATAATGAAGGTTATATATCAAACTTGTTTGCTACACTCCAGTGCAGAGAGATCACCTGGAAAGAGGACCTGCTCCACCCTGGGATCCGCCTCCAGAAACTTGGCGGCAGCCATGGCATTGCTGTAGTGCCGCTCCATTCGCAGGTGTAGTGTCTTCAGTCCTCGGTTACACAGGAAGCAGTCGAAGGGTGATGGTACACTGCCCAGTGCTGAACCAAGGCAAGATCACATGGGGGGGGGGTCACAAAGCTTCCCAAAACCCAGATCAAGCAAACAACAAAAGCATGAACAAATACTTCCTTCTGAAAAGGTATTATATTGGTGCAGAACTTTGGCCTCTTGCGCATGTCCCGTTTCTTCAATAATTGAATGAAGGGCAGGTTGACAATACTTTATGAGATCTGTGTCCTTAAATAACACCCAGAGCTAGCAAACATTTGGCTTCTTGTTTGACAAAAATTACCTATCAAGATATTTGGCAACATTGGGCGAATTTTTTCAAAGCAGACTGGAAGACTAGTGTAACTTTTTGTTCTTACCACTCACCATTTTGCAGAAACTTCAGTCGCTCATACAGATCATCCCGGTTCATTGAGGCCAGACCCATTACCACATCACTGTGACCTGTCAAATTAATAGAAAGGAAAAAAAAAAGAAAGGTTAGTAATTTACACAGTCCAAATTTAAAGTAAGTGGGAATAGAACATATTTTGTTGGATAGTGTTTTGAGAATAAAGTCATATTTCAATATGTATTTAACAAAATGTTGTATGTTATGATTAGATCATGTGCATCTTTTAGCTTTGCCTGACTGTCTATGTATACAGTTATTACTTTTGAAAATAATGGGGGAAGCTCAAGCCCTGTCTTGTCATGTCATGGTAATGAGGTGCTTACTGATGAAAATGACAGACTACAGATTCTCCTCATTCCTAAATTTGACACGTACTACTGACTTTTGATAGGTTGTATAACAGTTTAATTAAATCTTATGCTAGTAAAATTTGAAATGTACACAACCTACCATTCATGTATTTGGTAGCTGAATACATGCAGATATCAGCTCCCAAAGCCAAGGGACGCTAAGATTGCACAAGACAAACACATAGGTTAATCAATGACTTGTTTTCACACAAACTGGAATTTGATTGCAGGAAACCATTTACCTGCTGTTTCAAAATCAAAAGAGCATGAAGTGCATATCTTTCACACTCACCTGAAAGAAGGCAGACATAAAGGTATTGTCGACAACCACCACTATGTCTTTGTTGTATTTATGGGCCACATCAGAACAGGCCTTGATGTCAGCAACTTTCATTGTGGGGTTGGAGGGTGTCTCAATCCACACAAGCTACACAAAGAACATGTCCAGCAAAGTGTGTCAAAAATGTGGAAAACACACACTCCACTGTGGGAAAGGGCTGAGAGATAGCTCATCTACCGTACCAATAACAGTCATTACACAATGCGCTGAGTCACAATGACAGCTTCAAGTTTCCCAAAGAAAAATGACACACCCAATTATACAACTTAAAAAACCTGACTTGAAGCAGCCGCTTTAAGGACTTAGAATGTGTTGGAAGAGACACCAAACTACACACACATTAGCTATAGACAAGACACAAAGAGCACTTTATTCTTATATAATTTGACTTACTTTAGTGTTGGCCTTCAGAGCAGCCTCCAACTGTTCTGGTTTTGTACAGTCAGCAAAAGACACCTTCAGACCAAGTTCAGCAGCAATTCTTTGGAAGTAGCGGTTTGTGCCTTTTCAATAGAGAGAGTGAAAAGAAACTATAATTTCCAAATAAACCAATGTGAGGTTCAAAAATCAACTTCCACAATGTGCTTCCAATTTCACACCAAACAACCATTTTGTGTGAGTGAGTTAATGGTGGGTTTCCTAATGGAATACGGAAACATTTTTCTACACAGCTGTCAGTTACAAAGGGGCGTCTCACCTCCGTACACGTCGTCCATGCAGATGATTCCATCACCGGCCTTAAGTAAGTGAGTAATGGTCACTGTGGCCGCCAGGCCCGAGGCTACAGCAATGCCTGCAGGGAAAAAGCACAAAAGTTGTTAAGACCAAAAATCTTTTGTGAAATATGCTGCCAGGATTATGTGAGAATCTGCTATAATAGTCTTACTTACAATACTTTCCTCCATCCAAAGCAGCCACAGCCTTCTCAAGACAGTTTCTTGTAGGGTTTCCACTCCGGCTGTATTCAAACCCCTACATGAAAAACATAGGTCATTTCAGCCACCTGAATCAACATTTATGATTAGATATGGTGTTCAAATAACAGGAGGATAGGTCGTCCAACACAAGTGTGCATGAGTACATTTTAGGATTTTGCCCAGCAAGACTAGAACACTGAAAATTCCTTAATGTTTCGTAACTTTGGGCACATGTGGCGGCACATGCACACGCAGCGACCGGTATGATGGTTTAACTGTTTTTTTAATTAACGGTGGATCACACTTTAAACTCCCAAAACTCAGAACAAACAGATATAAACACTCCTTTGTACCTGCAGCCATTCTACTTTTTAATTCTATAAAGAACCATAGATAATGAATTAACTTATTATTTATTATTTTTTTGTTTTTAACTGCCTGCAAAGTAGTCATTCTCTGTATTGTGTGTATGATTGTGTGTGATTTGTACTATAATATCTGCTGCACAACAAATTGCACCACTGGGGGACAAATAAG
>NC_045741.1:19138760-19145561 GCF_008692095.1 Etheostoma spectabile | reverse complement strand
CTTGACTTCTTCATCCTCTTTAGCGAAACTAGGCTATATGGCAGGGCAACAGGTTTTAAGGACACCTTGCATTCCTGTACAGGCCCCACTTTTACAATCAGACTGAGCCAGTACTTAAATGTTTTTTTAGTTGGATTCAATACAATAAACGTAGACCAGAGGCGTAATCCTCTCTGCAAAAAAGGAAATATGCAGTGGTAAGGAAATGGTGGATTTGCCTAAGATTACAGGTCTAGTCTGACTAGTTTACTCTGTATTTCTGAATCATTGTGAGCTCGGTCACAATATTAGGGGAGTAGTAGGGCCGAGCATACCAGGGTCAACAAAACAAAGTCAGGAGTTCAGCGTGAATGGTGATTTGGGTTATTTCTTGTAATTTGGTTGTTTCATTAACGATGCCGTTTTAGCTGTTAATGATATAAATATGCCTTTAGATTAGTCTTAAAACTGGGAAACATTAAAGACCACTCATTCCCCTCTTAAAGGGTGCTTTGAAAGATAAAACATGAGAAAGCTAAAATTACCTCTGCTCTCAGCAATCTTTTTATGTGATGTGCATATGCTCTCTGTGTAAGATTGTAATAACAATGGGACTTACAAACTTGTAAACTATAAGAAAGTTAATGACTAACCTACAGTATAATCATTGGCAGAGACAAATATCAGTTATAAAATTAGTTTGGAGCAAAGAGGCCTACTAGCTACAGGGAGAATATGATAGCGAGGGGAAACTCAATATTCCACGATATGGCCTCTGGGTCATTCTATGAAAAGGGAGAACAAAATCAAGTTAAGAGTGCTCTCTTAAGATAGATTCACTTTTGACTGGGGAAGCAGAAGCACAAATACTTTGACAATTAACAGGTAGTGGGTGTATAAGACATTACATTACATGTCATTTAGCTGACGCTTTTATCCAAAACGACTTACAATTGCTGACAATTGATATATGTCAGAAGTTGCACGCCTCTGAAGAAACTAGGGTTCAAGTGTCTTGCTCTGGGATACACTGGTGGATTTATCGAATGATAGTCTCCCACACCAAAGGCATGTGTAATATCCACTGCGCCATCACCACCCACTACATGACATGTACACATAATATAAAAAAGACCTAAAATAAAATATTCAATTGTTTTTTTACTACTATGTATATATAGTCTGTAGAGTTATTCCCAATTCAGATATATGCAGTACCAATGAATACCTTGTTATTACCATGGAGTATTTTTTATAAGTATGCCCACTGACACCTTATTTATTTCTAACGGCCATGGAAATACTAGCTATTAAAGTCAGATATTTTCTTATTTACCTCTTTGTGTGTTTAAATGGTGTATTGCTGTGTCAGCATTCATTCATGTGTGACATGGTCATTTTTGGGCTGGATTGCCCATTGGGGAAACAGCCCATCCTATGAAACAGAGTGGTGTCAGTATTGATTTATGTCTTAAAAATATATTCTGATAAAACTGAAATATATTCTTAAGACATGTGAGCTAGATAAGAGTTTAGCTTTACTCACGGCATGTTTCTATGACCTAAATATCATTTGACTGACTAGGATCTGCTTCACACGCGTGCATACCTCTACAGTCTCATGGTGCATACCACCATAGTCCCACCAGATCATTTACATCACCCCCCGCCTTGAGGCTACTTACGGCGTGGTTTCCTGGTCCGAACTGCTTGAACGTGGTAGATAGGGAAATAGGCGGCACTACAGCCATCGATTTCCATTGCTCCGGCTCCTGGCCGACGTGAATGGCATCTGTGGCAAACGATTTATACGCCGCCCTGAAGCCGGCGAACAAGTCGCTCTGCTCGTCTTGTTTGTGATTTTTATCCATGGCAATGTGCTCCCCGAAATGTACACCGTAGTGAACTGAGGATCAGTGTGCATTACCGAAGGATGATAACCGGGTAGGAGGGGGGGAAGCAATTTAGCGTGGCCGTGCGCTGAGCTCGTCCTTGTGAGCCAATCAGCGCCCATCAACACGCGGCGTAAGACGCTGATTGGTGGTCCAGCAGGGCGTCCAACCCACGTGATGCTGCACGTTGTTGAATTGTGTGTGTGTGTGTGTGTGTGTGTGTGTGTGTGTGTGTGTGTGTGTGTGTGTGTGTGTGTGCGCGCGCGTGTGTGTGTGTGTAATAGTGATGCAACGTTTCCTGTTGTTTGAGTCAGGAAGGTTACGCTTTTTCTCTTTTTTTCTCTCTTTTTTACTTCACAAGGTCAATTCTACCGAGTAACAATCAGATAATTTATGTAATTCTGAAGTTAAACTAAAAAGAATGAACAAAATCTTAACTTCTCTATAACCATAAATATAGCCTACAATAGGCCTATGTTTCCCCAACCACCACTACATAATGTTTGTCTTCATTATGAAAATATAGGCCTACATTGAATTTTGTTAATTTTTATTTTTGTTCCTAGTGGCAGACAGCACACAAGCCGTTCAGCCGTGTTTCCATTCTTGAGCTATGGGGAGAGGAAGTGCTCTGGACTGACTGACTCAGTGACATCACTATGTTCCGCTTCACCCTGCCTAAACTAATCTGCTAAATAAACCCTCCGCGATGATACTGCAACAGTAATACACTACAGCACATGTATCTTTGATACATTTTATAGTCAAAATGTAAATATAATTTTTATTCTTGTTTTTCCTCGGGCTTTGGTGCAACGAATTGCACAATGTGTTCTGATCAGTATGTCTGAGTGAATCAATATTCACATCATCTGCTAATAGAATTCAAATACATAGACTTTAAGATTGTTAGAGATGAAGTACTAGTGGTATGGTACAATACAATAAACTGTACAGTAGTGGAAAGTAACTAAATACATTTACTCAAGTATTGTACTTCAAGTATTGTACTTCACCTTTTTTATGCTATTTTACACTTCTACTGCACAACATACCAGAGGAACATTTTCATAATTGTATGTATGTACTGTATGACAATTCACATTTGTCATTCAACAACATTTTTGATACTTTGAGGACATTTTGGTGGTAATTGTACTTTACTTTTACTTTTATTTATATTGTGCTATAAATCCAGGAATTGTCCTGGTAATAGAGTATTTTTACCACGTGGTATTGATTTAAGTAAATTCTTAGAATATACCCAAACCCCAGGATATAAAAAAGTTAAAATAAGATGCATTCCGACCACTTACATAATAACGTATAAATGTATAATTAGTATTAACAATTCAACAATGTGAGTAAGTTCACCAAGGTATTTTCTGCATAAGAGTTCTACACAAGTAAATAAAATTTGTGACTTTCCAGACACAAATGCATTGAGGTAATGACCGTTATTAACCTTTCATAAGCTCTCGCGATACTACGAGGCGGAAGATATCTGCTGAATCTTCCGCACTAGTCTACTGCATGGATGTATTAAGAGAACGGTCTCATGGAGCTGCTTATGTTGTGCAGCAACTAGCGACAGTTTTGAACGATAGGTGGAGACTGAAGTGTTTGTTTTCATAGTAAACCGGTGAACGGAAGTAACTACTTGTCCGTATTTGAAAACAGTGTCGTTCGTGCCTGTCCGGTGGAGGATTAAGAGTGTTTAGCTACATGTTGTGCAGTTTACAGTGTTTGCGTGAATACGTCCAACTGGCGAATCGCATTAAGTCGCCCGGAGGGTCATCGTCAGCGACGACACCCTCTGCTCCGTCAGCGTCAACTGTTTAGAAAATGACCGGAGAGAAGATCCGCTCCCTGCGCAAGGATCACAGGCCCAGCAAGGACGAGGATTTACTAGAGCCGGACGAAGAGGCTGCAACCGGGACGTTCACCGCCTCCAAGACAAACAACAAGAGCAGAGCAAGTAAAATCTTTAGCAATCACAAGTTAATCAAGTCTTCATCCACACAGCAGCAGCAGCAGCAGCAGCAGCAGCAGCACAACCAGCAGTCGCAGGTTAATGCTAACACCAACACACTGTCAACATCGGATGTCATCGATGACAACAACAAAAACCCCATCATCCGAACCGGGCAGGACTTTCCGGTGCATGAATGTGTGTTTAAAGGAGATGTCCGACGCCTGTCTTCACTCATAAGGACGCAGAATATTGCCCAGAAAGACGTCCATGGTGAGTCTACCAACTGCTTATCTCTTAGCCCTGAATGAAGGAGCCCAAAATCCATCATGATCCACCAATTTTAAGGTCCAGTGAAGCTCAGTTTTAGTTAGCTAATAATAGGCCATCAGACCACAGCAGCACTGGGAGTAGGCGAGGTACCTCCCTACCAAGGCCAGAATGATGCATGTTTTGATTCCACCACCTTGCAGTTACTTTAAATCCAGTGCCCTCAAATCAACAGTACAGTGTATGAATGGTTGTTATGCTTTAATGCATCCTCCCATCTACAGCACCTACGGCACTGACATGTCTAATTAATCATAAATTCCAAAAACCCTCTCAGTTAAGCCATCTCTGTTGCTTATTAGAAGTGGTAAATAGCCATTGTATGCATTTGGGTATTATTTTTAAGAGTTTTCCCAGAATGATAGCACATCTTCTGCAGGGCAAAGTCTGCTGAGATAACACCACACTTTCCACATAAACACTCCCTGGACTAACAAAAAGACAAGATTGTTTTGTTCCGGTTCACGTGCCGAGACAAAAGATGGCCTGTACTTGAGCTCAGTGCAGGAATGTGCTCTGTCTTCAAACAAAGCTTTGACATGGTGAAAGGCAAACAAGGTGTCAGACTGGGCATTTGCCTCTGATGTTTTGGGATTTGAGCTTGTATTTTTCAAAGGTTTTGCGAGGATTGGCATGGTTCATTGGCAGCAGCTTCTGTGTTTTATGCACACATTAGTTTAGCTTCCGCTGGATAGAGGCTGAAGCTCAACTGTCATGTGATGTCATTACAATCAGTCAGCGTTACACTTCAAGTAGGATCAGAATGAAGAAGTAAAGCTTTATTACATTTCATTCTTCCCATAAAGCCAACCTAAGCCACACATACAGTATAGCAAGTATAATGCACAGTTAATGGTTCTAATAATATTAAATTATATGATAATTTGTTAGTCAATAAATCCACATCACGAAAAAAAAAAAAAATTCTCTCTTACTGCACCCAGAGTTGTATCAAACCATTTAGATTTTTATTTTTGCTCCAGTTTTTTGAGTTGTCCAGTGTAATAGGCTGCAACTAACAATTACTGTTATAATTGATTAGTAAGACACATTTCTATTGAATTATCGGTGTCTGCAAAATCTAAAAATAAAGTTGTGGAATTGCTTGTCCATCCAACTAAATTTTAGATATTCAATTTTCAATAAAAGCAGAAAGTCTTCACATTTGAAAAGCTGGAACCATTCATTTTTGGCAGTTTTTGCCTGATGAATGACAAAATTGATGACTAACTTAATGGATTCATTGAAGAAATAGTTCCAATTGAAAAGACTGACAGTAAGATCTGGAGTAACTGTGATACTGATTTTGGGAAGGCACATTGCTAATACAAATGAAATTCCATTCACCTCCATTTAATTGGCACCTTTGTTTTCTAAAAATCCAGGGGGACTGCTGGCTGATCCCCAGCTTGTATTTTTTTTCGCACATCAGGGCTTCAACAAGGCAGGCCCAAGGCTTCATTCAGACTAGATCGGTCAGTCTGGGGAAATGTCACCTGGCTCATTTGTGTGATGTCCTCTTGTGTTATTTAACCCCCCAATGTAGCAAAAGTAAACTTTATAGTTTACAACTATTGTTTTCTGTTGGATCGTTTATAGTCCTCTGCATTTCCGACCATATTCGAAGGCAGCTGAATTTCACAGAGAAAGAAAAGAAACCCATCCATAGAAGTCCAAAGTCTGCTGTTACACAAGCAACTTCCCGGCAGTTTGGGGGCTTGTGTTTTGTTTTTGTACCCTTATAGTCTTTTCAAACTTTTTTGTGACAGTGATATGATTTTTCCCGTTTACTGTACAGTATTCTCCCATCACCTTAAAAGACTGACAATTCTAATCGTCCGTTACATGATCCATAGTCTATATCCATGACGTTCCACTTCCAGGATTGCTCTGTGGCAGTTTTTTGTTTTTGTCATCCCCCTGCAGCCCCCCACTGCCACAGCCAAAACACACTATTCAAAATAAATAAAAGACTTGCGTTTTCGCCGTGCCGCCCGAGTGTGTGTGAACGTAGCCTTACTCTGGATGCTTGCCTACTGCTCTCTCCCAGCACGAGAAGCCTGAGGGAGCTAACCGGGCAGTTGCCTATGTCTGCCTTTTGAGGGATTCTCCAAAGCTCATGAGGCACATTTCACTTCCTGGAGAAAAAAAAAAAAACTTATGCTAATCCACACCTGACTCAAATGTTATTTTCCCTGAATGCCTTTCTACAGTGCAATCAGTAGGGCTGCACAAAATATATATTTTTTTTATCTGCATTGCGATGTTCACTTTCGCAATAAACACATTACTAACATTTTATTGGTGCCTTTTGTGTCAAGTTCAACAAATGTATTTATCACAAATTATATGGTTATTGCGAAATTTAACAAATTGTATATTTTTCTTATGTCATGCTGGTAGTTAAATGCAGCTCATTTTGGGGGTTCAGTAGTTGCAGTAGTAATAGATGCTATAATATTGCTCGTCATGGTAGGAAAACACACAATAGGCATTTACTGACCTTACCATTTGGAATTTAGTGGATTCTGCCTCCTAATATGAACATCTAATTCACCCTGAGTGTGACAGTCCTAGTGACACAGTGCTTATCACAGACCCAAGTCTCATATTATGATTATCAAAAGC
>NC_045741.1:19128990-19138750 GCF_008692095.1 Etheostoma spectabile | reverse complement strand
GCCGACAAATTCTTTTTTCTTTTTTTCTCTACTTCAGGAAACACACCATTGCATCTCGCCGTCATGATGGGGCACAAAGGTGAGTCAATTTTTAAAGCATTTAACATTTTTTTATGTTTATTTTTTAAACATACACTGTATGTCCGTCTCTGTGGTGTTCTAAATGAATCGCTGCATGTCTTTGTCTTTTGTTTTTGTTTCTGTTTCTGTTTATTAGCTTGTGTGTTTCAGTTTGTTTGCCCATCTTTGTGTGTGCATTTGTCTTGCTAAGCACCACCATGCATTTATCACAGATCACCATACAAAAATGTATAGAGAAATAACATATTTAATCAGTTTGGGGTTAGGTAATGATGGCACTGCAATAAATAGGATCCTCTCAGTGGCTAAAGTGTTGTTCAAAGTTGTTCTGATTGATGTTCCACCGCTGGCTCAAAGACTAATAGTTAGAGGGTGGCAAACATGATAATTAGTTATGATAAGAGATGTAATAATATTTGCTTAGTGTGTATCAGGAAGTGTAACAAGTTATGTATTTATGTAACCTGTCCTAGAATAACAATCAGTTTGGAGTGTATGATGAGTATGTCATGATGTATCAAGTCTTTACATGACTTTATTCTTAGCTGAATTGCACTGGCTGGACTGAAAGCATGTGCATACAATATTAATGCAATGCAAGGAGACTTCAGAACATGCTGTTGAAAAATTAATCCCCCCTCTTTTGCTGCAGGTTCTCAGTGAACAAATCAAGCATAGGGTTACTCGAACTGCACATTCCCATTTGTTTAGTGGCTGTCGTTGGAGCATGGTTTTCAATGGATTTAACATTTGCAAAGTTCAATCCCTGTTGACGGGAGTGAAGGCTCTGCCACTGCCTATGAGTGATCCAGACAGTGGATTGCCAAAGTGTATTGGTGGATGGGATGCTATGGAATTGATTGTGCTAATGAGGTTGCCTATCTCTTGCCTGCTGCTAGCCTGTCCTCCAGGGATGCTCAGGCCAGACGGGCTGAAATATACAGCATGAGATCATAGTCTGGGTGTGGCTGGTCTGTTGGGATTGAGAGGACAAGGCTCTCTTTGTGTATGGCATAATGTGTGTTTGTTATTAACTAGACTAGTAATTCCAGTGATGCATGTCTACACTCCCTTCAATTTGAGGTTTTACTGTTGTACAGGTGAAAAATACCTTGCAGAAGGAGAGAGACCACTTTTGTCACTAACAGCCAAAACCAGAACATAATGCAGTTCATTGTTCTGATTCTTCTATTGGTAACAAATATGTTCATAACTATAGGTGCAAAATTAAATGAACATTTGTCCCAATAGGAATATCTGCATAGCAGTGTGGACATGTTTCTTGTGAGATAATACAGTGTCCTCCCCAACTCTCTTAATAATTATAACTTGGTTCAGCACATGGAGGCATAATTCTTTATCCTCTTGTTTTGACCTTTGTGGAAAAATGGATTATACGGTCTCTGTTACTAGTAGAGGGAGCTTTTTTCTCTGGGGTTTGCTAATAGTATTTAGGCAAAATGTGCACAGCTTCTGCAACTAACAATTATTTCATCATTAATTAGTCTGCCAATTATTTTCTCAATTGATTTTGTGGTACTGAAAAATAGCCATTACAGTTTCTCTGAAATCTTCAAAAGTTTTGTTTTGTATGACCAACACTCCACAACCCAAAATCATACAGCTTAAATGATATAAATCAAACAAAAATAGTAATTTTTTATACTGGAGAAGATGTAACCAGAGAATGATTGGCATTTTTGGTTTAAAAAGGACTTAATGACTCATTGATCTGTTAATTAACTAATCAACAATTAATCAACTAATTGTTTCAGCTCTAGATAAATAGGACTGGATTTTTATATTCAATAGATACTCTTCAGGTTACTATCTGATTCATTATTTGCAGTGTGTACCGAAACTTGAAGTGCACTACTGTATTTCACACAAGATGACACCATGGTCAGAGGTATAGGCTTAACAGTTTTCTCCCTTTTCCTTTTTTTCCCAGTGGTTGCAATATGTGTTCTTGTGGCCACAAAGATAAAATCACTAGATATTTTAAATTGGTATCAGATAGACCATAAGACAACCTAGTGAGTGTTTGAAACCAGAGTGCCAATCTGGCAGGGTTAGTCTTCCTCAGAAACTGCACATAAGCACATTTTATCAGATCATCTCTAAAAAACATGCAGCCTGTTTAATCAAGATGTACAATAACATTCATTTTGTCTGTAGAAAAAACACAGTATTGTTTTGAGACAATCTACAAAGCAAACCAGGTGATGTTAAAGAGTGTCAGTTTTGCCTGAGATTGCAACAATGTGACTCTTGAACTGCCGTTTGATTCAGTCACTAAGTGTGTGATCGATGGCAAGGAAATGAGCGGAAACCATTTTATAGAATAGGTGGTGATGGTGTGGGTTTTAATAGCCCACAGAGCCTCTTGAAAAGTGCCCCATCTGCAGCCACTGCACGTATTATTTCTCCATTCTGCTCTGCCTCCCTCATTCTTCTGTTAGAGTTGTATGTGACTCGAGCAGGACTGCCGTACAGCTGCTGCACATACAATCAACCTAGAGACCCACAGGGAGACTTCCTGGGATCGAATTAGACAGCAAAACATTGGTATTGAGTTCTAGGCTAACTGTTATTGGATCCAGCAGCTCTTTCCGATTTGATTTAAATTAATCACCTGCTGTTCTTTGATTATTCTTTCCCAGCTTTCTACTAGGAAAATACAAAGTAAAAACACCAACTCAAAAGAACCGTATATATTACATTGTATTATAACTGTATCATATGACATAGAGCTGAGCCAACTAGTCATGTTATTGGTAAGTTCAGAGACAGAAAAAACTTTTTTTTTTAAAGATTTTCTGGGGAAAGTATTACCCCCTTTTCAGGTAAACTGGCAGTAGAGGTAAGTAAAATGAGGTAGAGGTAAGGAAATGAAGGAATAGAGAAATGGGGAATTGCATAAATTACAGGTTCCTAACTGGATGTAAATCAGGGATGTGGTTGGTGTTTAACTCAGGCCCCCAGGGCACCCTAATCAACAACTAGCTTAATAACCAATTCATTGTCTCAGTAATTTTTAAGCAAAAATACAAGCCTTTTCTAGCTTCTCAAATGTTAGAATTTCTTCTCATCTTTACAATCTTTGTTACTATCATTGTTGGTTGGGAACAACAATGAATAATGTTTTTGCTAGGGTTTAGTAAAATTATGATATTCATAATCTTTTACCATTTTCAGTTTTTTTTTTTTAATTTTTAACTTCTTTTTAACTACAATAACAAATAAGCAAAAAAAATAAAGAACAAATAAAGATCAAAAATAGAGAATAAAAGTGAACTGACAGGTTTGCAAGGTTTACACAGGCCATGCATCAGTGCAAGATGGAGTAATCGTTCACACAGACATTGAGCTACTCTTTAAATGATATGAAGTCCACCTTTCCCAGTACTTTGTATACTGTTCAGCCCGTAGTCTTAGGGTAAAAGTCGATAAGTCCAACTGGGATTTTACCCAAATACAGTGTAATAAAAAAAAATCAACTTTTAAACCAAAGATTGACCGAAGTTCTCCAGCAAGGCCTTGCCAATATGCTTGAATAAGGGGCAGGACCAGAATATATGAAAGGGATCTGCCTTGACTGCCCACATTGTCTGCAGCATTTATCCTGTCTCTGGAAACCCTGCTGTTTAGATTTCAATTTAGGGTTTGTTCTTCCTCACCTTCAGGAATTCCGTAAATGCGGGTATTATTTCGCCGTGACAGAGCTTCCAAATCTATCAATTTTGTTTGCATGGATTCCTGTTTCTGCTGCATTTGTTGGAGTGAGTCCTCCAGGTTGAGGTTACGCTCCAGTTCGGCCTCTTTAACTCGTGTTGTTGCGTTTTTCAAGTCCCTTAATTTCGTCTTGAAGTTCAGTCAGCTCCTTCTTCACATCCTCTCTCAACGTAGACCAGAACAAGTGCAGCTCACTCTTCACGTCGGACCTTAATCTCTGCGTGGATGCTAGCTAGGAGGCTAGTTTCAGCCGGATCACGTTCGGCGGGGCTAGATGAGCTAAGATTAACGTCTGTCACTGCCCAATGTGAGGAGAGTGCAGATTTGAGTCATGCATGCGTCACTTTGCAACGAGTGAAGCTGTGAGTTGCGCATGCGCCATTTTGCGACAAGAAGCAAGCTAGCATATAAAATGCTAACGAGAGACTTCTGTAATGTCAATACAGTAAAAATAATGTTAGCAATCAAACAACCATAGATGGCTTAAACGTTTTTGAAATGATTCCCATCTTCTGTTTGTAATGAGAAAAGTTTATTATTTCATGGATTTCACAAATTTCAGTATGGCAGTTATGTCGTAAACCGTTTCAATCGGAGCATGTGCAACTAACATCTGCACTCGACCACAACCGGTATGACTCAACTCTCATTGGGTATGGCGCGCCATAAAGCGTCTACATCTGAACATGCGCAACTCAAATCTGCACTCTCCTCATATTGGGCAGTGACATCGTCGCTCTCCGTGGCCATTTTATCCTATTTTCCAGTTCTTTCTGTCATCTTATTTTTAGCTTTGCTGATTTTGTCCCCTTCCATAGTATAACAGTGATATTACAGCGTCAAAGCACTTGTATCTGGTAAAATAATCCGTGTTTCGGGGAGAGTGTTCAGTCATACTGCCATCTTGTCAGATAAATTCAGATAGACTAAATTGTTAGTTACAGGTCTTATATAATAGCTCTACTATTTAAAATTGGAATCTTTACTTACCATAGTCATAATTAGCGCCTAACTCCTGGGATTGTTCCCCAAATACTTTAGATTTATCTTAATTTAATAATGTGAATCAGTAGTACAAACATTTGACACATATTTAAATGATATAAAACCAATGCTTATGTGTCCATACATTATGGTGACTCCAATCATTCAAATAGTTTTGTCAATATCGGATAATCCTTAAAGCCACGTAGTCCACTCCTTGTACCTGAAAGTGTGAAGCCAGACCAGAAGCGAGCAGGTTGGCAGCTCAGTACACATGGCCTTGCTGTTCTCTTCATGGTGATATAATGTATATCTGCTAAATGTAGTCATTATTATTACACAGTCATTGCTTTTAGCAGGGTGATATATAGGTCAAAGACCAGAGGGAATGCACGGCTTACGTCAGAAAGCAAACCACTCGTGCGCTTGGGCCGCTTGTATTTTCTCGACATCAACCTCTGTTTTCAGCTTCTTCATCCCCGAGCCCAGGCGCAGATTGCACTAATGCATAAACACAGGATTGCTTTTTTGTTTGCTGATGTAAGGCTCTTTTGTGAGGCACTCTGCAGTTACATCCACCATTTCTGGTGCCAACGCAACTTCTTTATTTAATTAAAGAATGGGATATGCATGATGTTAGTCAGTCTTTCTGAAGTGCTGAGCATTGTACAATATTCATAGCTTAACATGCAGCTCAGGTTGAGCAGAATTAGGCAGAAATGTAATAAGAAAACTAATTCAGACAAGTCATGAGAAAAGTCTTTGAACCTCAGCTGCTCCCCTGGGGTGAACACAATGACTTCCCATTGGCCTGACTTTGTTCATTTAATTTTCTTTGCCATGCTTCCACCAGGAAGCAAGCTGTACATTACAACAATAGTGTTAATAGATAATTGGTTCTGTAAAGAATATAAATTAAGTGCTTTGAGTGCTGTCACAAAACACCTTTTTATTTTTCTGTAACTACACTACTGGGATAGCCACACTCCTCTTTGTTGTGTGGGTAATACGTTTAATTAGGACAAGTTTCAAAATGTATTCCTCTTTGTCATAAAGAATGCATGAGACCCTGGCCTCTTTCTCATCAATAAAACATTATGAGTATGTATCAGAGGGGCAATGTGGTATTTTAGACTTGATATTTGGTAATGTGTTAAGCGCTCTGTTAAAAGGCTGAAGTTTTTATTTCTAGTTCTAGGCACCTGGTTGGCTCTGTGATTACACAATTTAAAGCAGTTTTTAATAGCTTTCATACTGATGTTAAGCAGAGAAAAAGATGTCTGAACATGAAGGTGGTAACTCATTTGAATTTGTTTACATGACTAATAGGTTGACTCAAAGGTTTGCAATGAAAGAAGGGCGGATTGCTGCTCACAGGCCTGGGACTTTGACGGCTCCTGTCCAGCTCTGAGACCGAGCCGTACAGACGGCAACACTGTAATGAATGATGTAATGACAAAACTGACAGTTGAGCCGGAACAACAGGCTTCATTTTGGCTTGCTGTTGTATGTTGACAAGCTCCTCAGAGAGCAAAGGGATTCTGCTGATCTTGCCATTGAAAGAGGGATGAGGCTCTCTGGCTGTTTTCCCATTGTTGGAATACAAGCACAGCTCTGAGGGTTACTCTACACCATTCCAGGGGATGTTTTGACATTTTATTCCTAAGAAGTCTTCCTCATTTTTTAGCAGATTAGACTAAAGTAAGATGCTGAGTCTTTTGTAATCGTAGGTCCCATATGGCTCTTTGGTTAATGGGTCAACTGACATCTCAATCCTACGCACAATTTGACCCTCTATATAACCAGGATTAATTTCTATAATTGATTTGAACCTACAGGAAACAACTTTAGCTTATTGGTTATAGCAGTCAAACAATATGTGTATTTAAAATATACTGCAAAGTGATCAGATAAGTTTGTGATAAAAGTGTGATTAGATTAAACAGAAGTATGCAGCAGCATTTGTCCAGTAACAGGCAGCAAAGATGGAAAAATAAAGCCAGTAAAAGTGTCTCATTTTTTGTTGGTTTGTCTCGTAAAGATGAGCTGGACACAATATTAGAGCTAGGCACAGTGTCGGTATGGTGTTAAAGTGAGTTTGAATGAAATGTGTTTGCCTCTATAGCGATGTTAAAGGTGATGACAAGAAACCGCTCATGGGGAATGTAGAATGTTGTTGTTTGGTCTATCTCAACTTCTTGAATTCCTTCCAGGATAAAGTACATTTTTTTGTTGTCACATATACATGTCCTGTGAATTTTTGTCAAAATCAAACCAAAACATAATATTATATACAGTATATAATAGCTCTACTACTCAAAATTGGAATCTTACCATAGTCATAATAAGAACCTAACTCTTTGTATTGTTTGCCGAATACTTTAGATTTATCTTAATTTAATAATGTGAATCAGTAGTACAAAAATTTGACACATATTTGAATTATATAAAACCAATGATTATGTGTCCATACATTATGGTGACTCAATCATTCAAATAGTTTTGTCAATATCGGATAATCCTTAAAGCCACATAGTCCACTCCTTGTACCTGAAAGTGTGAAGCCAGACCATAAGCGAGCAGGTTGGCAGCTCATTAGCAACATTAGAGCTAGGCACAGTGTCGGTATGGAGTTAAAGTGAGTTTGAATGAAATGTGTATGCCTCTATAGCAACGTTAAAGGTGATGACAAGAAGCAGCTCAAGTGGAATGTGGAATGTTGTTGTTTGGTCTGTCTCAACTTATTGAATTCCTTCCAGGATATAGTAAAAAAAAATTGTTTCAAACATACATGGCCTGTGCATTTTTTGTCAAAGTCAAACCAAAACATAATTTTCCTTCTTCTGTGTCTTAACATTTTGTATTCATGCATTGTAGATGTGTAGCATCAGGACAATAGGAAAACAAATGAGGAAGGCCATTAGAGCTTGTTCCTCCATTGGTGTTTGGTCTTTAATAAAGGTTATTTTTTGCTAAATACCACACCATTTTTCTGTTCCGTCTGTTTCTCTGTATATATTTTTATCTTTCTAGTTAAAAACAAAACCAATTTCTTAGTACTTGCGAGTTGTCTCTGAGGGATCCACGCTGATATGTTTTCATTTTAAAACGCATCACTTTTGCTACGTTTATTCCTCGCGTAGATTCTACTCTAAAACGCTGCTTAAGCAGTTTTTGTTTGAAAATGATGGTGTTACATTTCTGTCAGGATAGGCGTAAACGGAGACTTTTGAAAATGATGACCCAGACACCCATGTTCACTTTCTTTGTCACACCCCTATTACCTGACTCTTTTCCAGAAGAAAAAAACAACAGCCTTGACGGACTACTGGTAGTTAATTATACATGGATAACATGGGCATCGCTAACTTTGTTGTCGATGCTGGCAGCTGATGTGCGGTTAAATTGTGCATTTGATAATGCTGCTACATGTGCAGGAGGCAAGCTATTATTTGAGTGATTTACAAGAATTCCCGTTATCAGCGGTGTACAATGGTCCACACATGCACAGCATACATGAATGGTCATGTGCATCTTCAGGCGTGTGTGGATGGAGTTTATTTCTAAAACTGGGCTAAAACATCTTTGCATGGAGATTTGGATGTAGGTGCAGAGTCTTGTTTTAGTTTTTTAATGGGGCTGCAATCATCACTTGGGAGGAATTTGTTCATATTTTTATTACCTCTCTTTCTATTGCCTAAATTAAATGTGTCTCCAGTGCCTCCTGTTTAAGCAGAAAGCAGCAGCATTTTAATTGATGGTCAGAGAAAAAAAACACTTTGGATGTTGCTTTACTAAGTGCGTTTACATGGACATGAATAACCCGTTTGTGAAGCGTATCCTAGTTATGATCATATTTGGCATATCGTGTTTAGACCCCATATCCCATGTATGTCCCATCCCATGTTTAGCTCAAACACAAGGGTTATATTCCAAGGATCCTAACTTCCAAAAAGCTACAGACTTAAAACAAGCAGACCTTTATGTAAGGCACATTTTTATGTTAAGATCTCTCTCTCTCTCCCCCCTTGTGTTGTTTGTGCTGCTGGTCTGTTATTTGCGACCTGTATGTGTTGTTATTGTCTTAATTGTGACATTCGACTTGATGTAAAACTCTTCATTTAAAGAAAGTTGGTATGAGTTAGGTAATTATCTACATATCTGACCATTTTCCTGTGCCTCTTACAGAGTGTGCCCACCTGCTTCTGGCCCACAATGCACCGGTGAAGGTGAAGAACGGTCAGGGATGGAGCCCCCTTGCTGAGGCAATTAGCTACGGAGACCGACAAATGAGTAAGTATCCCTGACTGCTTCTACTTGGCAATCCACTGAAACCCCACCACCACTGCTACATACTGAGATAATGTTGGTCAGCCAACTTATTTACTGAAATCAATGTGGCTTCAGTACGGTTTCAGTTTGGGTTTTCCCGTTTGAAAACAGTGACTGGGGAGACAAAAAGGTCCGATCAACAGATGCAAATCAACACTTTCCTCTGCACATTC
This sequence comes from Etheostoma spectabile, assembly GCF_008692095.1. Classification (NCBI taxonomy): domain Eukaryota; kingdom Metazoa; phylum Chordata; class Actinopteri; order Perciformes; family Percidae; genus Etheostoma; species Etheostoma spectabile. Next base: position 19,129,445 of record NC_045741.1, on the reverse strand, counting down.
TTCCACGCCGCTGCCTCCACGAGAGGGCACGACACCAGCATGCCTCCTTTGTCCCTTAATAAGAGAGGGGACATTCCTCAAAGCCCTCTGGCTTTTTTGTTCTGATGAAAGGCAATTCATTAGATGCTTCTCTCTTTCCTCATAGGCTGATTATGATCAAGCCCCTGTCACTCCCATATTCTACCCTTAGTTCATAGTGGCTCAAATTTAATATAATAATAAGAAATTATTTTATTATTATTATTTTTTTATTTTTTTATTGCCATTTTCATTTCCAATTCTATATATCCACTTAAGTGAAACTAATCATGTCAGTTTTTCTAGATACTGGGTGTTAGATGGGAAAATCTTTGTACACTTTAATACACAGTTTAATTTTTAACATATTGAAATTTTAACTTCTGCTCATAAGCATTTCACAAATGTGCTTTGAAAGCACACCTCCATTCACAAAA
>NC_045741.1:19113595-19128980 GCF_008692095.1 Etheostoma spectabile | reverse complement strand
GACTGAGATGTTAAAGGGCCAGAGTTGTCAAGTGATATTGGCAAATCACAGGTACATGAGGTTGGAGCATTATTTTTAAGCTTATTAGTATAGCATAAATCCCTCTAATTCAAGCTCTTGATGTAATTCCAAAAGTGTCATCATTATATTGATTTTTAATCTCCTTTGTCTTTAAATACGTCAGCATGTGACCTGGCAAGGTAGCACGTCACAGTTAAACAGACGTTGGTGCTATTTAGAAGAATGATGGTAAATATCTTTATCTTGTTGTGTGTGTCCCAACTGGCTAAGGATTGATGCAAAAAATATTGCATTGAGACATTTGCAATATGGCTGCAATGAGGCTGAAAGCCAGAATGCTGTTGAATTTTCTCAAAAAGACTGTTAAGCATTAGTCCATCAGAATGAAAGAGTTAGGGCTTTATTAGTGCAGCTACATCGCACCAACAGTGAGAAGCTTAAAGTGTCTCCATTTTCTACATCCTTTAATTAACTCTCAAATGCCACTTACTTACCAGGTTTACAAGTGTTTCTATTGACTGAAGCCTTAAATGAACTCTAACACCATTTTACTTTACCAGTGACAGGCCCTTACCTCGTCTAATTTATACCACCGTGTAATCCAACTACATGACGTATTGTGTGTTACTTCAGCTGCTGCACTCACCATTGCTCTTCCATGCTGACTGCAGCAACTTTGCTCCTGGTGTCTGAATATTGTTAAAAGACATTGTGGGAACTACAGAAAATCTCTGACTGAAATTTTGTATGAAAATGAGGCCAGTTGAATAAAAGTAATTCACAGCACTTCATAAGAAAAAAACTAATATAGTGTTATATGACGATAATAATGTAAGAGTATCTAAGGGTATTTGTTTTAGTAAAAAGTTTTTTGTTTACTGTGGGTTAGTATGTGTGACAAAATAATCTCAACTCAAAGTACACGTATTTGCTTTTTCAAGGTGATCAAACACACAGCAAAGGGGAAAAAAGTAAGAATTAAAACACTATGAGGTTGTTAAAAAAAACACCCCTCCTTGTCTGTAGCTGTAGTTTTTCTTGGATGAGGGAGATGAGTTTGTAGGCCAAATCAGAGTATGAGATCAGTAGACAGGTAGAGGCACAACCTTCTGGCAGACAGGTACAGTAGGTCAGTCTGCTTATCAACTGAATCAGCCGGCAAGAGGAACTGCAGCTTGTGTTGCACTGAAGCAAAAACTCTGCCACTGAGAAGGACCGCTGTTGTTGTTTAACCCTCGTTGACTCTTTGTGTCCTTTTAATGTCGCTCCATAGTACAGGGCAGGGCCTCTGTTGTGACAGCTCAGCTTCAAACGACTGAGTCTGCACACTGTTAAACAATCACACTCAGCCTTCCACATACAGAATTTCACCTGGCTGTCAGGATGACATTAAAGGAGAAAGGTGCTGAAGGAAACTGAAACTGTTTTACCTGTTCAGCGGAATAATGTCCTTTTACAAGGCAAGGCAATTTTATTTATACAGCACATTGCAGCCCAAGGCAACTCAAGGTACTGAAAATCTCAAACATTAAAAAACAAAGAGCAAATAAGGGATTAAAAATAAAGATGTTAACAAAATGTTTCATCAAAAAATCATAGTTCCGTATAACAATTAATACGGCAACAAAAATTGAAGAGTAAAATTCACAGTTCCGTATTAAAATTTAATACGAAATAAAATACAAGAATAAAATTCACTATTATATCATATTTAAGGAAAAGCAACATCAAACAGAAAAAAAAGCTGAGAGTTGGGGCGGAACTGCCGTTTTCTGGTAGCTTGTTGCAGATATGTGGAGCATAGTAACTGAATGCTCCTTCTCCCTGTTCAGTTCTGACTCCAGGGACCACAAGCAGACTTGTCCCAGATGACCTGAGAGGTCTGGCTGGTTCATATTGCAAATCAGAAATGTACAGTATTTACAGTAGATTAATATACATATAATATTTACATATATTTACCAGTAGAGCCCTGCCTAGCAGTTATTCAGTATGAGCTGAGTCAGCATGTGGTAGGAGTCTGTGAGGGAAGTTTGAAGATTGATTTACAGTATGTCCTGGGCTGGACAGTGCTGAAAATGGTAAAATAATCTAATAATTAAGGTCTGGATCGTCATATAGTTGGTTTTTAGTTTCTTTCTGTTCAAAGAAAAACCTTTTCTTGAATGTGATTGATAAAAGAAATCCTAACTCTCGCTTTGTTATTTTTAGCCAATTTTTTTTTACTAATTTCCATTTGTCAACCCACATTGTGATTTAATGTATTTGTCACCTGAGCTTTTATCACTTACAGCTTTATTGATCAATGTGCAAAACATGGCTCAGAAATAGTTTTTGTCATGTGTTTTGTTCAATGAGAGCTATTTCTGTCCTTCCACTCACACAGCTTTGTTGACAGCTTCAGGAGCTTGTTTAAAGGTTGTCAGTCATGTTGATGTTAATTATACGGGCTTGCTTTCATTGTTTCTGGCCTTATTCTCGATTTTAAAGAACCTTTGACCATAATATACATTGCCAAGTGAAAAGGAAAGATTGCATTTTTGTCTTTATGTTATTATTGTTATCCTGTGGTATCAAAGCCACTTTAAAGAAAAGGAAGCTTTGTTCTTTTTAAGGCCATCAGTGGTTAGTCTGTAGTTAAAGGAATTCACCCTTCAAAGGAATGGCTGTGATATAATTTTTGTAATTTATTTTTCTATTTCTTTCTTTCTGGAAGAGCATTGAGGTCAGCCTAGGTGCGCTGTGATCACCGCCAACAACTGGCTAGGGTTTGATATTGTTAATGTCAAATCAGTTTGTCCACTTTTACAGCCAATTTAGGTAGGAAACAGCCAACATTTTGAAAACTTGTAATATTGTAAATACAATATATGTTGGTGCCTAGCTTGTATTCAAGTACATATAGTATATAGTATTAGACCTACAGTCAAATAATGTAGGTTTTATAGTAAAGTGAAGTCATATTCCATTTAGGACTGCACGATAGGAGGAACAAATGCAATATGCGATAACGTTGAATATCGCGATAACAATATTACTTGCGATAAATAGATATTAAAGTGTACTCAGTTCTGCGTTCCTGCTGATTTCAATATTTTGATAAAATACAACACATTGCTTGTTGAATTTAAAACTAATGAAAGGAAATTATTTTTAACATTCTTTTCTTGAACAAACTGAAAATTGTATCTCCACTAAAAAGAATACCTGTTTCATTTTAAAGTGCAGTTTTCTAACGATATTTTCTTTCAACTAACACAAAAAAATTACCATCATCATCAGTGTCTGTTGGATATTTCGTGGCATTTCGTGATATGTATATTGCGCCTGTGCAATGACGACATATCGTGCAGCCCTAATTCCATTTAAAACGCAGTAACAACAGTGACACAATAATAATAAAACTAAATATGAAAGACCCGTATTCCCCAAGCTAAGCTTAACTAAATTATTTTTGACTTCCCAATACATTTATGCGTACTTTTTAAAAACAAATTATACATTTTAATAAAACATTAAGAGCTCTCCATCCTGCATGTGTTATATTCATTTAATGTGGCTGTTTTGAGTCTTTTTAGATTGACCATGCGTCAGTAAGTTTTAATATTTGAAACTACTGTGTATATACAGATTGGCCTGTTTGCTGCTGCCTGACTGCCTGCTTTGCTCCACCGCAAAGTGACTCCACAGCGTACCTGATGAGTCAATATGACTGTTCTCAGATTGTTCGAGACCTGCCAGCCGCAGTTGTTCATTTAAATCGAAGGCTTAATTGTTAAATAGTGGCGGTTTTTGGAGATGTTTACACAGAGTTGTCCTGACTCTGACTCTTTTCATTAAAGTGTGGAGGTGAAATCACTGAGACCACTCACCTAATTAATGTCAGTAAAGCGCCCTAATCAGTATCTGGGTGACTTAGGTCCTTCAGCGTGGCAGCAGTGGTTTCTCGGCCTGTGCTGGGTGGGTGGTCTGTGGGCAGATGGTGGGATTGTACTTTTTTTCCTCTTCCCGCTGAGAGGCAGCAAGGATCAGGAGGAGCCCCATCCAGAGCTTGTCCACACTCATTAGACAGCCAGGCCACAAACACACCCTCGTCGTCGTCGTCGTCGTCGTGTGTGTGTGTGTGTGTGTGTGTGTGTGTGTGTGTGTGTGTGTGTGTGTGTGTGTGTGTGTGTGTGTGTGTGTGTGTGTGTGTGTGTGTGTGTGTGTGTGTGTGTGTGTGTGTGTGTGTGTGTGTGTGTGTGTGTGTGAGTAAGCCACAATAAGACAATAATTGCGACATGTTTGTGTATGTTGACTCCCCACATGGAGCACAGGGACTACTCAGGCTAATGATAATGCAATATGTCAAATATTGCCTTTAGTCCTAAAATGTAGGGCAGTCTGGGTGTCACAAGCCAAAAAAATTACAACAAATTACAGCAATACAATTATTTCAGTGAGCAACTGATGCTCCCAATCACATGTAAATATATGTTTACTAGTTGGGTGGGGATCCTATTATTTTTTTTTTGCATAAAGAAGCAAGTCTCCTGCAGTCAATGGGCCAAAGAGCTGTGAATGCTTGTTAATCTGGCCCGTCATGGTTAAAAGTCTCCTGTGCGTACGTCTCTTCCCCCAGGTTGTTAGAGGGTTTAAAGAGGTTAAAGCCACAGCTCATTAGTAGGCAGCTCCATATCTGCCAGGCTTATTTCCTTTGAACTTCCTGGAAATAGTTTGATCCCTGCAGGCAGTGTGCAGTGATTGGCCCGTTGCTGCTGGAGTGTCCCATCAGGCCCCTAGAAGTCAGTGTATATCTGATCCAAAAGCCATTGTTACTGTAAACCGCCTGTTCTATTCCTTTAGCATGTTACATTGCTGACAGGATTTGCATAGCGAGACAGCTCCTAAGATAAAAAAAACACACAGTACGTTGAGGCTTAAGCCTCAGCCCTCACAATGACACAGGATCACTTTTGTCATGTTGAAGGGGCAAAAACTACACAAAGAAAACAATCTGCCCTACAAAACAGTTTCCGGTACAGTGCTACTTTAATACATCATCGATTTTTACACCTTTTAGTTTTAGTTAAATTTTTAGTTTTTTGTGTGAATAAAGCAAGGACACCTGCAATGCACTCAGAATGCAGATGCTCTAAAAAAAAAAAAAAAAAAAAAAAAAAAAAAAAAAAAGCAAATTTTGGACGAGAGCAACTCCCTGAAAGTGAGGAAGGTTCAGCTTGTAAAAATGAAATTATTTTTTTCTCAGCCAACTAATCATAATTAAAGAGAAGCTGGCTTACATGCCATGGAAATAAGGATGTTTTCCAAAACAATAGCATTGTGGTGGAGAAATGGTGAATAAATCTTCTCGGAGCAGATTAGGTGGTGGGATCAGATTCAGTAAAAGCAAAGATTATACCAACAACAAACTACATTTATCCCACATTTATCACGCTAAAACATCTGCCTAATTGATGATGCTTTTGGTCTTTTGTTTTTGTCTTTTAGTCACAGCTCTGCTGAGGAAGCTGAAGCAACAGTCCAGGGAGACTGTGGAGGACAAGAGGCCCAAGCTGCTGAAAGCCCTGAAAGAAGTAAGTAGGCCTTACTCAGTTCTCTGCTCCTAATGTCTCAGTGCCGCTCATCTAGTTTCACTTGTGATTGAATTTTCTTTGTCTTCATTTGAAGCTTGGAGACTTTTACTTGGAGCTTCACTGGGACTTCCAAAGTTGGGGTGAGTCAAGCAACACTTCACACCGTTTTATGATAGTGGCAGAAAACGTCATTTTTTGCAGACATTATCCAATTTGGAAATGGACAATGTGTGGGCAGTAATCTTGTAGTCTGAAACACCAACAATAGAATGTGTTAGAGACGGTAAATGGGATGGAGTGTGTCTGGTTAGTGTTTGTTCTGTGCCATAAGGGACATTGACTGTTGGAGTCACCAGTGGCCACAGGCTGAAAACGACTCCTCCTGCTGGACATGAACTGACACACCACCCATCAACCACCCTCCTCATATAATTATGTTAGACATATCTTCTGATACCTGATTCAGAATTTGTTTTCCTGCTGCACTAAATGTATCTGCTGGTGCTGGTGTTGCAACATTTGCCTAATCTGCACAGGTCCAGCCTCAGAATGTGAGCCAGGACCGAATTCTGTGTACTCACTCTGTCTGTTTTAACTATTGACAAGGGCAAGATTATGTAATGGAGGCATGATTGCAACTGAATGTAAACTGGTTACATAACAGTGTATTTGTAAATGGAAATTGTGTAAAAAAGAAAATTATTTGTAGGTTAAAGAGGTAAAGATGTATGTGCTTAGAGAAGCATATGGTTTAAACTAGCCCCACAGATCTGAGACTGTCTCAGGGATTTCATTTTCTTCAGTGCAGTCCATCACACAATTATTTTGGACTTATTTTTTGTAGTTTTGATGTGATAGAACAGTGAGGGAAGTGTCTTGCTTTTTAGTTACTTCAGTTCCTTATTAAATATTTTGCGACATACTTTATACGGCCCTCTAGTCTACAGAGCTATATGCTACTGAGGCTTTGAAGACAATGGTGGTCTTCATTATTGAGTGAGCTTTCTAAATTTAGACATTTTACATTTCCTTACTGTATCTTTTCATGTTTCAGTGCCTTTGCTCTCCAGAATCCTGCCTTCAGATGCCTGTAAGATCTACAAGCAGGGCCTCAACATCAGGCAAGTCCTTGAGTTGCATTTAAATAAAGTGTATGTCATTTGAAGATAAGGAAAGGCAATTCAACAGCTGCTTTGTAATGGCAATATATTTTGTGGTCTTGAGTCAAACAAGAATACCAACTTATGGGCCAAATCAAATTAAACAGTAATTCTTTGACAAAACCTTTTATCAATGTTACTTTTGAGTCTTAACTAATTCATCTGTCATCTTGTGCTGCACATATTAGCCTCTTCTTTTTCCTCTCTCTCTCTCTCTCTCTCTCTCTCTCTCTCTCTCTCTCTCTCTCTCTCTCTTTCTCTCTCTCTCTTTCTCTTTTCTCCCCTCAACCTATTTTGGTCAACTAGAGTGTGAAATCTGTGCCTGGCAGAATGAGGAAGCTGAACGGTGCACAGATCTTTTACTTTTGTGTTTCAATTCAAATCAGAGTCCCATAGAAAGCGAGTTACTGTAATGTGCTGCCTAGCTCCCTTACAAAGGGCATCAGCAGCACGGCCTGAAGGTAAAACCCGACCACCAATGTAAAAAAGGCTTTATTACCTTGTAGCTCACGTTATGGCTCCGTAGCAGACGCTTTCGTGAAAATAGGATTATAATTGCGTCATAACCACGCGATTTTTCCATTGACAAATCACCGTATTGCCAGGAGAAGCTTGCAGACAGTTTCGACGTACATCAGCTGTTTAAATTGAATTACTAACTTTAACTAGCATGTTAGTTAGCAGTAATTAGCCTGCGTCTATGTTATCTCCTAACATATACCTACGCCCTCCGTCTCTACTGATTGGGAATGATTGAGATTTCGCTTGGCACAGCTACCAGAAGACTTACAACTTTCAGACACGTTGCTCACGTCACAGCTACGTCAAGGCTGTGCAGTAACGCCTAGCCATCAACGAAAAAGTGCTTCTATTTTCCTTCACTGGTCTCCGTCCAGAACAACGGGATCTGCTAGTTCACTTCTTTAATTGTCTATGACTTTAACATCAATGTACGCTGTAATGTTTTTTCACTTTAAAGTCGCTGAAACTTGATGCTGTTTCAATCCTGTCAGCTCGCTGCAGTGGGCGGATGCAGGAAAAAACGCAGATGAAATGATGAGTGTGCATATGTATGGTATTTACATATTTAAAGGAATTTGTATGATACAATATATACATAATTAAGGAGTTGTAATGGTGAACAGTAATAATGAATAAATAGTAGCGCCAAAGTATTGCACAAATTACGTAAATTGAGGACAGCTACAATGTTGAAGGTGCAATGATAACTTAAAGTCCAATAAGTACTTTATCAAACCATATGAATATGTGTCCCAGCCCAGGATAGGAAATTATGCCTTATTGGCTGTATTATCAAGGTGTGCCCCCCTACCACAGCACTTGATGACAGAGCAATGTCCACAAGTAGGCTACCATGAATAGGACAGGACAGGATAGGATCATAGAGACACAGCAATTCTGTTTTTCACCTTTCTGAGGCAAAAAAAAGGTGGTCAAAAAAGTTAACTTTAGGCCCTTGTCAGCAGAAATTCATTACCCTCTGACGCACAATGACACATAGTCACAACAATGAATCTCCAGCTGGAATCCACATTGCCGTGCTTCATGGCCTTGTGGGCAAAAAGCTAACACCAAGCGGCGTTCCACAGTCTTGAGGTTTACAGCTCGCACAGTCGAGGCATACGCAAAGACACTAACTTGGATTTTAGTTTTATCGCTGGGTTATGTGTTATATATGTTAGACAAACCCGTGCAGCCCTTTACCCAGCACATATACATATGCTTCTATATTTGCTTCTATAAATATGTATATATATATCTTACGATATCAACTTCGTCTTTTTGAAGAAGGGTTCCTGCATGAGATATCCTTGATGTGGAGCTTGTCTTTATCTTGAAACTGCTCCTAGATGTTTCATTTGGTATTCAAAATGCCTTCCTATTAGCCTGGAGTTGAGACTGAAAGAAAATAATTGTTGCAGCAAGTTCATTTAAATGTTTTTTGCTTCATTATGAAACTGGCGACACTGGAATGGTTCTATTATTATTTAACTGACCTCTACATACTTGCGCATGTTTAATGTGGAGGTTTTTATAAGCTGCTAGTTCGATCTCTATGGGCTTACACTAAAGCTGTTGTCTTTCTTAAAGTTGAAGTTGAAGTGGTCGCTAACTGGAAGTGAACACAAACTGGCCCTGCCTATCATGCCCATCATTCACTGCAATGGATAAGATAAAATAAGATAGACTTTATTAATCCCACACTGTAGAAATTCCTGTGCTACAGCAGCTCAAAAAGACGCACATCAGAATAACACAAATACATACATGTAGACATAGGAGAAAAAATATACAAAAAGTATAAGAAATAGAAAAATAGAATTAGTAATAATCATAAAAATAGTAAGTAATACAAACATATTTACACAATGAACACCCTTATATAATATATATAAATATATAGTAGTTTCCGGGGCACGTTTTTTTCCTCCTCTTTTTTTTTTTTCTCAGTAACTGATGTGATTTAGAATGTAGTGAAGTACATTACTTCAAACAAAACATACTTAAGTAAAAGTAAAATAACAGATTTAAAAAAAAAAACATTAAAAAGAAGTACACACAAAACTTACTTGATTACAGTAACACAAGTAATTGCAATTCAATACTTTCCACCTCTGGCCGGGCCTGTCATACCTACTCATAGCACCTACCAATTTGTGTCTGGTCTTCACAAGCAGATCAGCTATTCTCTTTGCTGTTGTGCCTCATTCCAGGACTACCCACTATGGCAAAGTGAAAGAAAAAAAGATTCTTGAAACGTTCTGTTGGTCTCCCATGGCCAATAATTACCATACACAATGTCTTTAAACTCTCAGAGCCAAGGTGTTAACATCCATCACAGTTGTTTCTCTTTGCTTACAGTTTTCTCACTGTTTGTTGGAGACTTGGATGTGGCCAAAGTTTGTCAGTGCAACTCGTTTTCTTTTTTTCTTCTTTGGCTGTCTCCTCCTTTCTTGTATAAGTACCCACACTAAACCCTCTCTCTGTCTGTCTGTCTGTCTGTAGACTGGACACTACCCTGATAGACTTCACAGACATGAAGTGTCAGCGTGGAGACCTCAGTTTCATCTTCAATGGCAATGCCATCCCCTCCGAGTCTTTTGTTGTGCTGGACAACGAACAGAAAGTCTACCAGCGGATACACCATGAGGTGTGTGAGACATGGCAATACATAAGACTTAAAGATTGCGGCCCTTAAAGTTCACATTTATTCATTACAATGCCCATTGTTTTATCAATGATGTAACGTACCAAATATTCTCTCAATTCATTGTTTTGTCTACAAAATGTCAGAAAATCATAAAAAAAGGTTTCATATTTTTCCACAGCCATATTCAAATATCTGATCTAATCTAATAAATGTTCACTTCACTGTCACCTGAGACAAAGAAAAGCAGGAAACGATCACATTTGAGAAGCAATCGATTAATTGATTAAATAAATAGTTGCTGATTAAGTTCTTTAAATTGACTAATCATTTAATTGTTTTAGCTCTACCGCATTACTGAACTTTTGGTTGTGGGGCTAAAACTGTATGGTTTGTTCTGATGGTAATGACGGAAATACTGTTTAAAATCAAAAAGGTCTATCCCCTGATGAATCTCTTCAGTAAGCGACATGGCAGTGTTCCTTCAAAGTTTGATGTTAAGTGCAATTAGAAAATGTGACCTGACAGTGAAACTACACAAAATGTTATGTCGCCACTGTCATCTCAATCCGCCCCTGGGGAGCATGAATACTCATGCAACATTTTTTTGCAATCTGGACAGTAGTTGTTAAGATGTCTTGCTCTTTAGCAAATATTTAGAGGAACCAACAGACATTAAAGTGATGGTTTCCTTCCACCACATTCTGAGTATCCATTCCTTTGTTGATTCTTCTGTAGTTTCCTGACACTGTCCTGTATTTTCAGGAGTCTGAGATGGAGACAGAGGAGGAAGTGGACATTCTGATGAGCAGCGATGTGTACTCCGCCACGCTATCCACCAAGTCCATCACTTTCTCCAGGGCGCAGACCGGCTGGCTGTTCAGAGAGGACAAGACGGTTGGTGTTCGTTGTTGTAGTAATTGTATTGTCATATTATTACTCCCACCACTACAACTTTTCCCAAGTCAGCTGTGGGTCACAGAGTTTCACCTGGATGTGAAATTTCCCGGAATTTGTTGTAGCTTGACTCTTTCAGAACTACAGCTCTGCCATTCATTGCTGTAGACTCCACCCAGTCTCCTGATATATTCCCTATGTTATATCTCCCATCTCAGAAAGGAAATACAGTAAATAAGTCAGTGAAAACCCCAGGAGGGAACCACAGGTGATAGGCCCAGAGTTAAACAACAGCACAGACAGGGCAGGGGGCATGAAGGTGGTGGATGAGTTATGTGGATATTGCGTTCTGTCCTCTCGCTCCTTTGTTCTTTTGACATGCGTTTAAAGGGAAATTGGTGACTCAGCAGGTGGACTTTTCTAAGTGTTTCTTCTATCTCCAGGAGCGCGTGGGAAACTTTTTGGCAGATTTCTACTCTGTGAACGGCCTGGTGCTCGAGTCGAGGAAAAGACGAGAGCATCTGAGCGAGGAGGATATCTTGAGGAACAAAGCCATTATGGAGAGTCTGAGTAAAGGAGGAAATCTCATAGAGCAGAACTTTGAGGTGAGTCAGGCTTCAAATATTGCTTTTTGTCACTTGTCATTTCAGCAGGGTGATGGTGGAAGGAGAGAGACTTCCACCAGAGAATCCACAATACCAACATCATCACCCATGACGCACTACGGAACATCCCATAACAAACATCCTATCGTAGATTGGTGTTGAAACCTGCACGTTGAAAACCTTTTGGGCCTTTTGCTCTGACAGATCACAGTCTCAGACATCATAAATCTTTGTCTTCAGAAAGTATTGGAGGTTTCCTCAGAGTGAAACATAGAAGAAGTGACTAATAGAGTGCAACTGGACACTTAGACCAAAGATGCACATGTTAAATTACTTTGTGACTCACTGCGAGGAACTTCAATAAACATCCTGTTTACTTATGCCTGCAGAGTAACCACCAGTCCAGTCCTGAAACTGTCCTGTCCTGCTGGAACCTTGGGGTAGGACATGAGTCTCAAACAAAATAACCCCCCCAGTTCTCACTACTGTATCTGTACATTGATACATCCTGTAGAATCAGCATGGACTTCCTGCCAGACCCTGTCAATCAACTTTGCATGGTTTATTGAAACATTCCTGTCTAACTCCCCGCTTTTGTTACTTTGAGGTTTTTTTGTTTTGCACATCAAAACAAAATGAAAAGCTGTCCCTGATCACTGTGACAGCCCCTCCCCCCCCCCCAAATTCCATTCTCATCCAATATGCACTATTTGAGTCCCAGCACTGCTACCTAATAGTAAAAGCTACAAAGCTTCACTTTTACATTTAAAGGGATGACTCTCCCACCCACCACCCCCCAATAGTATGTTCCAGACTTTGCTTAGCAAGCCCTTGTCTAAACATACAATAATAAAGCCAGTCACACAGTGAAGTCAAAGGCTCTCAACACTCAATGGGTGCCTTTTAACTGCTTGGTTGTGTTTTGTCACCCCACCCACCCTTGTTCTGTGCTGGGCTTTGTCTCATCAGTGTCCTCTGTTGACTGTCAGTATATGTACACTCATTTAAATTAATGCCCACTCATGTTTAAAGTGAAAAAGCTGTGTTTTAGTGGGTCTCAGTGTTGATGTGCACATAGGTTTTCCTTCTGCCCCAGTGGAAAATCATACGTGGAAAGTGGTGGAGCAGAAAATAAGCAGCTGGTGTGACGTAGCTGTTTTTACCACTGCAAGGGAGAGCTGTGGACACAGGGAGGCATGGGGCGCTTTTGAACAGGGCTTGACACTATTGATCACATGGATGAAGGCTAAAACCCACGAATGCCATGAAATGATGGAGGGGTGGAACCGGCATACCAGCAGATCAGGGCCTCGGCAGGCTGTGTGTACTCTGTCCTCGTCACAACAATACGCCAGTGCTGCTACACACGGTGTGTAAGAGCGAGCACTTTACATGGCCGCAGCCCACCGTGAAAACAAACTTCTTTGATGACTGCAGTGTAGGTGGGAATGAAGGTGATCTAAGAAATTACCTCCATTTGTATTCACAGGACACACGGCTGACTCTTGGCACAGCCAGGTGTCCTGTCATCCACATTTATCCACATTATTCTGCCCTACTTGCTTATTTAACCATGGCTTACAAAAGCAAGGTCAGCTGGTGCGTTTGAACTTTGGCAAGAACGGCAAGATCATTTTAGGTGAAATGAGAAACCGGATGGAGCTGACTGCAGTTCTATTTCAGGGTCAGCACAAGCAGATCCAATCTTGAAGAGACGCTAAAGATGAACTCTTTACAGTGGATTTCCTCAGAAAGCTGAGCTTATTTGAAAGGAGCAGGAAACTCCTACATGTTTTTATCTGGTTGACTTTATATTGTACATGTTGTCTTTTTGTCTATCTTGCTGTTTGTGCCCCGAGTTCTTTCCTCAAGGTTTTTGCTGTAGATGTTTTGCTAACGCATGTAATGTTACACACTTACTTTTTGAGGCAGCTAAGAAAATAAACAGAAAAATAATAGCAACAAAAAATAAATACAGAAACTGCCTCAATTTGTAAAATACCTACCTCAGTAAACATTCATCTTGAGCTGTAAATGAAACAGACAGTTTGCAGTCTGAGGTGATGTCTTTACTGCTTTTCTTTCTTACTGTTTATTGCTGTTGTATTTGTAGTATTTTTATTCCTGTAAAGGATTAAGAGCAGAAACACTGCTGTTCAGGAAGTAAGCACAATATGTACATAGTTAGATAAAAAAACACTGTGAAATAGTACGTCGTCTCTGGTATCAGATGTTTAGTGGTGTAAAAGGCAAGGCAAGACAGCTTTATTTGTAAAGCACATTTCAGCAACTGGGCAATTCAAAGTGCTTTACACAAAATCAGTTAAAAAAAGTTAAACAGATAAAACACAGTGCAGTATAAGAAATTAAACATTTTAGAGAAAGGCAACATCAAAAAGAAAGGTCTTCAGCCTTGATTTAAAAGAACTGAGAGTAGCAGCGGATCGGCAGTTTTCTGGAAGTTTGTTCCAGATATGAGGAGCATAGAAACTGAACGCTGTTTCCCCCTGTTTGGTTCTTACTCTGGGGACAGAAAACAGACGTGTCCCAGATGACCTGAGAGGTCTGGGGGGGTGGGGGGTCATAGTGTAGGATTAAATTAGAGTAATTTAATTACGCATTATTGAATGAATAAATTAATGAATGTATTGGTTGTAACCAATGGTTAGGGCCAAAAGCTTCAGTTTATATCATACCCCCCCCCATTTGGAAGGCTTAAAATGCCAAACTAACCTTACTGTAGGGTTAGTGATGCACCGGGGCCCTCTTGTGGCCTGTGCTGGTCATTTCATTGCTGTGGGACAAAATCAAGACATACTGATTAAATGTAGAGATTTCACTGAGTGGAATCTCTACATTTAATCAGTCTTCATGTGACTTTTGTCAGGTTTAGTGTCTAGTGGAAATTGGCAGCTCACAGATTTTCCAAAGAAACAGGTTAAGCATAATGTTAGAATATTCTCAGTTTAATCAAGAATCATTGTTTTGTCTGACATCGGTGTGAAGTGTTTTTTATTGGGGTTTTTTCTGTGTGGCCCTGCATTAGTTTAGTCTTTAGATCTTCCCTTAACATGTTTTTGTTTTCTCTTTGCTCTTCAGCCTACGAGGAGGCAATCATTAACTGCTCCTTCACCCAACACTATATCCTGGGTAGAATACATCACTGCTGACATTGGAAAGTAGGTCTTACAGGGGAATCCAGACCATTGAGTAAAAAAGTTATGTTTCTCTCACATATTGTGTTTGTGAATCAAGGAACAAAATATCTGAACGTCTTTTGAAAATTAACCATTATTTTATTTCCCTCTCTAAAAAGATAAGTTAGACTTAAGATATTAGATATTATGACATTTCAATGGTAAATGTATTGCTGCATGATTGTTAAGTATTTATGTAATTTCCATACACATTGTAGACTATGTTGTCTTCTTGCACACATCACATACAATAATATGTATATTTTTTTTAATTTTAAAGAAGAATTCATGTGTAAACATCTCAGTTTCCGTGTCACCAAATGTTTAACTGCACTTTTCAAGGCCAGTTGTTTCCTCTGACTGATAAGAGTCACGTTCAGTTACTGTTCAGCAAAGAGAACACAAGTGACAGAAAGCAGAGCGAGTTATTTCCTTGAAAATAACGAAAATGTCAATACTCATCAGCTGTTTTTAGTATTGGAAAAACGTACAGTGGAAGATTTCAGCATATTAAAACATGGCTACAGTCTGACACGCTGTTTCTCTTTGTCTGCTCAGAGCTCCTCATCTAGGAAGAGAGCTGGTCTGCAAAGAGAGCAAGAAAAACTTCAAAGCCACAATAGCCATGAGTCAAGACTTCCCTCTGGGCATCGAATCGTGAGTCTTCTCTTTCACTTGGCATCCAGACTGTTATTAAAAAGAACTAAAGGCACCCAATATGCAAAATCTAAGAAGTTACCATTTACAACCAGTAAAATAA